>NC_030679.2:46431651-46787593 GCF_000004195.4 Xenopus tropicalis | reverse complement strand
CACAAGAGTTAATATACTTGCCAACATCTTGTCTCATAGTAGGCCACCAAAGGGAACGAGATAACAGTGAACAAGTCTTACTTTGGCCAGGATGTCCTGCTACCCTAGAGTCATGGGTCTCAGACAAAACAGCCTTGCGTAAATTTTCTGGAACAAAAAACCTACCAGATGGTACGTTTCTAGGCAAGTTAATTTGAGCTTCAGAGAGAGAGGCCAAAAGGTCAGGACTCAGGGCAGCCACAATCACTTCCTTAGGAAGAATAGTGTCAGGTTCAAGGTTTTCTTTATGACATGAGACAAAACTCCTGGACAGGGCATCGGCTTTTAAATTCTTGGACCCAGGTCTATATGTTAGGATAAAATTGAAACGGGTAAAGAACAAAGCCCATCTTGCCTGCCTAGGGTTCAAACGTTTAGCAGATTCAATATACAGTAAATTCTTATGATCAGTGAAGACGGTAACAGGATGTTTGGCACCTTCTAGCAGATGTCTCCATTCCTCAAAGGCCCATTTAACTGCCAACAGTTCCCTGTTACCGATGTCATAGTTAGCCTCCGTAGGGGAGAATTTCCTTGAAAAGAAGGCACAAGGATGAACCTTACAAGTAACAGGGTGACGTTGTGACAATACCGCCCCGGCTCCCACCTCAGAAGCGTCAACTTCAACAAGGAATGGTAAGGTGGAATCTGGGTGACGCAGAACTGGAGCAGAGACAAAAGCTTCTTTAAGAAGCTTAAAAGCTTCAATCGCGTCCGTGGACCAAATACTGGGATCAACCCCCTTCTTTGTAAGGGCCGTGATTGGGGCCACCAGGGAAGAAAACCCCTTAATGAATTGTCTATAATAATTGGCAAAACCTAGAAATCTTTGAATGGCACGTAAGGAGAGAGGTTGAGCCACCTTCAAAATACCCTCTACCTTGGTTGGTTCCATTTCTAAACCTGGTTGAGAAATGATGTACCCCAGAAAATGAACAGAAGGAACCTCAAAAATACATTTTTCAAACTTGGCATATAATCGATGCTGTCTAAGTCTCAGTAGTACTTCCTGAACCTGACAACGATGATCTTCCAAATTAGAAGAATAGATCAGAATATCATCTAGGTATACTACAACATGGCGTCCAAGCAGGTCACGAAAGATATCATTAACAAATTCTTGGAAGACAGCAGGAGGGTTACATAACCCAAAAGGCATTACCAAATATTCATAATGCCCATCACGAGTATTAAAGGCTGTTTTCCACTCATCGCCTTCCTTAATCGGGATTAAATTATATGCACCCCTGAGATCGAGCTTAGTGAATATCGAAGCACCCTTAACCCTGTCAAAGAGCTCTGAAATCAAGGGAAGGGGGTAGCGATTTTTAACCGTAATCTTATTTAGATTTCTATAATCGATACAGGGCCTAAGCCCACCATCCTTCTTGCTTACAAAGAAGAAACCTGCCCCCGCAGGGGAAGAGGATGGTCTAATGAACCCTCGTTCCAAATTCTCCTTAATGTACTCTTCCATTGCTTGAGTCTCAGGAAGAGAAAGTGGATAGGTTCTACCTTTGTGAGGAACAGCCCCAGGAATTAATTCAATTGCACAATCATAGGGTCTATGTGCAGGTAGTGACTCAGCCGCTTTCTTAGAGAATACATCAGCGAAGGCTGTATATGGGGAAGGAAGACCCTTAAAAGAGGTTGTAGCAATGAGAACAGACCCTTTAAAACAAGATACTTCACAGTGTGATCCCCAACCTTGAATTCTACCGGAGACCCAGTCAATCTGTGGGTTGTGTTTTTGTAACCATGGGAGACCTAGAATCACAGGAGTGTCAGGACAATTGATTAGGTAGAAAAATAACTGTTCCTTATGAGAACTTTCGATAGACATGACTAGACTCTGAGATCTGGAAGACACAAACCCACACCCTAGCGGATTCCCATCAATAGCCAGTAACCTGACTGGGGGAACTACAGTGGTACAAGGAATACCCAGCTTATGGGCAAAATTAATATCCAAAAAGTTCCCAGCCGCTCCAGAATCCAAAAAGGTCGGAATTACCGTACTCCCAATCGAGGAGCACGGGAATGAAGATTTTAGAGGAGACATAATGGGGAGTAGAAACTGCATTACCCAAACAATACTCCCCAGACTTGTTTAGGCTTTGCAATTTCCCGGCCTCTTTGGACAATCTTTGCGGAAATGACCACCCTCACCACAGTACATGCATAACCCATTAGTGCGTCTGCGGATTCTTTCCTCTGAAGATAGACGAGTAGAACCCAATTGCATAGGCTCCTCTACTGACATAGGAGTAGCAATATTACGTATAGGTTCAGGTACCAGGGAAGAAGAAGGGTTTAAGGAAGAGGCCATTCTTTCTTGACGCCTCTCCCTATGTCTCCTATCAATTTGAATGGAGAGGGACATTAATGCATCAAGGGATGAAGGAGCAGGATAATTAATGAGACTGTCTTTAATGGCATCAGACAGACCAGTTCAGAACTGACTACGAAGGGCTGAATCATTCCACCCTGTCTCCACCGCCCAGCGGCGAAACTCTGTACAATACTCCTCAACAAGCCTCCTGCCTTGCTTGAGGGTACGGATGGTAGAGTCAGCAGAGGCTGCCCGATCAGGGTCATCATAGATAATAGCCATGGCTTTGAAAAAGGCTTCTAGAGAGTATCGGGCAGGGTCAGATGAGGACAGAGTGAAGGCCCAAACCTGAGGATCACCCAACAGTAAAGTGGTCACAAAATTAACCTTCGCTGTTTCAGTAGGAAAAGAGTGAGGCAAAAAACTAAGATAGAGTTTACATGCTTCCTTGAAAGCAAAAAATTTACTCCGATCCCCAGAGAACTTCTCGGGGAAAGGTATCTTAGGCTCTACAAGGGGAATTCCCAAAGAGAGCGGAGTAGGAGCTGGATCATCAACTGCAGGTTGCTGTTGGAGAGTATCCAACCTAACGGCCAAGCCCTGGAGGCACTGGACAATTTGGTCTTGCTTGGTCTCTTGCTCCCTGAGACGATGGAGGAGGTTTTTAAGCATGATTTCTGGAGAAGCGGACGAAACAGAGGCCCCTTCAGCAGCCATTTTCTTTTCTGGCCCAACTTACTGTCACGCTCGGTATCCCAAACCCAGAACAAAAGCCAAGATCCCGGTCAGAGCTCACTCTTCTGCCTATAACAACCACCTTTCGCTTCGGGTGGAGCCCTCCGCTACTCGGGTGCCGCCAGGACTTGTTGTGAGAGGATCAGGGCGAATGTTCTGGGCAGGCAAGGGAACCTTGCGTTTAACGTAAAGTTTAGGGAGCTGAGACGAAGTGGAACAAGCCGAGGTCAAAACCGAACAGGCAGCGAGGTACACAATCGAAATCCGGAAGACGTAGTCAAAAAACAGGCAAAGGGTCAGTACAGGCAGCAAACAGGCAAGGTCAAGGTCAGGCAAAGGATCAAAACAGTAATCAGTATCAGAATAGCAGAAAACCGTAATCAGGGGGCGAAACCGAAGTTGGGCGACGAAAATATGCGCAGGCGCCTTTAAATATTTGAATTTCGCGCCTTGCGCGATGACGTCATACGTCGCGCCGGGTCAAGAGGGAGCGTGAGCATCACCGCTCGCCAGAAGAGCCGGACGCGCGCATCAGCGCGCAAGGAGAGGCGGGTGTCCCCGCCGCCCAGGTACCCTTACACACCGGTTATAAAATCACATGTACAAGGTAATTTAAGTTCTCCATAGGCTATTATTATCCTTTATAGCTGTCCGCTGTCCTTACAGAAATTATACATCAGTTACTTTAGTCACTGTCCTAGTGGAGCTTGCAATCTAAAGTCTATGTCACATTTACATAAACACACAATAGTGTCAGTTTATGCTTTTGTACAGGGAGAACATACAAAATCCTTGAAGATAAAACTCTGGCTATAATCCAACCAGCTTCCCAGAGCTGCAGATTATCTTGTCTTCTTGTAAAAAAAAACGAAACAGAACTTTAGAAACCTTTACTCACCGAAGTCTTTTAAACCATATTCATTTGGTGCACTTTTTGTAGACTGATGACTGAAACAACATTACTTTATTAACAGGAACTTCAGTAAGGCAAGATTAATTTTTCATTTAAGCCAATTGTGATAATTTGGTGATATGGGTACCACAGGATGGCATTTTCTGAATATTTGATTTACTGTTGCCCATGAAGAATTTCAAGTACAGGGCCAGATTCAGTTCAATAAGGAAAACAAGACATTTTTACTCCAAGCAGAGCTTCCTGCAGGCTAACACTCCACATAGGGCTACCAAATAGCCAATCACAGTCCTCATTTGGCACCCCCCAAAGAAGAACTTATTTCATGCTTGTGTGGCTCACAACACATCTGAGTGTGGCTCATGAGTAATAAAGTTTGGGGATCCCTGACATAGATAGACTGTAAAATAAAATCCTCTGTTCGAGATAAGATAAGAGGTTCCATCTCCATTTATCAGTCATTATTTAATACCTAGGGTCACAGGAGGATATTATACAGAACAAGTTGATACTGCAAGTAAATGGCTCCAGAACTGCTTGATTTTCTGTGTGTTCTTTTAACATATCCAAAGGATCAGGTACTGATGCCAATTATTACAAAATCTGAGACAGAGCAGATTCCAGGTTTCAAGTCGTAGTTATCTTTTAAAAATTCTACAAATGTGGTAAAAAACTTTGGTCAGAATTTTGCCCAAAAAAAATAGGAATAACAAAGCAGAATATCGACTTCTTCCTCTCAATATTCTTAATGTGGTGAAAGAAATGGATGGGCGCTGTCTGGGTCAAAATAACATTTTTAGGGATACGGTTAAACAGGAGAAAATAGTTACAGAGACAAGTAGATACTTTGCTTTTATTATAGAGATTGCAGTTGCTAACATATGTATTACAGATAGATATCCCATAAAGCAGTGTTTCTACTATGTTTTAGACATTCTACTTCTTTATAACCTCTTGGTCACCAGAAATCGCAGAAGAGGCACCTCACCCTCTCACTCAAATCACCACTATAAGGCAGAGGACCCAACTGAGTGATTCTACATAGGCTGATTCTACACAGGTTTCTTGTAATAAAAAAAGAAAACACTTACATCTTGTTACAAGTCCAATGTAACCCCAATAAGGTATGCTGTGCATTTTATGGATACTGTATAAGTGAGGAGCCATGAATGTTATCTTCAGGATAATATGTTTCCAAATGAATAGCTCCATCAGACTTCTAAAAGCCAAGGGTATCTCCTCAAAATGTATTGTATTGCAGGCAATGAAACAGTGTGGCAAAAGATTTGTCTCATAAACCTGGTTGCTTGCATCTTCTGATGAGTCTTGTACTAGAAAGAAATGCTATCACACAAAATGATTAATTGCCTGTGATTCAATTGTGATCAGCCAATTAGAACTAGAGTGACATAAGTAGCTACATAGAAATGAAGCCATCTGCTAAAGAAATACCCTATGAATGTCATTATCGTTATGCCATACGTAGTTCTTTCCCACAGACTCCACGTTTACATTCTTCATTTATTCTAGGAAACCACACTATATCGTTGCTCTCCACCTTTAATGCACTACTAATAAAAACAACTGTCCAATCCATAAATTGCATCTTTTGACAGGCATTAGTAAACTTGGCTTTGGGCAAAATACAAGACAGAAATAAGAAAGTCAGTAGGAAATAGTGTGTGACTATGCATCTTACTAAGCTTATGTACATTTCAGTCAATTTGTCATTATGTATCCTTAAGGAACAATTAGGTACATTTTATTTGCTTACAACAACAGATGTTAGGGGAGAAGAAAAAAGGACACAGCCACACTTGGGTGCATCCACACACGCTATTAATAATGGCATTCATACATAAGGCCTATGCTTAAGAGAACACACATACTGTATAGCAGTAGATCATTGGAATATATAATCCACAAACCTAAATTGTATGACACCAATAAATGAAAAAAACAAACGGCTAAAAAGATAGCATGAATGTGGCACAGCTGGTGCCCCACAATAACAGGCCAGTTAATAGCAAACACACCCAACATCTGTCTTAGATTTTCCTAAGATAAAGTAAGGTTCCTTGGTTGAAATGGGAAAAAAATGTGAATTATTTAGGACCACGTCATTTCACAATGTAGTGTAGCTCCCTAAGCATCACCCCAAAATGCTCATATTTTTCAAAGAAATCGATACTTTTTTCATGAAGATAGTTTTAGTAGAGTCACCCACTAAGATAATGGATTGTATAAGCTAGTTTGTAGTATATATTATTTACTTTTTTTTCTTACACATAGAAAAGTATCACCTCTGGTTCCCTCCACTGCCACAGGCAGCATTACCTAAGATACTAAAGATGCTGATTTAAGGAAAAAAAAATAATATATATTCCAAACTAGCTTATTTTTAGGGATTATATCTATCATCTATGTATCATCTATTTCTACCATACAGGAAGTGCTGGGAAAAAATCAGGGAGAAACACTATTTCAAATCTGAGTTAGAACAAAGGGGATTCAGACCTTTTTTTTATTTATTATGGATACGTTCTAAAATGGTTAGGAGTAATTTGTAGAACAAGAATGATTATTGTTGGGAACAACAAAAGCTATGTCCTTGTGTTGATGGAAAGGAAAAGGATGAAGTACTATTGTACTAATCTAATCTATGTCTTTAAAAGGAATTTTCCCCTTTTACAGTAACTGCATAATTTCTAATATACAGTACTTATTGTGGAGAAGATCTTCAGGCACAGAGCTACAGACACACATTCATTCTACCAAAAAGGGCTCTGGAACAAAATCCCAAGAGGCAGTTGTGTCCTTGGAATCGGCAGTGATTTAATCAAGCACACCAAATACAGAGATGGCATTTCTTTTGCATTAAGGGACTAGTAAAAAAACTTTCTGTAAACTGAACAGAATTCTGTCATATTCCCTTTAACATTGTTTGCATCAAACTCCCTCTATTGTGTCTGTCATTTGATTTAAACCCTCAGATTTTCACTTTTCTAATTTCCTGGCTTTCCACATCACGAAATTCCTAGGATTTCACATCTGTTTTATTTAGCACTGGGGAGAAGACAATCCTTAGTCCTTTGCAAATCACATCTTGGATAAGACAACCATGTCTGGTGGGTGTTATGCTCAGAGGCACGTTGGTGGCACAGCACACTTCGTGGCAGATTTATTAAAACAATAACATTTCTCATTTTTCTCTTTTAAAAAATTAAAATAAACTCATTTGCAGTAATGCCTGACATTTACTAAAAACTGTGAACTGAAAAGTCAGTGCAGGAAAAAGTCACAGAAAAGTCATGAAACAAATTTTTCAACTTGTTGCACCAAAACCTCTACTTGTTCTAATTGTTGCACAAAAAAACAGTGTCAAAAATCCAAAAACCTAAAGTTTTGAAGCAAAGAAGGACCCTCCGGGGAAGGTGAAGAAAAAATCAGTCATTGACTTCTACATGATCTCGACAAGTTTTAGCTGGTGAATTGTCAGATTTTGATTTTTAGCCAAATTGTCACAAGGTTTTTTCTAAAACTTCTAGCCCTAAAAAAATCCAAATCGGAGAAATCCAAGTATATAGAGGTTTCAGAATATATATGTATAATACATACAGCATGTTACAGTGTTACTTTCTGGCAAGAATGATGTGGCAAGCCAAGCAGTCATTTTCCTGGATGGCTGTGTACAGTGGTGCATTTATGTTTTCATTGTGCTGACACTACAGATATAGGAAATTATGTGTATGCTGTGAAGGCTCTTTAAATAGAACTGCACGTATGTTTATTTAGAGTAATTACATTGCTAGCAGTATAAGTTTTCTTCATTTCTCTGAAAAAAATGATCTGCTATTCCATGAAAAAGAAGTAAATTAGCAGGTGTTCCACTAGCATTTCAGATTCTTTTCATTCTCCTGTTCTCCCAGCCAACAAGAGGAGAGGTAATTGTAGATAATAGATTATATAGTTTATGTATACGTCCCATGGTCAAAGGCTGGTTGGCAGGTCTTTTCTTAGGGCTGCGGGATTTTCTTAAACACTGCAAATCAAAATTGGTACTGCACCTTGCTAAACCTGTGGAAGGCCTGCTAGTCAGCATTACCTTTAAATTGGTGACACACAATTCCTTAAGGCTACTAAAAAACATTTAAAGATGGATTGTGTTGTCATCGACAATCTTATTACAAGTATAGGACCTGTTATGTAGAATGCTTGGGACCTGGGGTTCTCCAGATGAGGGGCCTTTCTGTAATTTGGATCTCAGTGCCTTAAATCTACTAAAAATTCATTTAAACATTAATTAAACCCAATAAGGGTGAATTATATTTTAGTTAGTATTAAGTAGAAGGAACTGTTTTATTATTATAGAGAAAAATAGAATGATTTTTCAATATTTATATAATTTAATTAAAATGGAGTCTGAGAGATGGCCATCCTGTAATTCAGAACTTTCTGGATAATGGATCTCATACCCATATTACAAACAAGTGTCAGATTACTCAGTTATGACAAAGTCAAAGTCCTTATTTCAGAGTTATGTAGATAATGGGATTCTGTATAATAGATCTCATACTTGTACATGTGCCTCATTTACTAAAATACTTAAATACAGGTATGGGACCCATTATCCAGAATGCGCGGGACCTGGGGTTTTCCAGATAAGGGGCCTTTCCTTAATTTGGATCTCCTACCTAAAGTCTGCTAAAAACATTATTTAAACAGTAATTAACCCCAATATGTTACTGTTTTATTATTACAGAGAAAAAGGAAGCCATTTTTAAAAATGTAAATTATTTAATTAAAATGCAGTCTATGGAAGATGGCCTTTCTGTAATTCAGAACTTTCTGGATGAGTTTCCGGATAAGGGGTCTGATACCTGTACATTGTCCCCATGATGTTATGAGTGGACACCTGCTGTGGACAAGAGTGAAACCTAATAGCTTTTTGCACATTACACGGAACTTTGCAAAGAAAATGAGGTTTGTGGCAAATTGACTTTCTTTCACAAATATTATCCCTGCATTGCTTTCAAGTCAACTCCAGTAAGTATATGCTGTATTTCTTTTGAGCTGTTTAGAAACTTAGAAGCCCATGAGACGTGTTTAGAAAATTGTTGATACCTACACATTGATTTCTGTTCTGATAGCTGTGGAATTACACAAGTGTGCATTTACTAATGGGCTTCCCACCTTCCAGCAATGAAATGAATCGAACCAGGGCCCAGAAGCTCTAGACAGTAAATGTGAAAACTTTCATAGAGGTTTTATCTAAATATCATATACTTCCATATACACAGTATAGACCAGCTGGTTCAAATGGAAGCTCCTTTAGATTAGAGGAAAGGAGCTTCCATTTGAAGCAGCGTAGGTGGTTTTTCACGGTGAGGGCAGTGAGGTTGTGGAATGCCCTTCCTAGTGATGTGGTAATGGCAGATTCTGTTAATGCCTTTAAGAGGGGCCTGGATGAGTTCTTGATCAATCAGAATATCCAAGGCTATTGTGATACTAATATCTACAGTTAGTACTAGTGGTTGTATATATAGTGTATGTATGTGAGTGTATAGATTGGTAGGTGTGGGTTAGGTGTGCTGGTTTTACTTGGATGGGTTGAACTTGATGGACACTGGTCTTTTTTCAACCCTATGTAACTATGTAACTATGTAACTATGATGTTTCCTGTAGACTGCAGGCACTATCTGACATATGTATTAGTCCATGTTAACTTGATTCCTTAAAGGAATACTGTAAATCTATGTTTTACACACAGTAAAGTGCTTTCTAAGGAGGGTTTGTATTGCCTGTTCAGAGTAATTTTTATACAAAAAAGGCGGTTACCTTCCATTTCTTCCATTTAATTATCTCTAAAACAGATTATAAAGTAGCAATGGCTCATTCTGTGCAATTACATTAACTAGCACATCATTTATAAGCCCACATGATAAGGACAGTAAAACAATAGGAAACAATAATGGTGCAGCACGTCTGAGGATGCTGACTGAGGAAAAAAACATTGGGTTTGATTAAATCCCCACCTTTTCCAGATCTTGTGCTAAGGATCCCTAGCCACCTTGGCACACAATTCTCACCTTAGGACATGAGAAATTGGAGTACATAATAGACCAGCAGCTAAGGGACGGCCTGGATGAGAGAGGTATGCTGGTATCAACCTAACATTTGATGCTGTGGTTATCTGATTGCAATAAATATATGCATTTCTCTGCAGTGTGGGAGTAAATCTTGTTGTTTTTTAATGTTATAGCGTAAAACCGCATTAAAACCATACTGCTGATTAGTGTATCTGCTGCAAACGCACATCTTGGATATACTGAAGGGCTTTATTATTAATTACCTGCTCGATTCATTGACTCATCTCACACTGGAGTTATCATCCATTGCCCACTCACTGCCTATCTGATTGGTGGGAGCTTATATTATTGTGATTTTTTGGGGGGGTTTTCGGCATATACCTTTTTACTGCACCTTCTATGGATTTATTGGATTTTTTAAAAATCTCCCAAAGATATATTTACTACTTTTTGCATATTTATAGACTGTTAATTGGATTTTATAGAGCATTCAATTTATTAATTTCTATTGTATGTGCGTTTGTATATGTTTATTTATATAGATCTGCTGAGTACACATCCATAAGAGTCTACTGTATATAGTCGAGTATAAGCCGATCCGAATATAAGCCGAGGTACCTAATTTTACCTAAGAAAACTGGAAAAATGTATTGACTCGAGTATAAGACTCGGCTTATACTCGAGTATATACGGTACTTCCTTCACCTTACTGTGTATAAGCCACATTGCTAAGATGACCATAAACAGACTTACCTTTACCCAACCAACAGGACAAATGGACAGATATCATATGACATTCAGGCAGTCTACTGTACCTTAATAGCAAGAAGTAAGGAAGAGATGGGGTTCATCTTCATCTTCCTTAGTTCAAGCTAATGTTTATATTGTACGTTAGATGCATGTATTATTTTTTAAATGCTTCTATTTTCTGTATATTCAATAAAACATTGTAATTAAAAAAAATTGTGCTACTGCTGGAAAATTCACAATTACAGTGAAAAATTTGTGAAAACAGGCTATGGTGTGATTCTTTTTACAGGGTGCACAACTTTTTGTGACGTGACTGACTTTTTTGAAATCAATGGGAGTTTTGTTCTTAGCAAATTTTTTGTTCCGGCAAAAAAAAAAAAATGCCAATAGCAAAATTCATGCCTGGTGAAAACATTTGCTCATCACTACTGCTGACTGATGAACAGTTTTAGCCTGAAGAGATAATCCTTGAACCACCAGCATCACAGCATTATATGTCAAAAGGCCATACATAGGCAGATACTGGGCAGTATATAGTGATGGGCGAAATTTTTCACCAAGCATGGATTTGCAGCAAATTTCCACCATTGGCGGATTGTTATGTGAATAAGGGTGACAAAATTTGCAGTGCAACCAAAAATTGTAACATTTTTGCCGTTAAACAAATTATTCGCCGTTTTTGTGAATTTCTAGCAATATATATATGTGTCCATATGCCTTTCTAATTGTGTCTCTAAATCTCCTTTGTTGTCATCAGTTTAAAAAGAACATTGCTAGCAATTAACCCACTTCCATCTTGTTTTAAACTTTTTCTCACGGCTTTTATGGTCATTATCATTTTTTCATTTTAGCACTGTAAGTTTTATCCTTCATTTAACATAAATATGAGGCAAATAGAAAAAAAATCTGATTAAAAGTTATAATTTTTTTGCTTGAGGGGCTCACTTAGTAGGCTAGCTATCTGTAAACACAGGAGCAAATGACAGGTAGCAAAGAGGTAATTAATAGTATAAGGGGTAATTTACAACAGCTAGCACAGTTGTGGTGGTGCAATTTTCCCCTAGTCAGTTGCCTGCAAAATTCCATTCATTACAGGTACTTCCATGAAACAGCACTCCTTGCACTTCTATTTAGTTGAGCTCAGCACTGCACAGTCCTACCTGCCTCCTGTTCCACAGTGTAGTTTAACCTACTGATGCAGTAGAACCCTGGCACTACCACCACCTCTGATACAGATGGTAGCTCCAACATTCCCACCTGCATCAACTGTGACAGTGCAGTGCAAATGAATAGGGTGCACAAGCAACTTGCATGACACGTGCAGCAATGCCATCCAGAACTCATTGTGTCAAAATGCAAGCTCAATTGTGCTCATTTTAATGCTTCAGTTGCAAGTGTATTAGGCACATTTTCCCCTGATGAAAGCAATGAAGCTGGAATCATGGAAAAAAAGTTTCACTGGACTCAAAAGTGCACAAATTTCTCACTGCACTTGCATTTGTAAATGACTCCTGGAAGCTCCAAGGTTCCTGCTGTAGTCAGTTGTGCCAAAAGTAAAGGGTGAACCCAGTACTCAAATGCTAATAGTAGAAATGACACCACGGGAGACCTTAGAAAACTTTCAAGACAATTTTGTCAGATTTGCATTGAAGTGTGGGGGCAATTAGGCGAATTCCTAAAGCCTTGGCCACAAATGCATTGGGTACAACTGATGATCTGACTGATGTTGGCAATGATGCTGCAATTCTGAGAAAAAAATCCCATCTGCACTGTAGTAAATTACCCCTATAATGTCTTTTTTAAACAATAATCAAACAGAAGTAAAAAAAATCTTTCCATTGCTTCATTTATAAAACTATATTAATATGCAAGCAATAATACTATAACTAATTAATACTATAACTAATCATATCCTTCATTCTTGCCAATTGTACCCATGTGGAAGTAACGTCAACATGTGTACTTCTAGCTGATCATCCTTCCTCCACCACTAAAATTCTGAATGCTGACTCTCATAATTACAGTTGTTGACTACTGCGGTCTATTTTACATCACAGCAGCACTGACTGACCCAAAAAGAATATTCACCACAACAAAAAAATGAACTCTGTAGAGAGAAAGGTCCATTTCACAGTGCCATTTGTAGGTGTTAATGTATTTGGGTTGATAGATGGGATAGGGTTAAAGGGAAACTATAACCTTTAAAGCAGTACTGAGCAATTGTTTTTATAACTAATATAAATTATCTAGCAGTATGTGCTCATAGAACCTGCATTACTTCCGGTCAGGTGGGTAGTAAATGGCACAAAATATCACAATATAACAAAATAGTGGCTGAAGGAAACAGATGTAAAAGGGCAGTTTTTACTGATAGGTATATTTCAATATGATAGATTCTTTGATAGGTTACTTATTGTGACATAAATTATCAGTTGGTAATATTGTCATTTAGAAAATACTGTATTGTTCTCCTACAAGAAACTGGGGACAAACATTTGGGCAACCCTATATACATTTTGTACAGAGGTCATGGGCCTCTAGCTATGCTCTTGGTGGACATGTGCCAAAACTACAGCTCCCAGAATGCAATTCCACTCATTGCCCATCCCTTGCCCTATACTGATTATAGCATTTGCCTGTAATTTAGGCGATGCACTGTGCACATCTCCCAGTTATTTCTAGTAACATCACAGCAGTTTGTTATTGCTCCCAGTCTCTGTACTCATTTATTGGTCTTTTTAAAGTACAACATGTTCTTCTCCTTCGCTGGATTTATCCTGAATGACTGGTTTTATCTTTTTCTTTCTGCTACATCTCATGTCTGTGCCTGAAAGTCTGCCTGCCTTTGCTTAGTGATAATTAATGGCTTCATCTCCTAGAAGACTGAGGAGAATGTGCATACTTCAACTCTACTGTCCTCGGGGACTCTTTAGCCTCGACACAGACATCTCCAGGCCTGGCATCCAGCTGGTTAATCCCTCACTGGTGCTGTGCAAACAATTATGGGATCCCTTGATACCATCAACGGGGTACAGAATGTTATCACAGAAAATGCCCTGTCCTCAGGATGTTCTGTTTGCATAATGTTCTGTTCCAGGGTCCTGATCAGAAAAGCACAGAAACGCTATGTTTAAAAATAGCAACAAATCCTTTGCCAGTTCTTTTTCTGGACATTTTATGAAAAGAAATAAGTTTATCAAAGTGTCTCATATGATTCATCACACACAGTTTTATACTTGCTAAAGAGCCCTGCTAATGGTTTTAAGATTTCTTTTATTCATTAATGAATTCACAGGCTTGATCACAGAATAGAACAAAATGTTGTAACAAGTAAAGCTCCATCTATCATTTGTGTCTAATCACACAGTTTGTGAAAGTACCTGCAGTGCATGCCATAGGCCCTTATCCAAGCTGGAAAGCAGAGATGTAAAGCTGAACCATGCTAGTTACCCAATGACTTCCTTTAATACTGCATTAAATGGTACACTGATACAAAGATATATACAATCTACAAATACAAAACTATGGGCCCTATCACACAAACACTTTCATTTAATTTGTTATTTTCTCAAAATAAAAATATATTTTATATATTGTGTAGAATGTTATATTAATTGCAGGTTTGAGAGAAATCTATTTTGCACCACATTACTGAACTACAGTATTTTCTTCAAAAGCTGTACTATGGTTTATAAATAATATACTATGTGCCATTCAAGGTCTAATAGAGCTGCGGGGCCTAATTTCCATAGCAGCTAACAGACACAATATTTAGAATACAATGGTTTTGGTGCTTAAGGAGGTATAAATAGGGGTCAAGTGTAGTTCAGGAGCACCCATTTTTTCATTTAATACTGTATAATGATCATGCCATGGTCAACTTGCACTCTGGCCCACTCTGTTTAACCATTCGCTCATCATGCTACACAACCGAAATAGTAACATAGTAACATAGTAAGTTGGGTTGAAAAAAAGACATATGTCCATCACGTTCAACCATAATGTCTATATATAACCTGCCTAACTTCTAGTTGATCCAGAGGAAGGCAAAAAACCCCATCTGAAGCCTCTCTAATTTGCCACAGAGGGGAAAAATTCCTTCCTGACTCCAAGATGGCAATCGGACCAGTCCCTGGATCAACTTGTACTAAGAGCTATCTCCCATAACCCTGTATTCCCTCACTTGTACTGAGAGCTATCTCCCATACCCCTGTATTCCCTCACTTGTACTGAGAGCTATCTCCCATAACCCTGTATTCCCTCACTTGTACTGAGAGCTATCTCCCCTACCCCTGTATTCCCTCACTTGTACTGAGAGCTATCTCCCATACCCCTGTATTCCCTCACTTGTACTGAGAGCTATCTCCCCTACCCCTGTATTCCCTCACTTGTACTGAGAGCTATCTCCCATACCCCTGTATTCCCTCACTTGTACTGAGAGCTATCCCCCCTACCCCTGTATTCCCTCACTTGTACTGAGAGCTATCTCCCATAACCCTGTATTCCCTCACTTGTACTGAGAGCTATCTCCCATAACCCTGTATTCCCTCACTTGTACTGAGAGCTATCCCCCATAACCCTGTATTCCCTCACTTGTACTGAGAGCTATCTCCCATAACCCTGTATTCCCTCACTTTTACTGAGAGCTATCTCCCATAACCCTGTATTCCCTCACTTGTACTGAGAGCTATCTCCCATAACCCTGTATTCCCTCACTTGTACTGAGAGCTATCTCCCATAACCCTGTATTCCCTCACTTGCTAAGAATCCATCCAGCCCCTTCTTAAAGCTATATAATGTATCAGCCAGCACGACTGATTCGGGGAGGGAATTCCAGAACTTCACAGCTCTCACAGTAAAAAATCCTTTCCGAATATTTAAACGGAACCTCCCTTCTTCTAAATGGAGTGGGTGCCCTCGTGTCCGTTGGAAGGACCTACTGGTAAATAAAACATTAGAACGGTTTTTATATGATCCCTTTATATATTTATACATAGTTATCATATCACCTCTTAAGCGCCTCTTCTCCAGTGTAAACAGACCCAACTTGGCCAGTCTTTCTTCATAACTGAGACTTTCCATACCCTTTACCAACTTAGTTGCCCTTCTCTGGACCCTCTCTAACTCAATAATGTCCCGCTTGAGCACCGGAGACCAAAACTGAACAGCATATTCTAGATGGGGCCTTACCATCGCTCTGTAAAGGGGAAGAATAACCCCCTCCTCCCGTGAATCTATACCCCTTTTAATACAGCTCAAAACCTTGTTTGCCCTTGCAGCTGCTGCCTGGCATTGCTTGCTACAGCCAAGTTTATTATCTACAAGGACTCCAAGGTCCTTCTACATTATGGATTTGCCTAGTGCAGTCCCATTAAGAGTATAAGTGGCTTGCATATTTTTACATCCCAGGTGCATGACCTTACATTTACCCACATTAAATCTCATCTGCCACTTAGCCGCCCAGATTGCCAGTTGGTCAAGATCCTGCTGCAAGGATGCCACATCCTGGATAGAATTGACTGGTCTGCAGAGTTTTGTATAATCTGCAAACACTGATACATTACTCATAATACCCTCCCCCAAGTCATTTATGAACAAGTTAAACAAAAGTGGACCCAGTACAGAACCCTGAGGGACCCCACTGAGAACCTTATTCCAAGTAGAGAATGTACCATTAACAACCACCCTCTGTACCCGATCCTGTAGCCAGTTTTCTATCCATGTGCAAACGACTTCACTAAGACCAATAGACCTTAGCTTAGAAAGCAGTCGTTTGTGGGGAACGGTATCAAATGCTTTGGCAAAATCCAAATAGATTATATCTACTGCATCCCCACTGTCCAGCTTCTTACTTACCTCATCATAAAAAGCAATTAAATTGGTCTGACATGACCTGTCCTTCATAAAGCCATGCTGATTACTGCTCATAATGGCATTCTCCACTACATAATTTTGAATGTGATCCCTTAACAAGCCTTCAAATAACTTGCCCACCACGGATGTCAAACTTACAGGCCTATAATTGCCAGGCTGAGATCTTACTCCCTTTTTAAATATAGGAATGACGTTCGCCTTCTTCCAATCCCTAGGTACCATACCTGATGAAAGAGAGTCTGAGAATATCAGAAACAAAGGCCACTGTAAATCTGACCCTAGGGTGTATTCCATCTGGCCCAGGTGCCTTGTTCACATTTATCTTGTGTAACCCTTTAAGCACCATATCCTGTGTCAACCACGGTGTAGTTGGAGCTGAGGCAACAGTGCAGCTATTGGGTGGGACTTGGTCCACTGGCTCCTCTACTGTATACACAGAAGAAAAGAACTGGTTAAGCACATCTGCCTTTTCTGTATCCGCTGTAACCATATTGTTATTATAACTCAATGGGGCCACACCCTCAACCTGCATCTTTTTACTATTAATATACTTAAAAAACTTTTTGGGGTTAGTCTTGGCCTCGGCCGCGATGCGCTCCTCATTTTCTATCTTTGCCTTCCGGATTGCTGTTTTACAACACTTGTTATAGTGTTTATATTCATTAAACGCATCTACTGTCCCCTCTGACTTATATTTCTTAAAAGCTTTCCTTTTTTTCCCTATTAACTTCTTTACCTCAGAGTTAAGCCACATAGGGTGATTCTTAACACTTCTACTTTTTCTTATTAATGGAATGAATTGAGAACAGTAATGATTTCATATCATTTTAAATAACAACCATTTCTGCTCTGTATTTTTATCAGAAAACATAATGCCCCAATCTATGCCCTGAAGCGCTGCCCTTAAGGAGCTAAAATTTGTCTTCCTAAAATTCATTGTCTTTGTTGCCCCCGTGTAAATTTGTTTCCTGCACCAAACATCAAATGAAATAACATTATGGTCACTATTACCCAGGGGTTCAACCACTTGCACATTTGCTATACGTTCTGGGTCATTAGAGATCACTAGATCTAGTATAGCATGGTTCCTGGTTGGCTCCTCAACAACCTGTGCCATAAAGTTGTCATGCAGCAAGTTTATAAACTTGTTCCCATTTACTGTCCTGGCAGTACTATGGCTCCAGTCAATATCAGGGTAATTAAAATCCCCTATTATTATCACTTGCCCCACACTAGCAGCCTTTTCTATTTGCAACAGAAGCTGAGCCTCCTCCTCCTCACTTACATTAGGGGGTCTATAGCACACATACAATTAGTTTGGTAGCTTCAACCCATAATGATTCAGCTCCCTCTGTTACCTCCATCACTTCCTCTTAATTCTTGCTTAACGAACAGAATTCTTGCTTAATTCCACTTACCTTACAACTACCCTAAATAAACTACAACACCAAAGTTTTCAATTTTTTGGACCTGGAACAGGCCACAGTTTTTGATATTCACAACTGATAATAACATTAGCAGTTTATATTACCCTTTAAACTGCTATGCATAAATGACAATAACATTAACATAACCTTAAAATAGATGAACACTAAAGAGATCAACTAAGCTTAATTCTTTGTAGGTCCTTCGCAATAGGACATTATCATCATCACTGAAAGCCCATACCCAGCATATGCTTTCAACATTCTGGTCCCTATGGGTATGCTGGGGCTCCAGCTACCAAAATATACCATGTTTTCAGGAGTCAGTAATTTTCTCAAAACTATTGGACCCTCCAAATCAAGCCCTTTACACTGGTATGGCTGGCTGCTTTTATTACCAATTGCCCACATTGCCAAGGACCACACAACTTATCCTAAAGCTGTGACAATATGCCTATACCATAATTGATTACCACTTACCAAAGGCAGCCACGGCAGGGAGGAGGGGACACTTTCTGTTGCTAAGCCAAACTGAGTCCCCACTTACCTTACAACTGCCCTAAGCAACTCCCACTCCTACCAGTAACCAATTAGCATCCAACAGTGCGCTAAGATAGCCAAAGACCTACCCATTTTCTTTTTATTGTATTTGCAAGCATTGTACAAGGAAATATATTTTACGATTGCATAATAAGTAATGTCCCTTTTTCGTGTTACTAGCCTTTTAACAGCTTAAGCTTACAATAAGAGGATGACATGTGTACCCAAGAATCTGCCTGTGTATGGCTTAAATAATGTAGTGAAAAGCAGGTCGTCTGTAATTCAGCTAGTTCTCTGGTAAATGTGCATTTTGTGTTATGTTTACCATACAGAATAACAGTGCAACTGATAATTGATTTTATTTTCTAGGATCACAGATAAAACAGAAAAAAACTGGTTGGACATCAATGCAGAAAATGGTCTTTATCATCCTTTTTTTCCAGTAGACCAGTGCTGTCCAACTGGCGGCCCGCGACCCCCCTCTGTGTGGCCCCCCACCTGTCTGGCTGCTTTGATGGCTTACTCTTGTGTAAACTTTAAATGGTATCAGTACTGAGATTAACTGCCCCCCCTGCATGGTTCTCACCTCAGATTCAGGCTGTAATCCCTCTGTATTGTTTAAACATGTAATCCCCTGTGTTGTTCACACCTTTTAATCTCTGCATTGTTCACCCCCCTGCAGTGTTCACACCTCAGGCTCAGGCTGTAATCACCCATATTGTTCCCCTGTTCACACCTCAGGAGCAGTAGAAACCCACAAATAATCCCTGCACACTACAAAAAGAACTGAGGTGGTACTTCAATTAAAAAGTTTTTTAATATATAGTTATTGGGCAGACTGTAGGAGCAGTGCCAGCATTGTGTCACTGTAGGCTGTGTGTGCCATACACACAGGCAGCATAGGGCAAGCAGAGTATGGCACACACAGGCAGAGTATGGCACACACAGGCCAAGTATGGCACACACAGGCCAAGTATGGCACACACAGGCCAAGTATGGCACAAACCAGCCAAGAATGGCAAACACAGTGAAAGTATGGCACACGCAGGCAGGGTAGGGAAGGCAGAGTATGGCACACACAGGCAGGGTAGGGCAGGCAGAGTATGGCACACACAGGCCAAGTATGGCACAAACCAGCCAAGAATGGCACACACAGTGAAAGTATGGCACACAGGCAGGGTAGGGAAGGCAGAGTATGGCACACACAGGCAGGGTAGGGCAGGCAGAGTATGGCACACACAGGCCAAGTATGGCACAAACCAGCCAAGAATGGCACACACAGTGAAAGTATGGCACACAGGCAGGGTAGGGAAGGCAGAGTATGGCACACACAGGCAGGGTAGGGCAGGCAGAGTATGGCACACACAGGCAGGGTAGGGAAGGCAGAGTATGGCACACACAGGCAGGGTAGGGAAGGCAGAGTATGGCATACACACAGGCAGGGTAGGGCGGGCAGAGTATGGCACACACAGGCAGGGTAGGGCAGGCAGAGTATGGCACACACACAGGCAGGGTAGGGCAGGCAGAGTATGGCAGGTTTTTGCTGTACTACAACCATTAATATGGGTATGGTCATGTGATAACATGGGTGTGGTTTCAAGTGGGTGCGGTTTCAAAAAGGAGAGTGGTCAAAACTGGCTTCCATTATCGGCCCTCCACCACATAGGTCGGAAAAATTCCGGCCCTCGGTACAACAGAAGTTGGACAGCACTGCAGTAGAGCATTGATATCCACTGCAGTGTGTACAGACCCACCCAACAGACTAAAATTAGTTATCACTTGTGTTGCAATGCATGAACACAAGAAAATCCACCACACTATAAACACAGGCAATAAGCATCATGGTTATATACCCCTTGGGTTTGTATTTTAAGGTCCTTCTAATCCTGCAGTCCTTATATTTTTCTCTCCCAATTAAAACTAGAGGTATGGCTTTAAGAAAACTGAACAATATGTAAAGGAGAGTCAGCCCACAAAGGATATAGATAAAGATATCTCTTGCCATGAAAATGTGGTGGCTGTGTGTTTTTTGGTCTGAAATAAATAGCATTTTAGCAGAATTCTGCTTTATGGTGCTCTCCTCTATATTCGGATTGTGGTGGCTTTATGTGTTTGTCTACATAGATTGTTCCATTAACCTTCTTACCTGGAGCCACTGTGCAATGTTATATCTCCTATATATATGCAAACTGGGGGCACCTCAGAGTGCCCCAGCTTGCCTATTGCATTAAAAGAACAAAGAGTTAGTATGAAGTATGGAGACTGAAGAATGAGTTAGCTCGCAAGATAAAGTTGTTTGAGACCTTCCAGGAAAGTGAGTTATTTGATAGGACTGGCATTTGAACATGCTACAAAAAAGTTTTGTGTGTATTTTTTTGGTTTGATTAGAGTCAGTGGCAATGTCTGATCTAATGGGGAGCCATTGGGAGAATATCTCTGTTCTTTATGTGAGATATATAAAGTTTGTTTATTCATTATTTGGCTTTTAATCACAGACATTTGTAATGCCAATTTGTGTAGCTAAGAACTAAACTTTGTACATACTGATGAATTCTTTCAGTCTGTCTCACAACTACAGGTCTGGCGATCCCCTGATTGCCATAAATCCTTCCATACATCAACTGTACTCCAGCAACCTGAACTGCTGAATTCAAGGTCAGCAGCCATATTCCCTCAGCTACTAATTCATAAAGTCTTAAAATGACATTTGTGAATTCCGCACAATCAGATTTAAAGTTGCAGCAAGGAGAACATCTAGTAGCGCGCCATTAAAATATAAAATTGAACATAAAGCCTGAGCCTATCATAAAATGTTTTTAGGACCATCTATTATGTTCCTTAATGTCCACATCATCTTACTTTTGTTCTGCAATTCGCATTGCTTGCAGTAGTAAGCGTTTTCTGAAGTTATTGGATAGAGCAATAGGATGAAGCTTACATGACTCGCCTATGCCAATATGCATCATTTGAGGATCTAGAAATCTCATTTACAGTCTGTGCTTGCTATAGCATGGAATTCTGAGACTTTGCTTGATGCTGTTATGTGTATTTATGTGGCAGCCCTGAGACAATGCATGCACTGCTCTACGAAAGCTCCTTCAAATCCATAAAACTGGTATCCCAGTTTAACCCTTTTAAGTATTGAATCTAGACAACAATTGGCTATGGAATTCCGTTGTGTCCATTTCATAAAATGTTGGCTCAGGACAGGTTTGCAGGCTGTTAGTGTGTGCTGCGGAGAGAAGGGGTAATTTTATTAATCGGATAGATTAAGCATCTCTCTTTCTAATTACCAGTTTAATTAACCTTGGCACATGGTGCTATCAGCCAACGAGGGAGCAGTGCTAAATTTCCAGCTCGCGGTTATAGGAGTCTTGTGTTTAGGGACTGTGTCCGGACCTACGTAAGAAGCTAAGCAAGGAAAGGGTTAAGGGAGAAATTTAGCAATCAGCATAGATTGTAAACTCTTGTGAGCAGAAACCTCTCCACCCCTCTTATTTATGTGTGTCAGGATGTTCAGAGATAATTACGCCTGTTACTCTCTCATTGCTCTGATCTCATGATACCGCTCGTAAGGGGAATCTGACTGCTGCATAAATAAATCCAAAGTGGTACTTTGTTCTCATTTATGCGTAAGGTGTCGGTTTTTAGGCATAGTAAATAGTGGGAGGAGCAGCATAAGAACACAAAACAAAGCAATATATGTTATAATTAATGTGCTGTCACTGTCATTTATAGCTGAAGATGGAAAAATCATGCATGGAGACTTTCTACAAGGGAAAAGCATCATCTTCATAGTATTATATATATATACTATATATATATATGTATATGGTGCTGGTTTTGCCATACCTGATACCCATGCATCATTGTGCCTGAAGTTTTTAATTATAAACTTGACCTTCCTACAACATCCCTAGATAGATTCCATGGCCAAGAAAGTCTGACTCAGAGATTTTAGCTGGGTGAATGGGGGTTTATAATAAGATTTGTTATATATGTGTGTGTTAGGGAAGCAGCACTGGGGGCCATTTCTAAAATGTGTGCAGCGCAGAATAATTTGCACAGTGAACATATTAGTCCTGCCTGTGTTTATATTTATAAAGCTGGACAAGACTGGTGCATTTAATGTATAAACATAATTGCGACATTTTTATTTGCACTATGAATGTCCTTAAAGCTTTTTAAATATGGCATATTACAACTTTAATGGCAACAAAAATATTTGCTAAACGGATTTAGCAAATAGCGAATTTATATGCGCAAAGAGAAAATTAGCACTATATTCACACATTATAAATGCGCACAGAGGGCATGCTCACGCGAATAGCAATCTCATTTTGTGCGCAATTCTCATTTAACTGCAATTTGCAAAAAAAAGGAAAGACAGGCACAGCAGTGTAAAATGTAAGCCGTTTAGGGGAAAACATCAAACAACCATTTGCAAACTTTATAAATGACCCCCCCACTAGGTTTTCAGGGTTTGTATCAATATATCAACAAATGATAGTGCCGCATGTTTATACATGATGTCCACAATCAAATGTCCAAAATTCTTATTTATATAGCACCAACATATTCTTCAGCACTTTTTACAGAGAATACACATCATTCACATTGTTCCCTACTCCAGTGGAGCTTACACTCCAAGGCCCCTATCATGTACACACCAGACAGAAAATTCACACAAGCACCAGCAGGACATACAGTTAGTACCCCTGCTGGAATTAAACCTAGGACAAAAATATTTGTGTATTTGCCATTAGCGATGAGTGAAATTTTTCACCAGATATGGATTTGTGGCGAATTTCACATTTCAGCATTGGTGGATTTTTTTCATGAAACAGGCACAAAAAATTGCCAAGGAAAAATTTGCTATGCAACTTTTTTTTTACGCACACAGCAATTTTTTCGCCATTTTGCGGATCTTTTCACGGTTTCGCAAATTTTTTAATGAAGTGAAAAGGGACAGATTCACTCATCACTATTTGCCATGGCCAACAAAGCTGAGTGGCTATAATAATAATAATAATAATGATGATGTTAATATGTCAGCATTAGTAAAACATGGTTCCTGCTTGTGCATACAGTCAATTCTTTTCTATTCTGTCTTTGCCTGTCTTTTAAACAGAGAATACAGAAATGTGTTCTCTGTCATGTCTTCCATTGTCAACTAAAACTGCACAATTGTGATATTAAAGAAAGAGACTAAAGAAACGTTAT
This sequence comes from Xenopus tropicalis, assembly GCF_000004195.4. Taxonomy (NCBI): domain Eukaryota; kingdom Metazoa; phylum Chordata; class Amphibia; order Anura; family Pipidae; genus Xenopus; species Xenopus tropicalis. The sequence continues at coordinate 46,763,674 of NC_030679.2, read as the reverse complement.
GATATGCTATTTTATTCAGAAACAGTTTGACCATTATTGACCCACATTTGCTTATATTGTGATCTTATGGAAATTCGGAACAAATGAACCTTGAAAACATGATATATCAGAGTTTTCCAGCATAGCCAGTCTACTGAAGTATCTCTTTGTTGTATGCTAGTGGCCTTGAAGAAGTAATTAGCATCAAAGGAAATCCTTTATAGAAGAGGCAGTAATGACTATGAACTGATACCAGTGTGAGGAAGATCATTGGTGAAGGATAGATCGGATTCTGAAAATAGAAGGCTTTACACAGGTCTATACAAATATACCTAATCTGTAATTCAAACTACAGCATGTTATGGGTTAAAAAGCCAGTACAACCTTTAAATGGAAATTACCGTGCTGGCTTAAGCTGGCCATATATCGTCAGATCCACTCTTATGGCAAAGAGGACAAACAAGTGGATCTAGACTTGAATTTTGCACCCACATGCTGGGCCAAATCGGTTATTTTATCATTGGATAATTTGGTGATGCCTATGGAGACCTGTCAATGATGGGATTTGCAAATATTCTTAATTGATATCTGGATGATTTTTAGCCCAATATCGGTTGGGCAGGCATGTTGGTGAGACCCATACACTGGCCAATAGGTAGCAAACTTAGTCTGGAGAGACCAAGGCAGCATCTTTTATCAGCCCATGTATTCCCACCTTTAGCCTTATGGCAGCTCTCATCTAAAGCAAATGAGAAATGGGGGCTAGGAACTCTAGGAGGCCCAGTGGGACTTTGACTGGTGAACAGCTGCAGTATATGTTTTTGCTGTGGGCCCAATTACTAGCCATTTCACTGCTGAAAAGTTAATGTAGGAGTTCATATAATTCAGTAAATAGATCCCAATATAAACAGCTTAGTTTACTCTATAATAACATACTAACATAGTAACATAGTAAGTTGGGTTGAAAAAAGACATCCATCCATCACGTTCAACCATAATGCCTATATATAACCTGCCTAACTACTAGTTGATCCAGAGGAAGGCAAAAAAAAACCATCTGAAGCCTCTCTAATTTGCCGCAGAGGGGAAAAAATTCCTTCCTGACTCCAAGATGGCAATCATACCAGTCCCTGGATCAACTTGTACTAAGAGCTATCTCCCATAATCCTGTATCCCTCACTTGTACTAAGAGCTATCTCCCATAACCCTGTATTCCCTCACTTGTACTGAGAGCTATCTCCCATAACCCTGTATTCCCTCACTTGTACTGAGAGCTATCTCACATAACCCTGTATTCCCTCACTTGTACTGAGAGCTATCTCCCATAACCCTGTATTCCCTCACTTGTACTGAGAGCTATCTCCCCTACCCCTGTATTCCCTCACTTGTACTGAGAGCTATCTCCCATACCCCTGTATTCCCTCACTTGTACTGAGAGCTATCCCCCATAACCCTGTATTCCCTCACTTGTACTGAGAGCTATCTCCCATAACCCTGTATTCCCTCACTTGTACTGAGAGCTATCCCCCATAACCCTGTATTCCCTCACTTGTACTGAGAGCTATCTCCCATAACCCTGTATTCCCTCACTTGTACTGAGAGCTATCTCCCCTACCCCTGTATTCCCTCACTTGTACTGAGAGCTATCCCCCCTACCCCTGTATTCCCTCACTTGTACTGAGAGCTATCCCCCATAACCCTGTATTCCCTCACTTGTACTGAGAGCTATCTCCCATAACCCTGTATTCCCTCACTTGTACTGAGAGCTATCTCCCATAACCCTGTATTCCCTCACTTGTACTAAGAGCTATCTCCCATAACCCTGTATTCCCTCACTTGCTAAGAATCCATCCAGCCCCTTCTTAAAGCTATATAATGTATCAGCCAGCACGACTGATTCGGGGAGGGAATTCCACAACTTCACAGCTCTCACAGTAAAAAATCCTTAGTTCATATTATTCAAAGTAGTTCATATAAATAGTTAAAATAATTAATTTACTAATTATTTAGTTAATTCCCTGGGGGGTCAGTGGAGTCTGCCCTAAATTTAAACCCTACATTATTGCCTGCCCCTGTCGCACTTTTCTGCCTTTTCATTGTTTGCTATGAAAGTTACGTAAGCGTCTATGCAAGTCACAAATTTTCTTTTTTTCATGAAGTTACATATTGTGTATATGCACATTATTTATACATAAATTAACCTAAACAGCTGGGCCTCCTTCAGATCAGGACTTGACTGGGCCTGGGACAACAGTCCCCCCACTTTACCCCCCCGATGGCGGCCCTGGGAAAAATACATTCGAGTGGACAATTAATTGAAGTCCAGGCATGTGGTCTTGTGATGGAAGCTCAATGCAAATTCTAAGCCTTACGGCATATTTAACTAGGTAGCAAGAACTCATTTATTACTAAAATGTAAAATAATACCTCACACATAAATAAAGCTAGAAATGAAGCAGAAGTATTAGTTCCCTTATCCGGAAACTTTTTATCTAGAAAGCTTCATATTATGGGAAGGCCCTCTTTAATAGACTCAATTGTAAGCAAATCATTTTTAAAAATGATTTCCCTTTTCTCTGTAATAATAAAACTGTACCTTGTACTTGATGGTAACAAAGCTGCACAAATCCATATTGGAGGCAAAACAATCCTTTGGGGTTTATGTTTAAATGTTCTTTAATAAGCTTAGGGAATGGAGATCAAAATTACAGAAATGTCCCTTATATGAAAAACCCAAGGTCCCAAGCATTCTGGAAAATAGGTCCTATACATGTACATTATGGGACTGATTTACTAAAATTTGTTTTTGTCCTTCAAAGTCATATACACTTGACATGGTATAAATTCAAATTAATCTTGATCATTGATGTAGGTAAAAAATGTCACAATAATGCTATCATCAATTGTACTAAAATTTCAAGTTTCCATTTCGAAAGTAACATTACAACTCAAATAATGTAATATATTATCTTGAAAAATTCCAGTTTAAACATTCATTTCCATGATTCCTCTTTATTTTTCCCAAGAGGAATTTCTCCATCATACATTTAGCAGCATTGGTACTCATTCTTAGAAAACAATAATGTGCTTGTTTCACTTGAAACTGGGTGAAATAGGAAACAAAGGGATTTTTCAGTGAAAATTTCAGAAAAACTTTTGTAAATCACAAAAATATAGACTTTTTCTCAAAATTGCTTAGTAAGTCTGCCCCCAAGTGTTGCACAGAATGGTGATTACTTTAACTGTGAAATGGTATAGCCACTGTCTGACAGTGAAGGCCCATGACTCCATTTGTGTTCCCCTTGGCACCATACTCTCTGTCCTTGGTTTTCCTTTTGGTGCTGGTGGCATTGCACATGGTCTGAGATGCTGTGGGTGGTGGGAAGCCAGACAATTACACTATTATGATATTTGGAGAGACAGAGCTTCACTCTCAGAACACCTGTGCCTAGAAGCTTCCCAAGGTAACAGACACCACACTACAGCTCCTTCAGGCTTGATTTGCTATCTATGATTTGGGCAATATTCATCAAGTTCTCAGAATACTTTGGTAGCTACAAGTTTGTCGTAGTAGCTGATAATAATGGTTTTTTGTATATGCAGACTGCCAAACTAGGTGCTCTAGGTGCTCTTAGGTGATATTCACGAAAGATTAGCTTTAACCATGGCACAACTGCAATGGAAATAATTTAAAAAGCTGCATGGATCTCCATTCAGGTTCCAGTCTGGTCAGGGGTCCACTTTTCAATCAAGATTTGTTGAGGAATTTTTCTGCTCCAATTAAATTTAATAAGTCAAAAACTACTCCTTACAAATACTCCATATTTGCCCCAAGCTGGTGCAACATACTACCTTTCAAAAATGGTATTTAGGCTATATGAATCATTTCTTTCAGTCTATGTCCGCAGAGTGTCCAGGCAAATGAGGCATTACATGAGATGGTTGGGGGGGGGTCAAAAGTGCCAGCACTGAGATGGCATGTAGACCCAACAGCAGGGTGAGGAGGTGGAGTGTGGATCAAACAGGGGGGTAATGAAGTTCAGACATGAGGGTATGTTGCGGGGACTGAGCTGGAGTGGTGGAATGGGGGGTTAGTTGTGTTTAGGATGCTGAGTCGAGTTGTATAGCTTTGGGTGCAAATACTTCTTGGCTGAGCTCTGAGAGAGTCAGAACATGTAGAAAGGCAAACACTGTTTTAGTTGCTTTATTGGATTTACTGTCTTCATTAAATTTCAGCCCCCAAGGTATCCTTCATATTTTCCACAAACTGAGGGGCTGAAAGTTGCAAAAAGCTCTGCTTTACTTATCTTTACCTCTAGAACCAAAAAAAACATGTAGTAACATAATGCCCCAGAGACACAAGAAAGCAATAGAGCTGTCTTTGCTCAATAGCAGTTATTAGACAAAATGAGTATCTGGGAGTCATTAACTTGATATTATAGGGTACACAATTGGAAAAAAGCTAGGGCACACAAATTGCAATTGATTTATCAGATCTACAAATCCTGCTGATTTCTTTTGTCCTATTCGTTTGTGTTTCTTCAGTGTTGGCATCGGGAAGAATTTCATTTAATAACTCCGTACTGCTCATCAAGATTCCTTTGTCGGCTGTGAGATGACACCGAAGCAGAAGTGACTGTCAGCTGGTAAAGCCTTGATGACAGAATTCTGTTTTAGTGCAACAGAAATGCAGCAAGGGACTGGAAAACTGGATGGCAAACTGCTAACTCAGCATGTTTTACAAATAGTGTTTTCAGAAGTGAAGTTCAATGCAGGCTCTTCTATTAAAATTCAGTCACAGAACATTTATTCTATTAAAGTTTTTTTGGGCGCACGGAATGATGACATTTCATAGGAACAAAATGGATGTCCTCAGAGAGTGCTACACTAATGGCTATGAAAAGGCGAAGGGATTAGTCTCTGCAATGACCCTCTTGGCCCCCTGGCAACAAAAAGTCTCTGTGCTGCCTATAGAGATCCTCGATAGCTTGCTGCCTTCTGATTAAGTTCCATTGCAGCTCTCACTTAAACAGCATAGGTTTCTTACTGTGAATACAGCCTTTGCTATTCTCTCTTGCATAAATCTCAATCTCTTTCTGCATTATATGCACACCCCCTTCCCCCATCAATGGCAGACGGCAGCTGGGGTTAGATTGCCTGCGGCTGCAGCAATCCTGATTTCTCCCATCAGCATCACAGAAGCTGCCACTTTAACCAGCTGTTGCGTTTGCTCCAATCCATTCAACCAGCTGTGATCCAGACCGTGTTTTTCTATCCTGTGCCTGCATGTTCCTTTCTCTCGCACACTGGCTCATTCTTCTTTCTCTGCTCTGCATTGCTGTGGAGCACACATAAGCCAGTACTGGGGAGTGTAGAGTAGAGAGAGCAGGCAACAGAGGAGCAGAAGAAGGGACTGTGTCTGCTCTCTTCTGGCAAAGTGGAACCTGCTGATGTGTTGACATCCCTGAAAACACAGCCAAGGGCTCACACCTGGAAAGTCAGGTGCTTTGTGGGGTTAGCACCATACCATAAGACAGGGTACATATGGATCTTTCTGAGAGAGCAGAGTATTGCCATGTACTGCGGAATGGAGGGATACCCTAAAACCAGCCAGGCAGTGACTTCACTCTCTCACGTTCAGTGACACCTTAACTTCTGTTCTGCAATGGGCTCATGGCTGGTGGACTCCAACCTGGACTCCAGGATGGGTGCAGCCTGTTTCCTGCTTGTCAGTGGCTTTCTCAGCTTGCAGCTTCCTCCCTCTGGTGAGTTGAACTGCTCCCCATTTCCCTGAACCCCAAAAGTGAAAGTTGTGCTGTTCTAGGTACTTGTAATTTTATGTCAGACTGAAAGTACTCTGTGTCGCTTCTCTTAGATGTTGGGTATCCCTCGTGTCTGATTTCACTGCATTCCAACTGTTCTACCTAGGGTAGAGCACAAAAGATAAACAGAATTACGAACTGCATGTCATGCTCGTGTCTCGCTGTTCAAGTCAGTCGCACACAAGCTGTAGGCATGCCCAATAGTATTGTCCATGCATGCAAATACCAGTAATGTGCTGCCGGTTATTATATGTATGTCTGACAAGCCTGCAATTAAAACAAATCTCAGGTGATCATTTCAAATGGGCAGGGTAGAAATTCTGAATGTTTTACTATACAGTAGCTAAAAAGCCTTATATACAATACTATTTTATGTATGTATAATAGAGATAGATGACAGACGTAGATAGATAGATAGATAGATCGTATAATGATAGACAGACACTCTCTCACACAGACTGTCTCACAACCCACACACACACACACTTCTGGGCAAACATATAATATCACAAACACACACACAAACACACGGACATACTCATACACACATTCTCTTAAATGTAGACTCTTCACAAACACACACGATGCTTCATACATACATATATACATTCATATCAATGTGATATTTTAGGTCTGCAAACAAAAAGCATATATTTAGAGTAGTGTCATTATTTCTAACCATGGTCAGTGTAATGTTAATGCTAAGTATAGTGAAGTGATTATTTGGCTTCTTTTAAGTCAGAGACCAGCACGAGTGATATCCAGATCTCCCGATTTCCTGCTGAGTGGCTTTTACTGGTTTCACTGTTATCCAAAGGGGATGTATATATTTATTTATAGGCTTTAATGGGGTCGAAAAGCCAAGGATTTGCCTTGCTTTATTTGCTGGCACTGGCCCATGCTCTCTTGGGATATAATTTTAATAACTAACCGCTAGTAGGGCCTGGCATCGCACTGTGACTCCTGGCATGGCTGATTTAGTACCATGCAGGTGAATGATACATAGTGGAGGTGGCTATTTATTGTCACAGAGCTGGCAGGTCTAAAGGTGTAAATTACTCACAGGAAACCTGGGCTCTGTAAACACTATTTGATTTGCCATTTCAGGACATGTACCTATGAATCTGTGGAAGCTGACTTACTACTATGATCAGCGCAGGGTCAGTGGGGGATTGCAGGTTTGTAGCTGTTAACCCAAGTCTGATGAATTGGCTCAGCACGACAGGCTTTATGGTTTAAATTGTACATGACACAAATATTACCATAATTAGTGCCCCTCTCTTTCAGCACTCAAAACTTGTTTTGGATTAGGCTGGTGCCAAAGCAAAGGGGTATATATGTTGCTTCTACAATTGAAGGTTCTTCTGTACTGTGTGTGTGGGCTGCAGGTGGGGTACATCCCAGCTTCATGCTTTATTGTAGATGTCCTCGACTTAACACTCTTGGTGCTGAACAGCTTGCAAACCTTCTGCACTGATTAATGACTGGCTCATAAGTGCATTTTATTTAGTTATTTTTGTTATAGTAAGTAGTACTGTGTGTATTTGTTTATGACTGTAATATGAGTGTTCACCCTTAAGGGTTCATTGTATAAAAAGCCTTGTATTTATACATTTCCATTTCTTTGCAGCAGTGGGGTTGCATTAGTGTATATATTTGTGAGTGGATGCATGTGTTGGATGGAGGACTCCAGATAAATTGTGTGCATGTCTAAATGCCTATGTCACATATAAAAAGGTGACAGAATGTGTCTGAGTATATCCACAAGCATAGGTATCTGTTCCCCCTTTGTGTGAATTTAATACCAGTCCCTTTGGTTTGACATTTTTAGGACATATTTTTGGGTTAATAGTGTAGTTTTGTGTGTGCCTTTATAAGACGGCATTTGGCACAGGTGGAGATGGAGCTGGTGGTGTGCCTGTGATATCAGTTTAGAAATGCAAAGCTTCGTTCAAGCAAGGTTATTTTCATCCAAGCAGCAGTGCATAGTATGTTTAACAGTGCGGGACTTTGTACCTACATTAAGGCACAGATGGGTACGTGTAAATATGGATGCATTCGTGAGCAGCGTTAATGTGAGCTCATTATAGTATATGTTTATCACTTACTTGTACACAGCAGCTGTGCGTGTTGGAGGTGTTGCTGTCCTTGCATGAAAATGAAGACATTTTCAATACCTTGCTTTTGCACAGGAACACTTTGGGGTTTTTTTTTCACTTGGGGCTATTAAGATGAGTGATCTGTCTCCTGGAGGTTTTCTTTTTACTTAAGAAAGTGACACCTGCCATCATTAGAGTCATGACCAACATCTTGCGCTGCTACTTTAAACTACATGCCAGTTGTGATGTTGCCTTCCGTGCCTTCCTACTTACTGGGCTTGACTCCAGCAGCTCTCAGTCCTCTAGTGACAATCAGTTGAATCTAAAAGAACAGAGTTTCCAAGTGCTAAAGAGAAGCAAGGGTCATCAGTGCCTAACGTTAAATGAATGTACCATGCATGTGCATCATTTTCATTAAATATTCATTAAGTATTCTAGGTAGATTGTAAGCTCTACAGGCTTAAAATTCATTTTCTTAATTTTCTTTTCAGATGCACTAATTAATCCCATTTTGTTACTGTTCCCCTCCATTTATTCCAGCTTAGTAAAGCTTTAGGTTCTGTACATAAGGATCCATTCATGTAAAGAGTTTTGACAATCAAGGTTCTGTACTGCTTCCCTCAAAAAGCTGGGCTTTGTATTAAGCACTGCTATACTGCTTCAACCTGTAAGGTTACATAGGGTATATACCCTGGCCCCCCAGGATTAAATTAGCTTTTCTAAAGGATAACTGTTCATACGTGTACAAAAGATGTAACAATGATATTGTTTCAATGGGTTGCTGATAGTTGCAGTTTACCAACATCTCAAAGGAAACAAGTTTGATATCTCTGAACCATTCCTAGGTACCCCTCTGTCCTACCTCAGCACCTAACTGCACCTTATACTAACACATTGCTCCATCTCCCACCACTGCCCTAATCCTCGACCATAAACGTATGGCCCAATGGAAACAGCAGAGGCGGGACCAGTCTGTTTGTTATTCAATCTCTTGCAAAAGTAATACTGCTTGCCTGAACTTCAACTTTTTTTTTGTATCTTATATTTATGGTTATATTTACATTGGATAAAAGCCACATATAAAGATGTACTCCTTATATAAACAAATCCTCTCTAGTTTATTTTTCCAACCTAAATTCTGTCTCTTAAGCTCAAAAATGTTGTTGAATCAGTGCCTTATATAAACGATTCACATTATGCTATACATTATACTTTTATGTTAGGTAGAAGTACTCCTGCACCAACAGTTACACCATTTAATCATTACATGGAGCCCTCTGACACACTAATGATTCTACCATGACCCCAGACTGTCACCACCTCCCACACACTCACATATTAATATTTCTCCTTCTGGAAAATTACCTTTGCACTATTCATTATGGAGCATCTTCTAATATTGCATATGTCAAGTGACTGTGCAATTCTTATTAATTACATACAGCATACAGAATGCTTATTTTAATAATGATTTTCATGCAGCTATCTAATTAAAACCAGTGGTGGATTAAAATAAGAAAAAATTGGCAACAGGCTGAGAGCTCTAGAGTGCCAAAAGTCGTAGACCAGACTGTTGTGAGCTGTAAGGGGTATTTTGTCAATAATGTTTGGAGCATTACAGCACATTCAGCCTCAGTCTTATATCACTTAGTAAATGTGGTCCTTGTCCATGGATTTTCTGGTCTCACTGACCAATATCTGTAGACCCCAAACCACGAGTTTATTTTTTTTTTGCTTATAGTTGGGCCAACTTCAAAGTTAGCATCCAAAATTGGTTGGTATGAGCAGCATTACGCTAGCCCTCTGATAACCTTCATACCATCACATTACCTTCTATGCATAGGTGGAAATTCATATTAGGTGCATGACCAAGCAAGAATAATCTATTATTTTGTAAACTCCTAATTGGGGAGGGTTTATATTCACCACAGCTGCAAACATGGCTTAGACTCTCTGGGAACTTTTAGTTGAATATGCAAGTATTAATATATTTAACAAAACAAGGACCACTGCACATGAGATCCTTTGCTGATGGCACAGTGGCCTACACCCACTCTCGGTCGGATGATAATTAACCAAAAGTCATTTTTAGTGAAGAACTGTTAGAAGAAGCACAGGTTTATTACATGTTGTTTTTCTCATGCCCCATGACCTCACTAGTTACCATGGTAACTATAGAAACACTCCCTACTAAAATCAATACTTTTGCGAAAACACAAACTCAATAGAAAATAAATATAAAAAGGCTTGTGGTCTGCTTCAGTTGCTATTAAGCTACACTCCAATAGCAATGCATGCTAAAAATAGGCCACATATATGCTGGTGTTAGACATTCACACGCTAGTGCTGCCTGGCTCAGTGTAAGGCCACTATGAAATGCAAAAAACAGCTGACACACTTTCAGCAAACTGGGATAATTCTGATCATTAAATAGCTGGATGATTACGTTCTGATAATCTGGTTATATATATATATATATATATATACACATATGATATGTGGATAATGCAATACCTGTAAACGACCAAAGTTCTATTTGGCATGTAAGGAAGGCACAGATCTCCATGAATTTGGCATGCTGATCAACCCTATTAGTATGTCATAAGCTGTAGCAGAGAAGTACAAAAAATTATTGCTGCTTTTCTGAAGACTTGACTAAATCCCTAGAAATCAATGAATGTTAAAAACCTCTTTAACACTAACTGCATCAGTATTCAAATCAGATACACAAGAGCATGCAACATATGCCCTTAAATTGTTATTAATCATTTTTTAACACCTTCTATACAACTGCTCAGGTGTTTTATGCTATTTCTACCCCTATACATCAAGACCTAGCTATTCACGATACACATTATCACCTACAACTCCCCTTCTGCCTCCAGACCATACTGAGAATCTGAAATCTGTATTTACACACTAATTAAAGACTACATGGGAATATGTACTGATCCAACAAAATGAATCTTCTATCTTGGTTTAAGTAAAATGAATTTCATATGTTAAAATTCAAAAGACTCCTACACAGATATAAAATATATGGGAAGTATAGCATACGTCATACTATAAAGCAATGTTACTTATGGTAATACCAATTACAAATAGTAGTATTCTGCTCAGAAAAACATATGGAGAATGAGAAATTGTAGCTGCCACTTCATGCAGTCTGGATGTTTAACAGGAGACCTTCAAGCCCAGTAGGCGGGGAAGAGCATTGATTAACAAGAAAACATCAATGAGGTCAGGTACATCCAAAGACACATGTGTATACAGGAGAAACTGAAGAAAATGTCAGTGCTACAGCTAGAATTTCCAGTTAGGGAGTACCATGGGATTAAGCAGCGTAAACATAAAATATCCTTATGTTTTACCTTATTTCCCCCCATATCTTTTTTTCTTACTGTGCTTTTCTGTATGTCCCAAAATTCCCTAGTTGAAAAAATACATTCCCTTGGCAGCTTCATTCATTTCCAGCAAAAGCTTTCATCTCCACCGCGGTAAATCTCCACCTCGGTGACACAAAGCATCATTATACCAGTAAAGAGATTTCCATTTTAAAGTCTAGGACACGATATTCCAATAGTTTTACTTAAATCACATTTTTAAAAGCTATCAAGGAAATGTGTTAAATCAAATTAGCAATAAATAAGTAAACATTAGTTTATAATCACAGTCAATATCAGAAAAAGCCAGATCAGAAACTGATCACATTGGTTCCATACACAGATCATAGTGCTGCTTGTCCTATCAAAATGGCTCAACCTTGTGAGGCTTTGTAGCCTGAAGGAACCTCTTCGTATTATGTTATGTAGAGCCTCTATACTTGTATGTTATTATAATGACTCTCATTATCCTTCTATTTAATGCATACTTACAAACTTCATTTATAAGACAAATGTTCTGTCCATTTATGTTGATATTTTATGTTGGAAAAATTTAATAAAAAGACTATCACAAAAAAATGTAAATATCAGAACCTGATATCTGCCTGCTTCATGTGAGAGTAAGGTGGAGTAATAATGGCTTTCACCAGGTTATTACCTGTTGGAAGAGATTTGGGAGAGGTGCATAGGTGTACCAGGAGGTATGGCATGTCTCTGCCTTGCATATTGGCCTGCAGACATGCTCATTATTAAAATCCTTTTAATTTTATTCTGGTTGTTCACTGAGCTAAGTGCCTTCATTTACTGATATATTTTGCAAACATTTAGGTTCTAGGCAAAGAATACATAAAATACAGGGAGGCTTAGTCTCACCAAAAATGCATCAACTGCAAAATATTTATAGTATAAGTCTACAGTGGAGAGACTTTTATTGGGAGCTTCCCCAAAATGTAGCATATAGCTCAGGTACCTTAACTAAATATCTAGTAACCCATGGGTCCATTAGCCTAAAGAGGTGTAAAGTAAAACATGATAACCAGAGCCAGAAGTATTTTTTGCTTTTCATTTATTTGTAAAAATACATATTATTATTTCTTTTGTAGAGATACTGTATGCTGTGTATGTCATTGCTTTATAAGACACAAAAGACTGATAAACACTCCTGCATACAGCTAGTGGGTGTTTAAAAGGATACAAATCCCAGAATAACCTTTTCCTCTTGTGTCTGATGTAAAAATCGAGAAAATTCACCTAGAAGGGCTGTGCTGATTGCATTTTATTTAAATGTCACTAATTTGCAATCAGTGTAGCCCAGCAACTTGAATTTATTAGAAGCGTCTGATATATCACATTATCTAGTAACCAAAATCATTATAGAATCCCCAAAATTCTAGAAAGATAAACTGCTTTGCAAATGTATGTAGAATATAATCAACAGTCAGCATGCAACTGCTCCATCTATACTCCCGGGACAACTCTCCTGCTGGTTTAAGTAACTCACACACAGAGGGGTGCCTGGGAGAGCCACACAGGGTACACCTATGTGACATATAAGCATATGGCCAGGGCCATTATATAGTTGCTTTGTATATTGCCAGGAGTGAGAACATATTAATACAGCATCTTTAATGCATTTCCAAACCTCCCAGAGTACACAGTATGTCTTCCAGCTCTGTACTTCTCTCCCTTATAATGCTGAAGGCAGCAAAAAGCACTTGAGTTATTTCCACTTAAACCTCCCCTAAAATAAGGATATATCCTATGAAATGCTCCTAATCCCACTAGCTTTCTATTTTATCTCTTTCCCTGCTGCACATTTACTGATAGAAAAGCATTGAGTTATGAAGTAATTACTCTGTGCCAGAGCATAGGGAAAAAGGTGATTGTCGGCTGATGTATGGCTAAAGGCCATGCAGTAGTGCAAACTGAACACCAACACCAACCCGTAATGTCACTCATGAATGCTGAAGGGAGTTATAAACCAAAGTATAGCATAATAAGCAAGGATCTTCCACTTTAACTGGTGTTTAAAAGATCAATAACATCACCAAATGAACGTGCCTCAAACATATTTACATGTAAGGGCCACTTAGGCTGCACTTTCAAAAATAAGACACCATTTTTTGAAATGATATTTTATTTAAAATTATCTGTAGGCTTTATGATAGTGTTTTGGGGTTTTTAGTTCATGAGTAAGTATTATCTTAATGGCCATTAGACCCAATAGAACAAATGGGGCTTTCTTTAGAATAATAGAATAGTGAATGTTTGCAGGGATGATAGCAAACACAGGCAGGAATGACAGGACAGGAATTCGACTTTAAAGAATTGATATTTTTCATGTTGCCTAGCACTGTCTGGGTCCATGTTCTGGATCCCAGTGCTGCTGTAAGCAATCTTCTCAATACCATTTGATTTCAATTACCTTGAAAGACACTGTACATCAATTGATAACCCACTTTGAACACCTAAGTGTAATATTGACTAATATTGCAGGAGCTGTTCTTCTTACCAATTGTAATTTCTTTTTTCAGATTTGATCTTTTTTGCTTTTTTTGAAGTAATAAGTACCTGAAATTCTCCTTAAAAAACTGTATATGCTCTTTGAGGAGCTGCCACAGCCAGTTATTATTAAACTAATGAATTCTATTGCTAAACATGAACGTTTAGACATTTAGATAAGATTTAGTTATTTTTTTTTCTGTCTGAGCCGCAAGGACTTGCACAACAACAAACCGGTTACTGAATCTAAGCGGAGAGCAGAGAAGAGCAAAATGCTTTATTCATAAGAGAAACAACTCAAAACCTACTATTTATTTGTCACTTCCTGCAAATTGCTGCTAAGCACACATTTCTAAAAGGGCTGTGCTGGGATCTCTTCTCCTACCTAATTGCTCCTCTATCCACAGGGCTGTGAGAGGTGATCAAAGGTCTGTGCCTCTCCTGAGCAATGTCTCCTTGCCTGTTGGTTCACCAGGCTCTTTGTAAACAAGCTGCTATGAAATTGCTGGACAAACCAGTCACTCATATCATGCCACAGGGGCCTCTCCTTACCAGCCCTAAGACAATTAAGATGATTTTTAATTTGCTGTGTGCATCAGGGAGACAGGATAATATTCAGCTCTTCTATTTTATTACTGCAGAATATTTAACTCCCTATTCAAAACTAAATCCTTCTTAAATTCAGAAGTCACTTATACATTTTCTTGTAGGTTCAGAATTACTTATAACGAAAAGAATCTGTGCGGAAGTCATATAGCAATGGATTACAGTTGCATTTGTTGGTTAGATGGTGGTTGTTAACAAGACTTTTCAGCATGAACGCAAAAAGAAAGATATGGTATGGTAAAATTGTTTTTTTACAAGTGTTAATGTTTTCAAGAAGTGTTCTATATTAAGGGTAATAGCAAAAATAGGAGCAGCAAACCTTGAAGTGACACTTCCATAAAAGGATTCATTCGCTATATATTTAGTTTATATTATTTAATACATTTCAAGTCTACCACATTTTTGTTTGGTTACATGTCTTGCACGGGGGGGTTATGTATTTACATTACATTAACATTTATTTATAAAGCGCCAACATATTCCGCAGCACTGTACAATATGTAAGAAAAGGCAACAAGTTTGACAAGGAGCAGTAACACATAACAACAAATCAGTAGGTAGAATTTTCTGGTCACATGTTTAACAGCCAACATCTTATTGGTTGCTTTTATTAGGTGTTTTCATTGCCACTGTAGCAGTGATCAAAATGTTGAAGATCATATCATTTCAATTCCCATTTAAAAAAATATGGTCAGCTCCACAATTACACAGGACTGAGTTACCCCCTTATGTACCTTCTAGGTAGCAATCTCTGGCAATATTCAGCATTTTTATTACATACAACAACCTATATGTAGGGACTATTTTAAATAAGAAGCATACCTCTCACCATCCCTGATTTAAAATTCTGGACCTTAAAGATTAGAACTTGCTCAAAATCCACAGAGGCATCAACTGCTTATGTCTATCCATGTTTCTGGTTTGCCATAAACCATGTCCACTTTCTGACAAATGCACAACCAATTTCATGTCTTTGATTCAGACCTGGCAACCAACTGTTTGTTATGGAATGTCCAGATGTCTTTTCTGCCAGTAAGTAAGTAGATGCCCATTAAAATGGACTGTTGCTAGCATTGATTGTCATTTGCCCCCATATATACCAGAATATATGTACAATTCTTATTAACATGGTTTTATAAAACTGAGCCTGAGTATTTGCTAACATATTCAGAGTGAAAGAAGCATCTGCCATCTAGAGATAAAAATGCATGTGTCTGCTTGTCACAGTGGTGACCACCCTCTGAGTGTAGTATTGGAAACTGTGCTGCAGGGGATAGAAAATATCCATGGGTGGTTGCAGTCAGCCTCCCATTTCCTGCATGAAAACTTTGAATTGGTCAAGGGAAATAGAACACATTGATTGCAGGGCACACAGGAAGATTTTAATTTATGGATCTACATGCTTTCCATTTTTGCCTGACTATCCATCTTTAAAGAGTGAATTTCAAGGCAGGATGCTGTGAACTAAAGTATTTCTCTCTTGTCCAGCAGCTGAAGAGTTTGTTATTATTAGCTTTTATTTATATAGCACCTAAATATTCAATAATGCTATGCAATCAGGGGTACAATCTTAGCAAATAAGGAAAACAGTATAGTCCCACCAAGCAAGCAAGCCTTGTTCACAATCTAGGAGGTAATTTATAAAAAGATGCACCAGATCTGCTAACCTACCAGAGTACAAGTGACAAGTAAATTCTGTCTGCTGATTGTTCTTGTTTTGTTAAACTTACCAGCTACAAATATATGCACTGAAATAAGTTGTGTGACTTCAACAATATTCTTTGACCTACCACCAAGGGAGAAGTCTGAGTCTGAGCTAAGAATTGTGGACAGAGTAGATGCAGGAAAAAACTGAGGTTGTTTACTATTAACTTGGTTAGCTAAGGAATTTGGTAGGCTTCCATGAAGAGATTAATGGGAAGGATGGGAGTTCCTGAGTACAGGTGAAATAATGAAATAGTTATGAAGGTGTCTGTGGAACCTATGTAGCAATAACGGTAGAGGAAAGAATAAATCATTGGCAGACCAGAGAACATACTTGTGTATGTGTATGAAGGTTAGATAAGAGACATAAGGACTCCTTGGAACAAGCTCTGGCACACTAATGAGCGCAAAGTTGTGTGCCCCATAGCATGCAATTTGATGTGCTTTTTGTTGTACCGCCCTACTGAACTGTGTGTGTTTCGGTCTTTATCTCAGCACAAGTAGCAGAGCACAGGCCTATTGCCTGATGAATTCAGAGTGTTAAACTTGGGTTTCATTCAGTGGAAGTTACAAAGTACGTTTGTTTACCAAGAGTCATGTGAAAAGCAGTTACTTCAAGAAAGAAATCAGGGCTTTGGCGACAAACTGAATATCTTGACAAGAAGTCAGGGCATGTAAAGCAGCTATAAAGGATACAGTTACATCAGAAGCTACAATTACAACAGTATCATGAGAAAGAAATAAACCAGGACTCTGTCTTTGTGAAAACTGCTTGCTGAAAACTAGAAAAATGGGCTTACATTGCATTACAATATCTTGAACATAATATGCATGAACTGACTTACAGTATCTCATACACACACACACATTAATATTTCAGCATTTCTATATTGTCTAGAGTGTTTCATGTACAAAACTGAAAACATAGATATATCAAGAACTGGCAACTGCATATATCAAATAAGAAATAAACCCATACAAGCCAGCAGAAAATTCCCATTGTGATCTTGTGATTAGATGTGACCATTGCAGAGAAGTAAATGGACCCCGGGACTTTAATCACCTCTCTGACATAGAGTTGTACCCTGTGTGGCCAGAGCTTATCAAAGGGTTGCTAATGTGCATGCAGCCACCAGAAACTTAATTTAAGACTCAGAAAAGCATGTGGATTGTCCGTAAGTAGGATAAAAGAAACATATTAGGATGAAGCTTTTGTGATTTGGTCTCTCCAAATTCAAGATATACATTATTGCCAATATGATCACTAGATGGTCTTTTTAATATGGTCTACACACTGTGATAAAGAAAGACATATATATATATTGTAAATTCAATATTATGTGCCTTTAAATGTAGTACTGGTGCCATTTACTGCGCCATAGCATTAAATACTTCATTAATACATACTAGCGAAGACCATACAATCAAGGAAAAGTCAACATTTAATATTGACTGAGAGATGCTCTAGACAAGGTAACCCATTCTTGCACGAGCTATGCAAGTGTAAATATGTAGCCATGGAATAGACACAGCACTTGCAGGACTTTATAACAAATCTATGTTATCCTTGAATAAAGGAAAATATATATTTCTTATAAAGTCCCGTGAGTGCTTTGTTCATTTCATGGTTATACTTTGATATCGACACTTGGCACCCAGGCATTTACAGGGTATTTAAGTCTGGCATTATTTAATTACAAAATATGTTCGCTGTACATTCATTAGGACCACTCTTTTATTTGCATGTCATGTTTTGCATTTTAATTTCAGCCCTTAAGCTTTCTCTCAGTCTGTGCCAAGGAATAGGAGACAGCCACAAACAGCAAGGGAACAGCTTCTGCCTCAGCCCACATGGGAAGGGAGTGACTGTATGCTGGAGACATCCCAGATCTGGCAGGCAGTCTGCAAGAGTGGGCTATTAGCACTGCTGTCATCATTAACTGTACGTTGCTAATTTATATTTAAACAAGAAAACAGCCATTAGCACAACAAGAGCCCTACTAGCTGTTAGATAGGAGATGTCGGATGTTATTGTGTGTTTAACAAAGAGACGTGGGTGATGGATGGAGTGAGGGAGCTGTCTTGCCGGGATAGCAGTCAGATAGAGTGAAGGGTGACAGCACACCCCTGAGGGTATTATTATTTAAGGACAGATACCAGTGGGTGACATGGTCATATGGGGGGAAGTAGCTGCACTAGCTGAAGGTGAAGCAAAAGACAGATATCAAGGACACTTGGCACAATGAGAATATGATACAGTGCACAGCAAACAATAAACTGGACAGAAGGGACAGTATAGGCAAGAAAGCTTGCAAAAGAGGCACGGCAAACAGGCATTGGACTATGAAAGTGAAAGTATGAAGCATGGCCGTCACAAAGACACTACCATCAAATCAAAAGGACAGCTGTAAAATAGACAGCTAGCAATATGAGCTGTTGTAATAAGCCAGCTAATAGGCAATAAGCAACATCACTGAAATCAGCTATTGGCTAGAAAAAATACAAGAAGCAAACAGTAAAACAAAAAGACCCTTAGAGAAGACAACAGCAGGCACAAATTGGTGGATAATAGCTTGCAAGCAATAGCAGAATGATTAGAGAGACAGGTGACAGTCATGGTGAGAGATACAACATGTTGAGGAGAAGATAGCATGGCAAAATGACGTGAAATGCCGAGCAGTTCTAAAGAAAGGCAATTATTATACACAAGTAAAATGATTGATTATAAAGATCCAATTATACTAAATATGGGAGAGACAGCTTATGCAGGGAATAATAGTGGGAACAAATTGTGGTGGGGGGGAGGGACAAAGTTGAAAGAAAAGAAATCAGCTCTGCTCCTCACAGGAGAATGGGAAGGCAGAGGTGCTAACATAGAGTATTCAATGGGCTTCAATATGAGGCCACCGGAAAAGAAGAGTAATTTCTTTTAAATCAATTTTGATTCTATACAAACTGCTCTGATGCTTGAAAGCCAAAAAACCCTTGATTTGTTTTACAGCTCAGAGCCTAATGCCCCTTATTTCTTGTGAAATGTATGTCTTGGAAAATGGAGACACGAATAAGGCATGCATGAGACCCACAGCCCAGGGTTTAGTTCAGATTATAGCCACGGTATAGGTGGTGTTATACTGGTAAATATAAACTGCAGGTGGCTGTAGGGTACACGGGCAATCTCTGTAGCAGCTGCAGGATTTGTTTAGTATCAGTGTGAGGGCTCATGTACGTCTGCAAGTGCAGTTGCGGTCCCCACAATTTCCAGAAGTCGGTTACGCATAAAACCACTTTCATTGAAGGTACATTCTCACTCATTTTTATATAGTTGCACTTGGCCCAACTCAGTCCTTCCTGCCTTCCATTCATCACTAGCACGCTGAACACCTGAAGTAATGCCAGGCAGACTTTTGCAATTGCATTTGATTTGCATCAAAATTTGCATGCAGCAGCAGTAATTTTGCCAAATCTAACACAATTATGGTAAAAACAGCACAGTTACATTAAGAGCATCGCCCCTTTGTGAAAACAATGAAGCCAGAATTCAATGAAAAATGCTGCACTGTAGGAAAAAATGTAGCGATTGTGCTCAAAATTGCACTTACGGACATACATGTGCCCTAAGGTGTTTGCAGTCTTTCAGTAAATGCTGCATGATCTGTAATGCAACGATAGCTGCAGGGCTACAGCCTTTAAATGGGCAGGTCTCTTATAGCTATTGTAAAAGCCTCCTTAAAACAGGTGTTTTCATGTATCATGCTACACATATATCATTACTTTAAAACCAAAAATGAAAGACTTTCAAGATTTAGATTATTCCTGTGGAATATATTCAGAATGGCATGGCTTCTGATGGTAGGAGAGCAATCAAACATAAAAAAACAGACAGGACAAAAGGATTAACATCTTATTTTTAGTGGTAAGCCAATGCTATATATGAAGCATAATGCTTAATAATGCATTTTATTTAACGCACAATGGTGGCTTTCAAGCTCCTCTTAAGCCTGCCTTACCATAACCTCTCCAGTTCTTCCATTACAGAAAACAAGGTTTAAAGCTGGTACTAATTAATGAGGATTTATTGGTATAATTTTTTCAGCACCTGAAGAGCCCCCCAAAAAACAGATCCCAACTACAGATAGGTTTCACCCTTCTTGGGGCTCATAAAAATAGTGCAGGGGTTTATAATCAGCTCCTTTGGAGCCAGAGGGCCTCATCTCCTCACTGGCGAGACTTTTATTACATTTGACCCCCTTAGATTCTTGTTACGACCTCTTGTCATTTTAATAGCTATACTTGAATGAAGAAGAGTTTGTCATAAAAAAGAAAAACCATCCTTTTTTCTCGTACACATTCAGCTGAGAAGAGTAATGGTCTGTGTTTTGTACAGTGTAGTTTCTACATGTTCGCACTGGCATTTGACTACATAGTGGATATTGTGCTTTCCTGTAACATTTACTGGTGAAGACTGGTGGTATGTGGACTGGCCATCACCTCAACTATGGGTACCTACAAAAGTACCACAACATAGCAGTCTCTCTAAGATTTGTACCTTTAGCATTCACCAGCTTGTTGGCAGGCAATTAATGCTACCATTACAATCCACCTGCCAACTATGGGAAAGAACATCAGTGTGTGCAAGCCCCTATCTGTCAGGTGATGCTGGGAGTTGTAGTTAAAGCATAGTAGGAGGGCTACTGCTTTGACATTTCTGTTTTGCAGAGAATTTGTCCAGCTGAGATGAGTTTACATCAGACATGCTCCCAAGTGTGAGCCTTTCTTGCAAAGTAATTGGCCACAGTAGGGATGAGGAACCATTATGGCAAGCTGCAACTGTCAAAAGGCTGCCCATATGTGCAGATTTTACAGCTGAACAGGAAAGCAATGGATTCTGTCAGCAACACTCTGCTGCTTAAATCTATCTGTACGTGTGAATTGTGTTTTTAGATTCATTATAGATTCCCTTTAATACCTGCTTAAAAAATACATGCTTAGGTGTGCGCCTAGAATAGAAAAGCATTGCACTTAGAAGCTATCATTCCAACAAGCATTTTCTGGTTGTGCTGCTCCGTTGATTCACAGATGCTACCTGCCTCAGAATGAATTCATAACAGATTAAGACCCTGGAGAGGAACAGTGCAAATTTATGGAGGTGATTTGTGCCTACCAGCTTCCAGTTTACATTTTAATTCTTATCTTTATGGGGTGGCTTCTTGTTTGTTCTTGGCCAAGCAACAGAGAACACTTTCTGTTGGAGATAAGGCCTGGCAACAAGGCCAAATGCCTTTCTGAGACTCTTTAATGCCTTAACTGAAAATGTTGTCATTCCAGGAAAGGTAATAGCACAGTATAAAGCCTTTTAAGTCATTGCTAATTTACTGTTATGACCAAATCCTAAAGGAGACTCAAAGATGGGGGCACAAAATGAAATGAGGAACAGGCTGAAAGGATCTTGCAGATAAGGTAGCAAAGTTGGATATAAGGCAGGAGATGGCTACAAACACAAAGTAGCAAACAAATGCTTTCTCCCTTTGTAAAGCTCACTCATTTTCTCTGCTGGCTTTAACAAGATAACATGCTGGGAGGAAGAAAGATGGAATAAAAGACAGAGATAACAGCATTTTCTAAACTAGTAAAATAATAAGATGTTATTGTCTCTGTAATGGCAGGAAAACACGATGCAGAAAGCCCTTGAGGATGACATTTAATGATAGTCACCCAACACTAGGGTGCAAGGCTGCATGATATTTTTAGGCCACTGGTAAATTCAGTAAAGACTTTAAAAGAATAATGTACTGTTATATCACAGTAATTACATGGGACAAGCTTGAAATCCTCAAATGAACTAGATTTGTCTATGGTTTTTACTGCATCCTAATTGACAAGCCCAGCTGGGTTTCAGATGGAGAATCTCTTCATGACAACAGGAATGTAAATGAAAAAGAGTCTCCCCAATTCCACACTGCCCTACGTGCCCCGTATCTCTGCAAGCTGCTGGCTCTCACCGGATCAGGGTGACCTTCAAAGTCCTTGAGGCAAGTAAGCTTTTGATTCAAAGCTGAAACTCTGATCTCCCCTTCCATCTCTACAGCAAACAAGCCTTTATTCTGTTTTCACTGAGTCCACCTGCATTGGATTAAAAAGCAGTGTATACAAACATCCCCACCCTATAAAGTGACTATGGGTACCTATGAGAATGACCTACCAGGGCCTCAAGATGAGTAGCTCAAAAAAAAAAAAAAAAAAGAAGCAATTTGAATATGTTACAGATTCAACTGATGGTTTAAATAGAACTGTATTGTCTGCCAGCCTTGGCTGCCATTCCGGTCCAAAGCTTTGTCCTTGCTTGGAAAAAGTGGAGCCAGGTCCCTGGAGCACTAGTAATCACACATATTTTAAAATGGTCCTTAAACTGTTTATACCAAAAGCAGCACTGTATTGTATCATAATTGTTTATCAAGTGTAATATCACCTGAATAGGAACTGGCACTGAACACAGGCATCTAATTGTGTGTGCATTAATTTAAAGCAAATCTGCTTGCCAAATTCCTGTGCTTATTTCACAGGGAATAATAAACATATATATTACTTTTGCTCCTTTTGGGTCTTTAATGTGAAAGGAACAATGGTGGTAACTGTATGCTAGCCAATACCATTACTGTAACTTATAGGGGACATAAAACCACCATAATAGTGCTAAGGTAGCCATTCATCCCCGCATTTATTTGTGCAGATTGTCTGATTTAAAACATACTGCCGAACTATCTGGGCATCTATGGTACATTGGGGGTTTGACAGCCTATCCTGCAAGCCTATCTGCCAACAATGGAGGAGACACAGCTACTCTTTCTTAGATTTGCTTGTCTGTTTCATTATGATCTTCTTTGTTTATATGCCTCACACTTAAACACTGAACACTTAAACAGCACTATGCCCACCCCCCTGATGTTTGATTACTGTGTAATATCAGCAAGCACAAAACTGCTCCGTAATCTCCCTGTGATAGCAGCAGGATGATTTACATTGTGCTGGTAGGTAGGATTCTCATTGGATAATCCCCTTGCATATCTAAATACATTTTGGAGAGCAGTGAAGTGCAATGCGGGGGATTATGCAAGGTGTGTGCCCCCTTTATGCTATATATATATATGTGCTCCTCTAACTGCCAGACCAGCTCATTGTATCTGTCAGACAAGTAAACTAGTTTTCTGATTAGACTATTAACATATTAAGTCAGTAAATCAGTATTAATTCAGGTAGATTTTGGATATAAAACAAGGCATGCAACAAAGCATGCTGGGAATACTAAGTACAGAAAACAGGGAGCACTCACCAGGATAGGTGCTGACACATCCGAAGAAACGCCCCTGATCCAGGCGTGATGTGAAACAACAAAAAATGGATATGGTAGGATGGAGCACGCCAGGACTACTGTGATTGTAAAAATAAAATTATCCTTTATTTGACGCTTCCATTAAAAACATATTACAAAATTGCAGAACTGAAACTCCCCAGCTTGACGCGTTTCGTGGCCCAAAGCCACTTCAACAAAGCATGCTGGGAATGTAAGCTATCTTTCATTTGATATCAAAGGCACTCTGTACTGTTCAGTGGTATATTTGAAATACAAAAGGTATTTAGTTATGGCCTTTCTTTCTGAATAAAATAATGGCATGTCCATGTGCTTAGATCAAACGTTATTGCGCAGTAAAGTCAAATAAGCAGAGTACCATTTGTCATGATACATTGGCCACTGGAGGGAACTGTTCTGTTGGAGCCTGTGCTTGGTATTTAATTTTAACTCAGCAGAGGAGCCATTCATTTTAATAAAATATGGAAATGAGCAGAGCTCTTTGTGAAGAATAACCTTTGCCAATATGGCTTACTGAGCATTTATCTCGATTAATATTTAGAAATATATCTAGCAATATTTTGGCTGAAAGTCACCTAGAGGTATTACAGCCCACCAGGGCTATGAGAGCTATGATAAATGGTTTACTTGCCCTACCACAACCCCCCTAGGATTTGGCTTGCAAAATATCTATTATAGATTCATTGCTGATCTTTCTGAGGGATGAACATGCTTTGAAGGTAGGAGCCTGCTTCCTTGCTGCCCACCAGAGACATCTAGGAAAATCACCTCTGCTTTTCACTCTGCCCCTAGTGAATTTATTGTGAACAATCAGTACAAGAGTAATTGTTAGATATTCAGCTCTTGTCTATCAGATCCCCCTCCGTACGTCTCCTGTGAAACAACATTGCTGTCCCCTCCCATCTCCAGCTCTGCCTGAATCATCCCGTCCACCCCAGCTACACCAAAATCTTCTCATTTCAAAATGTTTTCATATTCTCATTCTTTCTAACCCCAGCTCTAACTGAATTACCGTTAGTATGTCTGTCATGCATATCTGTACTCCAGCAGTTTTAAGACAAATGACTATGTCTCTTTCTACCAATGTGACTGGTCCTCCAGCAAAATTGTCTGTGTTTCTTATAGTATATTTGCCTATGTAGGTGTATATCGGCCCATCATCTGTCATTCAAGCAACATGTCTGTCCCTCCAGCAGAAAGAATATCTGTCCCCCTGCAATATACCAATTCTGCAAAAAGGGCCCTGTTAGTACCCTATAAGCATCCCTGTCCTTCTTGCAGCGTGGCTTTTACTCTAGTAATTCCCCCTTTCTTCCAGTTTTACCCCATTCACTAATTTCCCCTTTTCAATTAATAGTTCTCCAGTAACAGCAGAGAAAACCTACATTTTTTTCTCTTTAATAGCATATATCTTTCTTTTATTATACTTTGAGATGACAGATTGACTTAAAAAATGTACACAAGAGGATCTCTAGAACAAAATTCCTCTGCAGGCTCTATTTGTGGGTGTTTCAGTCAATGCCAAGAATAGGCATGTGGATAAATATATGTGAAAGATATCCTTTTTTTGGAGAAACACTTCACTCACCTAGAGTGCCTAGTTGTCAGTTTCCATTTGCCAACAAGCAGAGTGATTTCAGACACTGTAAATCCATTTACTGGTCGCACAGTAAATCAGCAGGGCACAAGAAGAAGAGATGATGCAGACCTGTGTGCCAATCGCCAAGAAGTTCACTGTAAAGATGGGAATGACCATAAAATCTAAATAAAAAGTGAAAGTTAATGTAAGGCTGATTTTCTGGATGATAAACTCGTTTTAAAGCATTTCGGTTTTACACCATAGATGTCCAATTATAAACTGTGGCGTGTTTGAGAATGATAACAGCCCACATTCCCAGAAGTCAGACACTCTAATGCAAAAGTGCACTATGCATTATGAACTATGATTGTATGTATATTTTTACATACAAGTATGAGACCGGTTATCCAGAAACCCATTATTCATAAAGTTCTGAATTACATGAGGGCCATCTCCCATGGACTCCATTATAGGAAAATAATTGTAATTTTTAAAATTGATTTCTTTTTTCTCTGTAATAATAAAACAGTACTTTGCACTTGATCCCAAGCAAAATATTAATAATCTTTATTAGAGCAAAACAGTCCATATTAATGTTTAAATTATTTTTCAGTAGACTTGAGGTATGAAGATCCAAATTACAGAAAGACCCCTTATCCAGAAACCCCAGGTCCTGAGGATTCTGCTTAATAGGTCCTATACCTGTAATACTATTTGTACATAGCAACATAAATTTTACAATACATTAGTAATACAGAAAGGAAGAACAAACCATAATAATTACATAAGGACTAAATGCCAATGTTAAGACAGGGAAAGGGGACGTTTCTGCCAGTCCCTGCCCCACAGCTTACAGTCTAAGGTGCTTAACAGGCTCCCATCTACAAATACTAAATCTATGAACTGAGAACCTTTATTCAGATGATTACGGGCGAATAATATGCAGCTCAGCTAATAAACGGGAACAGCTCCCCAACATTGTCAGCTTTTTGTGATATTTAAATTCACGAACCTTTCAATGCTTAAAACTAAAGAGAAGGTCAGAATGAGAAAAAAAAAATAACTCCTACGAAATTCACCATGGAAACATCTGAACAGTGGTATTCTGAAAATGGGCACCTCCAACTCAAAGATTTAAAAAATAAACCGCCTTTACCTTTAGTAAAATATGCTTGTACATCTATATCTATATATACGGTTTATATATAGCTGACTGACTGGGTAGGTGGTAAAAATATGTAACTGTATTCACAGATATTGTTTAGAGGTTTTTTTTTTTTTTTTTTACACCATTATGGTATTACTGACTAGAAATGCTTTAAAGTGGATCTGCCACCCAGACATAAAAAGCTGAATAATAAAAGTCCTTTTCAAGTTAAACATGAAACCCAAATTCCTTTTATTAAATAACATATCCATACCCATTATAAAGACATTTAAAAATCCCAGCTGTCAATCATATATTGCCTGCCCCGCCTCTTTGCCTTAGGCATAGAGGCGGGGCAGACAATACCTTTAACTTTCCATTCAGCACTTCCTAGATGTCACTGCACGTCACACTTTTCCCCTCCCTCCCCATCACCTAATTAAGTAGCCAGTGCATAGGTATGGGCATCTGGCCCTCCAAGATTTTGCTGTGATGCAAAGCTTGCCTTACTAACAGTGTCCACAAAATGGCAGCTGCCTGCTTGCTGTGATTGAATAGTTCCAAGACTGAAGGAAACAAGATTTATACTATCTGTATAGTGTAAATAAGGTTTATTTTGCTCAACTAGCATGATAGAAAAGAATTTGGAGTTTTTTCTTAGGGTGACAGGTCCCCTTTAAATACATCTTAGCAGCTCTAGTAGAGGAACATTATTTAAGACTTTCTGTCAAATCTAATTGCCCAGTGATATGTTTTAGAATATGTGGACCCTTAGGCTTTATTTATGAATGACATGCACAAATTTAAAAATGAATGTGAAAATGCAGACAACCAAGGCAATTGCACCTGTACACATTCTTTAATAATGATGAGCGAATCTGTCCCTTTTTACTTCGCAAAAATTCAAGAAACTATGGTAAAACTACGGGTGACAGCATTATTGGTAAAAAAATATGACAGTTTACATCAGAATTGGAGTTAGGGATGCACTGATTCCAGGACTCGGTTTAGGATTCGGCCAAGATTCGGGCTTTTCGTCAGGATTCAGATTCGGCCAAATTCATGTTCCAGGCCAAACTAAATCTGAATCCCAAAAATAATGACATTTTGTCACGTGAACATGGAAGTTGAAAATGTAACCTTTCCGTAACCTAATTAGCATATTCTAATGAAGATTTAACCCTCACATAACCTAATTAGCATATGCTAATTCTGATTCGGTTAGGTATTTGCCAAAATCCTTTACGAAGGATTCGGGGGTTCGGCCGAATCCAAAAAAGTGGATTTGGTGTATCCCTACATGGAGGGCTGCAGGCCTGGACTGACAGTTTGTGGATTCTGGCAAATGCCAGAGGGGCTGCTGTAAGATGCCATAGACAGTCACTATTATTGGACTTGCTGTTTGGGCCTCTGTGTACTTGAAATGCTAAGACCTGTAGTGCTGCTTTGGTAAAGGAGCCATTTTGTGTCAGAAATTAATTAATTTTTCTTTTGTCAGACAATCACTAAAATATTTCCCAGTTTTTTTTATTCTGGCTGTAACCCTGTGCTCATATTTCTGCCTGCTTTCTTTATTCATGCACCTAGTGTGAGGCTGCCTTATAGTCACCATTAATAGGCCTCCCTGGTAATTACAGTTATTAGGAAGAGAGAGCGACACTATTAAGACAAACCTCCCCTTGCTTGCAAACATTATGACCCAAAGACATGATTAGGTCAAAACAGCACTTCCTAGGATTTACTGATTCATATGCAAGAACAGTCCTTTTTATTATTATGACTTTCCATATCAAATTCAAAATAAAAAGTCTCTAGGGATGTTATCCTCCCCATAGCTGGTGCAGGAGATAACAATCACTGTCAAGCATTCCAAATGAAAAAGATCAGCGGAATAAGATAGAGAAGGATATGCAAAAAGATCACACTGGGAGGGGCGCTACATTCTATACTGGGATTTCTCACTGAACTATAAATTCCAGCTCCCCAACAGCCTTTGTCTGTCTGGATGCTGGAAATATTTGTTTAGTAACAGAAGAGAAGTAGAGGGAACTGTATTACTCTATGCTGTTGGCAAACTCTTCTAATATATATCTAATACACAGTAGGCACAAACTGTAGCTGTTCTACTGTTCTTTCAATTGCGTCATCTGCATTTGTCTCTTGTTCATAAATGAGTCTGCCGTTTATTGGAAGCACACATGTCCATTTACTGGTATGGGATCTATTATCCAGAATTCTTGTGACATAAGGTTTTCTGGATAGCAGGTCTTTTAGTAATGTGGGTAACCATTTCAGGGGCTATGATAAAACATTTAAACTTTAAAGGTAAAGGAAAGGTAAAAATCATTGGGGGGTACCAAAGGTTAGGCACCCCCCAGTGATTGTAACCGATTACCTGTTGGGTGGCAATGACCCAGCAATCCTCTTCTCATGTAAATAAACCCAACTGGATTGCTTTGCCACCAATATGGATTCATGTAGTTTGGTTACCATCAAGAAGAAGGTACTGTTTCATTATGATTATTATAATTATAGAGAAAGGAATAAGTCAATTAGTAAAAATAATAATGGGTTTCTGAATAATAGAAATACAGATATTCATTATCTGGAAACCTGTTATCCAGAAAGCTCTGAATTACAGGAAGGTCATCTCCCATAGACTCCATTTTAATTGAATAATTGAAATTTTCAAAAATTCTTTTTTCTGTGAAATACAGTACCTTGTACTTGAACCCAACTGAGATATCATGAAAGGGGTTGGAATTAGCTTTTAGTATGATGTAGAGGGGAGCATTCTGAAACAATCTGAAATTGATCTTCATTTTTATTATTTGTAGTTTTTATTAATTATTTCATTTTTTTGTTTAGCAGCTCTCCAGTCTGGAATTACCAAATTACCTTAGCAACAAGGAACCAGTTTTAATGAGAGACTGGAATATGAATAGAAGATAAATAGGTAATTAAAAGTAACAATAAAATTGTAGCCTCACAGAGCAGTAGTTTTTGGCCGCTGGGGGTCAGTGACCCCCATTTGAAAGCTGGAAAGAGCTAAAAAAATAAATTAATTAAAAGTTGCTTAGAATTGTCAATTATATAATATAATAAGAGTTAACTTTAAGGTGAACCACCCCTATAAGTAAACTTTTAGTACGTTTTTAAAACAACCAGTTCAAAGCAACTTTGCAATAGGTTTCCATTCATTATTTATTAATTTTAGCTTTTGAATTGTTTGCCTTTTTCTGAAGAAGGGAAATAACAAAGTATAAAAAATGAAGACCAATTGCAAATAGTCTCCCAATATTACTCTCTACATCAAGTTAACTCAAAGGTGAACAACCCCCTTAATCCTTATTGGAGGCAAAACAATCCTATTGGGTTTATTTAACATTTAAATGATTTTTAGTAGATGTAGGGGATGGAAAAAGATCCTTTAGCCAGAAAACCCTAGGTCCCATGCACTTGTTTTATTGAAACAGTTTAAGCAGTTTCAGCACGTATCAGTGCCTCATACAAACGGAAAGTTACATAATGGCTATTCATTTCTGATCACAGCAGAACAAACTCTGTGCATTGTGGAATTAAGGTATTTGTCTGAAAGTTCACTCCAACACTGCTGCAGAAGTGCTCACAAATGATCTGCACTGGTTGGCTGTTTAACCTTAACCTTTCTATTCAATTCATCCCAAAGCAGCTCAGTAGAGTTAAGGTCATCACTTTCAGCTTGCCTTCGTTTTCCTTCTGTTTGAAAGGGTTCTGCCAGAGCTTGGAGGTACAGTATGCTTGGGATCACTATACTGTTGCATCACAAAGGACTGCCCAATAAGTCTAATACCAGAGGGCACGGAGTGGTGCTGAAGAATACTGTAGTAGTTGCTTTAGTTGAGAATTCTGGACACTTCCAAGTCCAGATCCTTCAAAACACTCCAAACTAAAACCCTACCTACTCCATGCTTAACTGTCACTTTCAAACACAGAGAGTTAACAATGTAGTCTCAACGCTGACAACACACAAAGACTTACAGTGATGACCACACATCCCTTCATACTATAGGGGCATGTTTCTCAGATTTACAGAATTCCAAGATAATTTATTTTTTTATTTGTATGTTTTATAGTTACATAGTTACATAGTTACATAGGGTTGAAAAAGAGCGTTGTCCATCAAGTTCAACCCATCCGAGTAAACCCAGCACACAACCTATACTAACCAATCTATACACTCACATACATAAACTATATATATACAACCACTAATACTAACTGTAGATATTAGTATCACAATAGCCTTGGATATTCTGCTTGTTCAAAAACTCATCCAGGCCCCTCTTAAAGGCATTAACAGAATCTGCCATTACCACATCACTAGGAAGGGCATTCCACAACCTCACTGCCCTCACCGTGAAAAACCACCTACGCTGCTTCAAATGGAAGCTCTGTTCCTCTAATCTAAAGGGGTGACCTCTGGTGCGCTGATTGTTTTTATGGGAAAAAAGAACATCCCCCAACTGCCTATAATCCCCTCTAATGTACTTGTACAGAGTAATCATGTCCCCTCGCAAGCGCCTCTTTTCCAGAGAAAACAACCCCAACCTCGACAGTCTAACCTCATAGCTTAAATCTTCCATCCCCTTTACCAGTTTAGTTGCACGTCTCTGCACTCTCTCCAGCTCATTAATATCCTTCTTAAGGACTGGAGCCCAAAACTGCACTGCATACTCAAGGTGAGGCCTTACCAGGGACCTATAAAGCGGCAAAAATATGTTCTCATCCCTTGAGTCAATGCCCTTTTTTATACAAGACAGCACTTTATTTGCTGTAGTAGCCACAGAATGACACTGCCTGGAATTGGACAACTTGTGATCTACAAAAACCCCTAGATCCTTCTCCATTAAGGAAACCCCCAACACACTACCATTCAGTAGATAGTTCGCGTTTATATTATTCCTACCAAAGTGCATAACTTTGCACTTGTCAACATTGAACCTCATTTCCCAGTTTGCTGCCCAGTTTTCCAATTTTGTCAAATCGCTCTGCAAAGCGGCAGCATCCTGCATGGAACTTATAGTTTTGCACAATTTAGTGTCATCAGCAAAAATAGAAACAGTACTCTCTATGCCCACCTCCAGGTCATTAATAAACAAGTTAAAAAGCAAAGGACCAAGGACTGACCCCTGCGGTACTCCACTAACCACACTGGCCCAATTAGAAAATGTTCCATTTACCACCACTCTTTGTACTCTATCCTTCAGCCAGTTCTCTATCCAATTACAAATATTATGTTCTAGGCCAATATTCCTCAATTTGATCATTAACCTTCTGTGAGGTACTGTATCAAACGCTTTAGCAAAATCTAAGCAGATGACATCAACTGCCATTCCAGCATCAAGGTTCCTGCTCACCTCCTCATAAAAGGCAACTAAATTAGTCTGGCAAGATCTGTTACGCATAAAACCATGCTGGCACAAACTAATAGTATTGTGAACTGCAATGTATTCATCTATCCTATCCCTTATTACCCCTTCCAGAAGCTTTCCAGAAGTTTCAGGTTGCAGAAAAATGATAGGAGGCTGTTTCATTCCTAGGCACCTTGATTAACAATTATGAATTGCACCATGGAATACTCTCAAAATGAGACACATCACTTGCCAGATATAGTGAATTGCAAGTGCAATACTTAAGGTGGCCATACATGGGCCAATTTCAGCTTGCTTGGCGACTTCACCAAACTATTGGACCTTACATATGGTGGTACTTTAATGTTTTGTTGTGTTTTGAACTTTACCTGATTACGGGTTACCAAATTGGCAAATTCTGATCTTACTTTACCGCTCTAAAATTAACTAAAATTCTATCGGCAAAATCCCATTATTAGCTATAAGAGGAAGACATACTCTTTCGGTAAAATGAGGTTTAAAAAAAAATAATCAGGATTTCCAATGCTATTTCCAAATACAACTCTATCCCTCTGACCTCCTTGGACAGTTTTTTAATCTTTATAAATGGGGAATTACTACTTTGACAAAAATCCATTGAATTCTGTTGGTGTATCATATATACTTCATACACTATGGGGTCATTTACTAAACCTTTTGATTTTTTCCAATCTGGATTTTTTTAGCGCTAAAAAAAGTTTCTTTCGAGATATACAAAATGCTGAAAAATCTAAATCCGACAATTCACCAGTTAAAACTTACCGAGATCATGTAGAAGTCAATGGCAGATGTCCCTTCCCTGATGGATCCTTCTTTTGGTTCCTTTGTTTCAGATTTTTGATGCTGTTTTTTTGTGCAGCAACTGAAAAAAAGTTGCAGTATTGTGACTTTTCCACGACTTGCACAGGCTTTTTCAGTTTAGACTTTTAAGCAAATGTCAGACATTCATGGAAATGAGTTTATATTATTTGTAAAAATAAAAAAAATGAAAATTGTTCCAGTATTAGTAAATGTGCCACTACAGGGTGGATTTATCAAAATGTGACTTTAGAGCTTAATAAATAAAAACTCACCAATGTTCTCTTTAATCCTATGGGATTTTTAGAAGCTTCTTTATCAAATGGTCAGTTCTAATGTTCACCCGTTGATAAATACCCTTCTAAAAATCCCATAGCAATGAATAGAACGTGGGTGAGTTCTACTATATTAAACTCTAAACATTTTGATAAATCTGTCCCCCAAGTCAGGAGATGGCATGCTATTGTAATTGTATACATAGTTCTATCTCACTGAAAGCAGAACTGGCCTTCTTCATTCCTTTATACTGATGACCTTATATGATTCCTCTTAAAGACGAATAGTAAATCTAATTAGAATGTTAGAATTGTTCAAAACAAGACTTGTAAATGGAATCTTGACAGCAAACAATATGGAATTCTCAACGTCTTTTATTGCTTGGACTTAAATAGAGCCACGCCGATTCATTCTTGTGTCCTCACTTAGGAGCTGTCTCCCAGCAATCCTCATTTGTGTGATTACTGAAGTAAGGCCTGGCTCCACTTCTCTGCTCATGACCCCACACTTGAATGTGACAGCGCGGCTTCTGTGTAGATTTCAGTAATAGGCATAAAAGACCAATAATCATGATGTGGAGCGAAGGGAATGTAGTGTTCCAGCAAAATTATTAAGACTGCTTTTATAGCCAGCAAACAGCTTTCTTCTGTAACTTCCTATAAACATGCTGTTTTAGCTATCACTAGTCCCCATGTAGCCTCGTCTGTGGACAGTTCCTCACATAATGCAGTCAAGGGTATAATTAAAGGATTGCTGTAAGCAGAGCAGAAATTTGTTAAACTAATAATAGTGATTTGTTCTTGACATAAATCTCATTATTCTCTGAATGGTTATGTAGATTTACACTGGCACAAGTGTAACTGGCTCCCAATGGTATCTACAAGTCAATATATGGAGGAAAAGTCAATATATGGGGCAAAGGGATTCATACTGAAAGACTGGCTGCAAATTAAATTGTTATATTTGTTGAAACGCCTTTGGCCAGCAAGAACAAGGACATATCATTACTTTAAATCTGAATTTATCAAGTACAGCTAAATAGTGGTAAGGTAGCTCTAGTTACTACTGTGTAAAACATTACAGATATGGAATCTATTCTCTGGATTGCTTGGAACATGGGGATTTATGAATAAGGGTCTGTCTGTAATTTGGATCTCCATACCTTAAGGGCTCTGGTACACGGGGAGATTAGTCGCCCTCGACAAATCTTCCTTGTTGCAGGCGACTAATCTCCCCGATATGATATCCCACCAGCAAAGATGTAAATCGCCGGTGGGATGGCATACGCGGCGGCGCGATTTCCGCCCGCCGCATATGCCACCTCACCGCGATTTACATTTTCGCCGGTGGGATGTCATATCGGGGAGATTAGTCGCCTGCAACAAGAGAGATTTGTCGCGGGCGACTAATCTCCCCGTGTATCAGAGCCCTAACTCTGCTAAAACCATTTAAATATAATTAAACCCAATAGGATTATTTTGAAGCCATTATGAATTCAGGCAGCTTAGTTACTATCTAGTACAAGGTACATTTTATTAGAGGAAAAAGATCAATAAAACAATAATTATTTGAATAAAATGTACGCTATGGAAGGTAGTCTTCCTGTATTGTAGAGCTTTCTGTAT
Source organism: Xenopus tropicalis (assembly GCF_000004195.4). Classification (NCBI taxonomy): domain Eukaryota; kingdom Metazoa; phylum Chordata; class Amphibia; order Anura; family Pipidae; genus Xenopus; species Xenopus tropicalis. Next base: position 46,729,356 of record NC_030679.2, on the reverse strand, counting down.
CCCAATGTATTTTCCATGATGGAAGTATTAATTAACTTTTTAAATAGCTCCCTTTGGTAAGGTTTCCATAGCAACATAGGCAATACTTGACCTTTTGTATTGTAAATAATACAAAATGAAAACATTCATCTATAGGGGGCTATTCACAAAAATGTTGTAAAATGTCATATTAAAATGTTGTTTGTGCACCTACTTATTCACAGACCAATTTTGTCATTTTTCCTCCTTTACCAACAATTTTCAAAAACTATAATTAAAAAGTGGGTGTGGCTATTGTGTAAAACCTTTCTGAGAATAAGTTGTACCCACAACATTTCTACAGACATTTCTTACTTCAAAATGTCTCCGCCTTAACTAGACTGTCGGGAAACAAATGTTTGATAGTTTCATTTGGCTTAAGTCTAAGGTTGGGGAAGATGATCTGTTTTGGCACACACATTCTAAAACTGTCCATCAACCAGGACTATACTTAAATGCCACCCAGAAGTTTGGTTTCTTCATTGCTACCCTGCTTCTTTGTGCCCTATCTTTTTGGGCAAGGGCAAACATTGCATGTTATTACAAGAATAATGAACTTGGTATTCTAGACTGCTTATTGGTCAATAGCTTTATATTATATATTGCAATAAAATACTGAATCTACTCTTCTGTTTTAGTGATCTAAAAAGAACATAATATCTAGGCCAGCTGGTTAAATGTCAGTTGTGAAAATGCCATGATCTATATTATCTTAACCATATCTTCCAAATATATGTTGTCAATGTATCTGTCAGGTATGAAACATTTTCTGTTTACATGGAAAAGATTGTTTCCTGTTGATCATGTGACGTATTGCCTTTTTCTACTGATTAAAAGCAAAGGTTACCTCCAGTTTTTATTAAAGAACCTCCTCCATAAAGACTTTGGGCCTGTTGGGACCAGGCAATGGATCTTGACAGGCATTGTTTACATTAGTGCTGTACGATAAGGCATTTAGCCGAGCAATTTAGCAGAGTGGAGGAGATAAGAACAGTAAATTAAATCAAATCAATAAAAAAGGCCAGCAATGAAAAGAAACCATTTTATGAAAACTGAAGCGGCCATAGAATTAAAATGACTCTGTGTTATTGCAGGATCAATCAAAGGTAAATAAGAAAGTGGAAAAATATGGTGATCATTAGCCTCCAACCTCTAAAATGACTGGTATTTTTAGGGACAGTTCTATAAAATAAGAAGCTGAGCTGAAGCTTAAAATCCCACCTTCCTGTTTGATCTAATCTCAATCTATTTCACAAAATCTTCAACAGTAATAAAGGACACATGATCCTTTCAGTCATGAACTGGCCCCCCACCTGACCACTTTCCGTGATGGGGCAACAGTAACTCCCCTTCCAGAGGCAGCAACCTCCCTACCAGTAGCCGCAACCATCATACCTCCTTATTCAGACAACCCTTTCCAGAAATTATAGCAAGAGAGGGCAGGCAGGAGCGGCAGCACAGTGACCATAGACTATTTTTTTTTTTAATTGCACCCCCAGGCAGTTGCACCCGAGGTCTGGCTGTGTCCCCCTGGTGCACGAGACTGGGTATGTTAGTTGATGTTTGAAGGTTATGCCATGGCTTTACCTGTTCCTTCATGGGCAGATGTTTCACCAAAGGAATAAAACTGATTTACCCACAGCCAACCTAGTGATGTTCCTATACCCAGCATGCTAGGAACATCACAATTCAAGGATTCTGGATAAAGCAGTTGCTTTGTTTGGAAATACCTATCCTTGTATGGGAGCTATTATTTAAAATGAAAAACTGGGTTTGTTTTAAATGTGAATTTACAAAAAGACCCATACGAGGCATTAATGGGAGCACCGGCCCAAGGGGTGACCAATATACAGCAGAAACTAATCAATCAAATATTCTTAGCCGCAAGGCAAGTTTTAGCGAGATCCTGGAAATCCCCTTCCATCAATTACAATTTACTTAAACCCAAGATAGACTGGATATTCACAAATGAAAAAGCTAACCAGTATTGCCTTAGATAAATACCCACTGTTTCTTAAAATTTGGCAACCGTGGATTGACTATAGGTTTGGAGGAACTCTTTCTACCTCGACACTATCTGCTTAACAATTTGTAGTGAAAAGTTTTAATACACTTATGTTTAACATCATGCTCCTCTGGTACTAACTATCCCCTTGTTTTTCCCCGTTTTTTGATATTGAATAGCGCATTAGCTTTTATTTGCATAAGAAAATAATATTTGCTACTGTTACCGGTTAGATTTGATACTATATTTGCAATCTGTAACACCATGACATTACTTCCTAAATGCTAATGTTTGTAAAAAACAAAAAAAGAATGCAATTTTGTGCTCAAAAAGTGAAATATTGTACTGATTGCTATAAAACAATAAAAAAAAAAAATTAATGATGAAAAACTGGGTTTTAAGGGGTATTTCTGTAAAGTAAAGCACTGTGCCTTAATGCATAGCGAGCTATGGTATGGAGATAATATTTTTATCTGTAACTTTGAAATATGCTACATGGCGTTTTAAGATATTTTGTATAAAAAGCTTTGATTAGCGGAAGCGCAGGCGTATAGTTACGTTTTGCATTCCGTTCCCTTTGCAGCATCCCTTGGATCTAGGCACTTTCCAGGCAAAATATCTTTTCATCTGTTTTTCTTTTTAAACAGGGATAAATGTCATTAGAAACAATAACGGCAGACTCGTGTAGTGCTGTTAATTTGTCGGCTGCCTGCAATACGAATACATTAACATTTTCACTCCAAATGACTCCCGTTTTCAGTGATTAAGAAGTATTTGTTTTAAAGCATTTGAATGATTTACAGACGCGCTGCCTGGGAGCATGAGAAGCAGCTGCGGCAGGGAGTAGTGTGGGGGGAAGCCCTTTCAATTCGCTGCTGCCTCAGGCCAGGATGGAGAGTACAACACTTTCTCCCCCTCCCTCCCATTTCTCATCCATGGAAGTGGAAAAGCTTATGGAGAAGAACTATTATACTTATATATAAAAACAATGAGCAGGTGGATTAGAATTAAAGAGAGAATAAAGACATTGAAATCATCCTCAAATGCTGACAATTGGACTTTGTCCTTAATTAGGCCCAATAGAAGCAATCCCAAAAGAAGTGGTTGTGACTGCCAGGCATTGACTGTTATTAGAAGCAACATAAAGTTCCAATTAGGATGACAAATATGCAGTTACATGTTGAATTCTTAAATCTATATACCTGTATGGAATCCAAAATGCTCGGGACCTGGGATTTTCCAGATAAGGGGTCTCATCTGTAATTTGGATCTGCATTCCTTACGTCTACTAAAAATCATTTAAATATTAATTAAACCTAACTGATTGTTCTGCCTCCAATAAGGATTAATTATAGCTTAGTTGGGGTCAAGTACAAGGTTCTGTTTTATTACTACAGAGAAAATGGAAATCATTTTTTAAAATCAGGATTATTTGATTAAAATGGAGTCTTATGTGAGATGGCCTTCCTGTAATTTGGAGCTTTGTGGATAACGTGTTACTGGATAATAGATCCTATAGCTGTATACACTCATGTGTAAAAAAAGATAGGTGGGGGCAGTCAATGAGATCGAAACACCAACCAACACTATACGTGGAAATCATTATACCATAAGGCAGATTTAGACTATTCTTCTCAGCTTGTCACTTGTTAGCTTTGTGGTCCCTAGAGCCATTATCTAAATACCACTGCAGGTCTTACCAGAGTGTGTTCAAAAATCACAGGGACCCCAGGCCTGACTAAAATGACAGGATTGTAGTTTTAAAGAGCAGTAGGTGAGTCTGGATGGTATTTCTTTAGTGTGAAAGGTGTTTGTTGGGATTAGTCTCCTTTCAGATTCTATCAGTAGTGCTTCTCATATAAGGTTTTCAGAGTCCTCTCTTGCTAACTGAACACTAAAGACATGTAACAAGCTTGGATTTAATGCAATTTAACGGGTAATCACAGGTATTCTGTATTTCTGGTGATGATAGAGAGACAACAAAGCTCTACAGCAAACTAAGCAACAAGAGTTGTTACAGAGTCAAGAATGACTGTACGTGCTGTGTCTCTTTACTGGTAGGGTATTGCTCTATAACACTGCCTTAGCAGAAAGCTGCTCACAGTGGAACCTGCAGGGAAATGCTTAGCTGGTATATTACGCTGTGTTAGAGACAATTACAAGACTTTAGTAAAGACACTATATATAGCTTGCAACCTTCTAAATGGAACACGCTACAAGTGCAGCCTACTGTATACTAGCACAGCATAAACTGTGTGCCAGACAGATACAAAGTGCAATTGGTTTTTAAATACATGTATAGGCAATAACTAGCATCAAAACGTTCAGGCATATAAAGTTATTTGGGAACTTCATATGCCCAAAGCCAACAGTTACCTTCTAGATCAGTCTATGGTACTTGCATCATTCAGGCAAGAGACTTGTGTTTATTTAATGAGGTAGAGTAGACCGACACCCAGCCCACAAACCTACATCCAAACCTAAAACCCACATTTTTACCTCCTTGGGCTGATAGTTACCCATGGTAGACTCCCTATCTCCTAATACTAATAAGAAAATAATGTAAATTTCAGTGCCCCTGCACGTGCTTAGTTTGTTCTGGGCTGAGAAGCTACACATAAGGGGTTGTCCAAAATAAGAATGCACAGGTTTCTATAAAGCCATTTTATGTGAATATAAACTAATTACTAATCAGCCTTGTATCATAAATTTTATGTTGCATATATAAATATACACACATATAGGCCACACCAACAGATTGTTACACTTGGCTAAAATTGACAGGATAAAAACGTGTAGATAAAAGAGATTATGAAACAAATGAAAATTGTCTCTTAGGTTCAAGGTAAAATCATCAGGAGAGTTTTATTGATTGTAGGCATAGACCTGAAAGAGCAATATCTCATTGATTTCTCAAATACAAAAGAAATCTGTAATGAAAGGAGGTATATTTGGAGACACTGATTAAGCAAATGAATATTAAATAGCTATTCTAAAATAAGGGAAAATATATTTCACTTTTTGACATGAGATTATTCAGTTGGGCTTTTTTAAAAATTGTAATAAAATAGTTATTTCCCAACCCCACTGGGACTGACAGTGTTGTTCAACTATTCCCTTACCTTGTTTCATTGTGTGGTGGATTCTGGGACTTAAAGTCCCTCTTCAGAGAATCTGTGCACAAACCACTATGGAAAATAGATGGTCTTTAAGTCCCAGAATCCATCACTTCACACAAGGTAAGGTTACATGACCCTGTGAGCCTAAGGGAGGTTGGGAAATGATTTGTATCAGTCAGATAGATTATCATGGTTTACCTTCAGTCTGCAGATTGCATTGCTCCTTTTATCATTTTGATTGGGTAAAATTTAAAATAAATATACACATATAAAGATATATATAAAAAGAGTTTAGATAAGGAAAGCAACAACATTTAATTGGGGGGGGGCTAATAATACGACTTGCCAAATAGGATTAGTTTTTATTAGAAAAATATGCCATGAAGGTGATATGATTAATGTGCATGAACACGTCCAAGGTCAGTACAGTGAGCGCTGCTTTCCCAGGACTATGTATGTGACACAAGGCCATCCTTTGTGAATGGAGGAAAGGACAGTTAAATAAAGGAAGGGATCTTAAGATCATTATAGCTGTGGGATTCCTTTCCTACAGATACGGTAATGGCTGGTTCTATGCACATTTTTATTAGATGGGATAGAACTACAGAACATGTTCAAGGTTATCAACGCAGGAAGAAGTCAGATTGTCTTGATGGGATCAGGATTGAACACCAACTCTTTGTGGCCCAGTTGTCTCATGTTTCATTTATCCGTTTCCCTTTCCCTGCTATGAATAAACTGTAATCATTGTTTTCTTACTTAATAAGCTTATACGGGTATGGAATCCATTATCCCGAAAGCCTTTATCCAGAAAGTTCCGAATTACAGAAAGGCCATGTTGCATAGACTCCATTATAAGCAAATAATTCTTATTTTTAAAAATGATTTCCTTTTTCTCTGTTTTAATAAAACAGTACTTTGTACTTGATCCCACCTAAGATACAATTAATCCTTATTGTAGGCAAAATAATCCTACTCGGCTTAAGTAATGTTTAAATGATTATTTAGTAGATGACAAGTGCTGAAATAAGTGCATTTCAGTGGATTACAATTTTTGAGCTATTTAAAGGATAACTAAACTCTAAAAATTAATATGGACAAAAGTGACAAATTTTATATACTGAACGTACTGCATCAGCCTAAAGTTTCAGCTTCTCAATAGCAGAAATGATCCAGGACTTGAAACTTGTCACGGGGGAAAATGTCTGTGACACTGCACATGCTCAGTGGGCTCTGGGCAGCTGTTGAGAAGCTGAGCTTAGGAGTCATTGCAAATTATTAAGCAGGAAAATTCTGATGCTAATTGCAGTGGTTTCTGAGCTGCCATGTACTAATAATCTGTATTATTTACTGATCAGCCTTATACTATAACATTTATATTCTATTGATATAGTGTATTGTGAGTGGGTCTCTAAGGTCAAGTAAGTGAATCAGCAGAAAAGAAGATGGAGAGCTACTGGGGGAATCTTTGGAGGCTCAGATCTTCCCCGCTAAAGGGCTGAGGTTGCCTTGGGCTGGTACAGAAGCCCAAAACATAATGTACAACATTTCTGCAATAGGCTTTAGTTCTTCTTTAAAAACACACATTAAAAGCACCAAAACCGTTTCCATGTGCAATTACCGCAGCCTTTGTCATAAAAAAATAAAATTAAAACAAAACTTGTAGAGGACAGTATTAGATTTTAATATTTTTGTAAGCTTCAACTGATACTCTTAGAGAATGAAAGCAGTAAATAAAATATTTTATATCAATTGTAATTATTGCGTCCATTAACTATTGTGTGACTCCCCTTGAGAAGGTTTGAGAGCAGGTTTCTCAGAGTGTCACTAGAGAGGGTTGGGGATTGCCCTGTTAGTCTATATAAGGGGGAAAGCAGAGGGTCACTTGCCCTTTGGCTGATGTGAGAAGATAATAGTGGATAACGCCATGAAGCCTTAGGGCAGCTACCACTGAGAGATGCCAAGCTGAGCCATGTAGTTAGTTTAGGTAGTATTAGGTCAGATCTGTGAATCGCACTGTAGTTTGTGAGAGATGGAGCTAGGCCAGCTACTTGCTGCCAGGGGTCCAACGAAAAAGAAGGAAGATGTCAGCCCCCTGGTGGTACCGTACCAGTCATGGGAACTAGGGCAAGAAAAGGCCTGTAGCTGCAGAGGCTTGTAACCGAGAGAGAAAACAGGGGAGGTAGAGGGGGACACAATCTAAAGCAGTGCTGTCCAACTTCTACAGTGCCGAGGGCCGGAATTTCTCTAGCATACATGGTGGAGGGCCGCTAATGGAAGCCAGTTTTGACCACTCCCCTTTTTGAAACCACACCCACTTCAAACCACACCTATTTTATCACAATGGTGGTAGCACAGCAAAATCCCAAATGCTTGGTCCTTACTGTGGGGATATCAACCATCATTCATATGTGAAAGAATTATGTCATATTAAGATATACCCTTAAATTCCATATGCCTCCTCCTCCCCTGTGGATAGCAGAGCAACCCCCAGTACATAATTATACACCTTAGGGACCATTTAATGGCTATTTCCAACTGCTAACAAACTCCCACAACAAACCCCTGCCAGGTTCACCTCCCACAAGCAGCATAGGGCAAGCAGAGTATGGCACACACAGGCAGCACTCTGCCTGTCCTATGCTGTCTGTGTGTGCTATACTCTGCCTGTCCTACCCTGCCTGTGTGTGCCATACTCTGCCTTCCCTATGCTGCCTCTGTGTGTCATACTCTGCCTCTCCTACCCTGCCTGTGTGTGCCATACTCTGCCTTCCCTACCCTGCCTGTGTGTGCCATACTCTGCCTTCCCTATGCTGCCTCTGTGTGCCATACTCTGCCTGCCCTACCCTGCCTGTATGTGCCATACTCTGCCTGCCCTACCCTGACTGTGTGTGCCTACCCTCCCTGACCTATGCTGGCTGTATGTGCCATACTCTGCCTACAGTCTGAGGTGTGAAGAAGTGAACAATGGGAGTGATTACAGCCTGAGCCTGAGGTGGGCCTGGCGGGCCGCCAGTTGGACAGCACTGATCTAAAGTATAGTCTTTAAGCAATCAAGTGCTTGCTAGTGGCATTGAGGAGACAACCTTATAAAGATGTTAAAGACTCACTCATATCTCACTCATGGACTGTGAGAGGATCTACAGATCTGCATTATCATATACAGCTATGGTTTTTATGACATTTTGAATGTATGTTTAAATGTAACTACAGGTATCTATAGTTTTTTTGTTAATGATCTTAGGCTTAAAGTGGGCATCATTTATTATTGGATTCAGATGCTGTGGCCCAGAACATACCACATCTCTGTGCTTTTTCTTGTACCAAAAACTGCAGGAAAGTTGGTTTAGGGGAACAACGTGTGCAATGAACCAAAACAGCTACTATTTAGCATCTGTGTTGTGCAAAGTGTGCAAGTTGCAGTGGATGCCACTTATCATGCACATGAATTCTAGGGAACAATGCTGCATTGTGGTTAAACAATGTGATTTGCATTTAAAAATTGCACCTTTACATGTCTTTGTAAATAAGCCCTGCAATATTGTATCATTTGTTACTGGGAGATTTTCAAAGACAAGCCATAGTGACTGTAAGCTCGTAGCGGTCAGTTTTTGTATGTAATCTGCATTTACATACATGTAATGTCACATAATATTGAAGGAAGTTCAGGTTACCTTTTACAATGCTGATTTAATGGCTAAGCAAAGAAGTGCTGCTAAATATTGATTTTTTTATAGTTTCCCAATTCAAACCTTTACCCATTCTGTCATTCTGATACACTTAAGTGTAATCCAGAAGCTGCTTAATGCCGCCCTGAAGCATTTAACAGTCTCTCTGACTGAGAGGTGGTCACAAAGGGACTGGTACCATTCACTGCCAATCAGCTGCTGCTACTGACCTGATTTAACCCATATTAGCAGGTAGTCTCCAAATGCCTTGGTGATTAGTAAGCCTTTTCCCACTGGTAGATCCCGGCATAGCAGTTGTCAGCTAATGTTTACCTTCAGGTTAGCCTAGTGCAGCATGTAGCACATGTGTGGCCATTACACTTTTTAAAGAACTCATCTGATGCACTAAGAATGATTTCAAACTATTGATTCTGTATCCTTACTTGTATGATGTTTGTAAAAACATCAAACAATGGAATTTACTTGACTCCATACTTAGTGTTGTACTCTTTAGTCTGCTGGAGAGTGTCATTTAACCCAAGAGTACACCAGCCGGCAGTGGAAGTGCTACTGACCCTTGCTGTCACTGCATTCTGTTCTTTTACAGCTTTCCAATGCTCTTTAGTTAGAATATGAAACCATTAAACAGTTATGCAAGGCCAGACTCTAAGTATCTGTCCTCTGTTTTGTTACTTGTTTTACAAATCAAGAGGCCCCAATAGTCTGACAAATATTTATCTGTGTGCAAAATACTGTTGTACCCCTAGGCTTATCCTTAATTTTTTTTTAATTCCATCACAGTTTTAATATTTGCAGCTTATGCTGTGAGTTAAAAAGGAAATGGAATGGAATGTTATTTGCAAAATGGGCTAGCATATTCAGTATGTGAAACTATGTTGTACCAGTGTTTTGGTGGATCGTGAAGTAAATTTAGGACACTATACAGTACTCTAAGATAGAAATCCTATAAATTAAATATGTCTACTTACCCTCTGTTGTAAGGTATCTATGAATGAAATACTGCAGATATAGGAATATGCACTGAAGATGTTCAGTGGCAACTTTATTCATAAAAATAACCTGTTTTCCTGCCTGCCAGGTCATGGGTGCTGAGAGTTCTAAACACTCTCTCTCAATCATTTCTGAGCTTCCAACCTTAGAATTTTAAGGCCAGACCATCAAAACAAGAGTGAGGACTGCAATGAAAATACCACCTATAGCTATGAGCCTTAATGTGCTATAAATGGTGATGTTGCGGAGTCTTTAAAAAGGCACACTTTTGCACACCCAGACAACCAAATGCTTTACAATTTTCCTACAGTAGCTTGCCTGTCCACAGAGGACAACTCACATAGCTATGTTGGTGTCTTTATCAACTTTGTTCTTCTAGCACACCTTCCCCTACAATATAATACTTAGGTCTGGAGCTATAGAGGGCCAGGCAATATTATGAAAGTCAATGTGGTCCACTTCATAGTTTTTTTAGACTTAACACTACAATATACCATCCTTCACTGGAATTGTTCATTTATGGAAATCTAAAAAGCCTTGTCGCGCATACAACAATCCTGATTTGCTGAGCTTTGTTATTGTCCCCAGTTCCCTGTAAAGCTAGGCAACCCAAGGTCATCATCTCTGCATTGTATCCATGATCAGTCTCATCCAGTCTCATAAAGGATGCTGGAAGCAGTATTTATGCAGCAGTAGAAGGGAAATGTTTTAAAGTCACAATTTTATGAAATCCTAGAGAAATGCAGAGTGACCTAAGAACACAGTGGATTTGTTTTTTGTCCCTTTGTTTTTGGTAAAGAAATGCTAAAATGGGATTTCTTTTAAAATAGGCCAAGTATTGTAAGATACAGTTTAATGATTCCATCTGTTCCACGTTAATTTCCTCTCATTGGCCCTTTGTAATACTGAATTTATTTAGATTTGTCTATTCTTTTTTGCTGTTTTAATTCATTTTGCCTCTTATCTTAAACATTCATATGCTGTCTGCCCTCTGTCCAGCTGCTTTTATCTGCTCCTTTTTGATCTCTTACTAGCAGCATAGATCTCCATTCCTTAATGAAATCATTTTGCTTCCTTTTGCATTTGCTAATCTTGACACAACCAAAAGGTACTGTATATGAGCACTTTGCCATCATATTTAATTTACAAAATGAGTTATAGATATGTGAAACAGCCTTTCAGACAATGCAGTACACACCTAGGGAATAAATGAATGCAGCTGGAACAGCTATAAGGACCACAAAACTTTGTTGCTTAGTACAGGTGTATACCTCTCTACAAGCCATGAACATACTGTATATAGGGGGCTCTGTTGCTGTTTTATCACTATACTGCCATTTTAGATATTTTCTTGCAATCCATTTCCCCAAATAAGACATACCACATTTGCCTGTTAAGTCTTGCACCCGCCTAGCTCCTTTTAGGGCAGGGGTCCCCAACCTTTTCTACCCATGAGCCACATTCAAATGCAAAAAGACTTGGGGAGCAACACAAGCCTAAAACATGTTCCTGGGGTTCCAAATAAGGACTATTATTAGCTATTTGGTAGCCCCTATATGGACTGGCAGCCTACAGAAGGCATCTGGTTTTTATGTTTTCATAACTTGCCTCCAAGCCAAGAATTCAAAAATAAGCACCTGCTTTGAGGCCACTGTAGGGAGTAGTGATGAGCAGTGATGAGCAAAAAGTTGCCAAAAAAATGCCTATAGAATTCAATGTATATTTGCAAAAAAAGTGGCCCTGAAAAAAAAAATTCCCACGATAAAGTCATCGTGAAAAAACACCAACTTGTTTGCAGTTTCCTAAATTTTCCAACAGCTTTGTGAAATGTTCATCAAAATGCAAGGGGACAGATTTTCTTATCACTAGCAGGGAGGTTATGAGAGCACAAGAGGGCCATGGGAGGTTGCTAACTAACTCAAGTCATCAGAAGCTTGGCCAAATCTTTCAGACAAGGAAGTCTTTACTCAGCGAGGAATGCAAGAATACAGAACATTATTGCTTTTCAGATTTATAAATGAATAAATGATCAATATACTATCACTTTAAAGCTGATCAGCACTTATAAAACACTTGCTGATATGTGTGGCTAGGTCAGATGCCAATGGCTGCTTACCTTCTCTCAGGATCTATTTTGTTTTCTATTTTCCATCAATCTACTATTTGAGATAACAACCTCTCTTTCACCAAGCCTCTACTTTAAAAAAAGTGTTCAATATATAGGATATAGAGTACATTCCTGGGGATATCCAATACTTGATCGCAGATGTTTATGGAAAAGAGGGGAGAGGAAAATGCCTATACTACACAAAGCTTTCTAGAAGACCTTGACACAAGCAGAAAAAGTTAGTAGAAAAAAACTTGATTGAAAGCTTTTTTCATGACAGCGCTGCTCTATTATGTGTGGAAGGCACAAACTAAAACATTCTGAGCTGACAACTAAACGACTTGACAGATTGTGTAGAGCTCTATTAAAGCAAGTTGCAGAGCAATTCTTACAATCTCTTTGGGACAATATGTATAAAAACCTCCCAGCAGCACATGGCAGAAGAAAATTTTGGCCAAATAGTGTGTTGATAAATATGGTACAGCTCTTTCATTGTGACTCCAATATTGCAGCTTCCCACAGCTAAGAGTAGCCAAATTGCACTGATCAATATGCCTTCTGTGGAGTTTGATTATTGTCCAACTTCTGCCCTGTGAGCTAGAACCAAGAGGCGTATCATTTACAAACATCGGACATGGTCCATTAGAGGTTAGTTATATTAATATATATGGATAAAATGTAGAGCAGAGGAGCGAGAAATTGTGTTCGAGAAGAATCTCAAGCTTCTAGTGAGATACATAATTCATTTTGTTGGGGGTTAGGACATGTTCTTTCGCTCTTCAACAATATATTCTGTGTAAACAGACACAGTGCAGGAATGACATGAACTGAGTCAGTTTGTTAGTACTGTTATAATAAAGGCTTGTGGAATAGTAAAGTGAGCTGGCTGTCAGAAATCTCCTGAGTGCTGTGAATGTGGATTCTTGAGAAGATAAACCCTGTTTGAGTCAGGTTTACTTTCCGTGAAAGCAGAAACTAGTAGAAACTATATGAACTGAACTATATGAGGAAGAGAAGCTACACACACCCATCATTCCACCTAGAGTGTTGCTAATATGTTGTAATAAAATTACCTTCGGTGCGGCGGGGACGCCTGCCACGCCGCTCCTCTAGCCGGCTCCTTCCTAATGCGCGCGCGCCGCGCACGTCGGCTATTTAAAGGCGCAGGCACGCTGGCGCGTGACGTCAGCACGCAATGGCGCCAAATTTGAAAAATTAAAGGGGTATTTAAAGGGGTTTTCTGGAATGCTTCTTTGCCTGTGATAGGTTTATTTCTGGTGCCTATATCTGTGCTTTAAGCTTCTACTTATTCCTGATTCCTGTTTTGACCCTGCCTGGCTTTGACTACTCTGAATATCTGTATCCTGACCCGTGCCTGTTTTTGACTACTGATTCTGCTTAATCCTTCTGTCTGATTACCCGGTGTGACCCTTGCCTGCCTGACGTTCCTCGCTATCTGCCTGCCTCGACCCGGTCTGTCTGACTTCGTATCTGCTAACCCCAGTCTGTACCGTGACCGTTGGCCTTTAGACTTTTTATACTGTCGTGCCCCATTGCTGGCCAGAACTCCTGCCCTGCACCTCTCGTTTAAGTCCAGGTGGCATCAGAGTAGCTGAGGGCTCCTCCCGAAGCCAAAGGCGGTCACACTACTGGCGAAGCAAGAGCCTAGACCAGGGTGCTTAGCGTTTGTTCTGGCATTGGGTGCCGACCGTGACATATGTACTGTACAGATAAATGGGATGCTTCCATTTGAAAATTCTAGCTTTATGGTTGCTATTTGCTACATTGTCATATATGGGTCTGAGATGAAACCTTTGTTTTGTGGAACAACATACAGTTTGACCACAGCGGTGCTCTTAGGGTAAACCATAGTAGTCAAAACACCCTCCCTTCCACTTCTCATTGTATAGACTGCCATGGAAGGTAATGGTTATATTATATAAGCCACAGATATTATATAAGCCACAGCCATATTATCCCATCTCACATACAAATACATCATCGTCTATGCTCTTCTCATGAAAAATCAGATATTTGTGTGAAACCACTTCCTTGGCTTTACCCATGCTGATTAGAAAACCTACAGTACACCTATGAGGACAAAACCAGTTTGTAGCTGGGATCTTTCTGGTACCAAACTCTAACTGTGCCTTAGAACCCAGTGGCTGAGCTTCAGCGTACATGTATGTGCTATCTTGTAATAAACAGAAGTAGAGCCACTTGTAATTGAATTACAATTATGCCTGGTTTACTACAGTGGGTTTTCTTTCCCAGCAGGATGTTAGACGACTGATTTATATTTGTATCATTTTTAAACTTAATTAAGATATTAAAAATTGAATATGAGGGCTTTTGTATCTAAATGCTTTTTCTTGCAGTGTGGGTTCATATAGTTCTCGACAGTGATTTGCCTTAATCTTTAATTAGTTTCTTTTTTATTTATTGTGTAGGGTTTTGTGTATAAATGTGTATTTTGCTTGTGATGTAGGCTGCATCACTCTTGGCAATAATCTATTTTTTACATAAAGTGTTTAATTAGTTCCCCATGTTTGCTGTTAGACATACTTGTCTAATTTTATTAAAAGATAGCGCTTACCTTTTAGCACAGGGGACTACCTAGGTAAACCTTTTTCCTTTCAGTAAACCAGGTGTAGGGCCTTTGCTAAAAGAAGTATGCATCTTCACACAATTGCAGTGAACTCAAGCACACTTTATTGCGAGTCACTTCTCGCAATATGGATGCACAGGCAGAGAATAGCAGTTCCAGGGGCTCCCTGCTTACTAGGGACTATTACCCCTTCCTTTGTGGTGACTGTTTGTACTGTTCCAAAGCTTCAACCATAGGCCCTTCTATGACCTACACCTAAACACTCAATTCCCTCTCTGGCACACACTTTGCCTCAGGGGCTCTACAACTCCCCTAAGCACCTCCTCTAAGCACTGCCCTTACTGACTCCTAGAGTGAACTCACTTGCCACTGCTATCACTAGCTAGCCCAGGTACCAAGCTCATGCTTACATAGCTCACATAGAAGGTTTGCTGGCTCTGTGGTACCCTGGGAGAGATAGGTTGGGCATAAAATTTTGTAACATCCAATAGTAACAAAGGCAATAGTAGTTCTGATTGGACGAAATGTTAGGTAAAGTAATGCTCTACTTTACCTAATGTTCGACTTCTTAGGTAAAGTAATGCGTACTACTGGACAACCACAGAGAACTAGCAGGACAGTCCGATCACATGAAACCATAATGTATATGGAATATTTATAGGAGTATGGGGTTGTGGCATACTGCTGGAGTCCCCAGTGTCCTAGCAGGATAATCTAATCGGGTGAGGCAATACTGTATGTGAAATCAGTACAGGAGCATAAAGGACGTGTCAACCCCAAAAATATTTTTTTGCCTAATAAAAGAAAACTTAATTCTAAGCAACTTTGCTATATACATTCATTACATATCTGAAATAGTTTTTGAGTTGAGTTGTATATATAACTGCTATTAAAAGCAGTGTCTGCCTGTCCTTTCTATTTTCTGCCCTTGTGGCGTTTAAAACAAAGTAACCACAGCCAGCAGATTTTACAGACCTGTCTTGCTGGAGGAGCCTGGCACTTGCAACATTGTTTAAAAAGTAACAACGAGGAGTTCAGCAAATGCTGCTTTCTATAGCAAATATAGAATATAGATATTTACAAATAACTTTTAAAACACTAATCATTTTTAATAAATAGATATTGGAAAGTTAATTAGAATTATGTTTTCTTACATTAGGCAAAAAATTATTTTAGGGCTGACATGTCCCTATAAAGCTTGACTTGGCTGAATTCGTTTGAAAAGCTCAGTCAACAGGAAAGTACAAGTAACATAATCAGAATATACTGGACTGGAAGTTATTTTTGGGCCCACAAGTACTGTGGAAGGGTCAATAAAACTCATAAGTGTCTTTATCCTCCTGGGACCCACAGAAGTGATTATTATGGTGTATATACCGGTAGTTACACTTTTGGAAAGCTCATGTCACACTGCATTGCATGGAAATAATCTTGGCATATGGGACATTTGCACAGAACAGAAACTAGTCTGTAGGCTAGTTAGGGTATGATTGCCTGGTCTTATGTAACCTAGTCACATGTAACTTAACTTATAGTGCAATAATGGTTCACTTACAGTGCAGGGAAATGATTGGCTGAGTGTTGCCTGGCTCCTGTCCTGTCTACTATAGCATTGTAGCACTTCTGTTGCTCTTTCAGTCGGTTATGGTCCCACTGTATACTGACTGCAGCAGAAGGTTATCAAGTTGTTCCTACTGGCCTACTGACATGGGAGGTTACTGTGTGATACAATAGGCTGACCCATTGCTGTGTTCAGGTTTCTCCTGCCATTAGTGTGTGTCAGGTAATGAGTGTCATGCAGACCACAGCAGATGGCTGCTTATTTTGTATGCCTGCTCAGAGACTCCCTTGAAGCTGGCCAACATATGATCTCCAACTTATCACGTTTGTCCTTCTTCATTCCACCCTGTCCTTGTTCCCTCTATTATATTAACCAAGAATGAAAATAATTGTAAAAGTTGCTGGACTCAGTTTGATTTGGCTCAAAAACTACAGTAAAAGGATGAAACTAGATCTATGGGTTTTGGAATTCTAAACTTCTGAGGGCTCATTTATGATGAAAAGTGCAGTGTGCAAAGTACAATCTCAGTCACAACTTGTTTGTAATGCATAATGCAACATATAGTCCAATAATTCCTACATAATTGCAGAAAGGGAAATGGAGACAGTTGGCCCCTGGCTTGTTGCTTTGCTTCATGATAGATTGCCTCCTGCCACCCCCAAGGAGTATGCAATGTTCCCTCTTCTGCCTCTATCTATACACAGTTATTTACATGAGGAGCTTATAGAACATGTAACGCACCGACCACTTCCCTACGTGGCTGAACAGAGAGAGAGAGCGGATGGGAAAAGGATTTTTTTTTTTATTGTTTTGCAAAAGCTACATCAGAAAACACTTATTGTTTTAATTACCTGCTGTCATGGTACAAGGTAGAAAGGTTGTAAAGCGAGATAAAATCTTTCATTTTAATGGAGTGTCTGGCCTGTCGTGTGGAAGGCTGGATTTATTGGCGTACATCTGGCAACTTAATTTTGCTTGTAAAAAAAGCCTTTTTTTTAATTCATAAATGACTCCGGGGAGCTGGCCTGCAGGGGAATGCATCGTATCCCTTTGATATCAGCAGCTTTAAAAATATTCTCTCAAATTACCTTTTAAATCTTCTCCTTTTTTTAGATTTTAATTGCTCTTTCATGCCTTAATTTCGACACCATCACGCCGATTCTACCCTGTTAAGAACTGGCACAAAATGGCATCTGCTGAAGATAAATATCTCCTTGTCAACCTTTTCAATCCATTCAATTCCTGTTGTATACACTTAACGCCTGCGCCCTCTGACCCACATGAAGCTGCCACAAGGCATTATGGGAATTATTTTCTAAAGCGACTGTGCAATAATGTTTTGTGAATGAATGTACATATACAGTGCGCTGCTCTCTTTCTTGTTTTACCTCTGTCTTCAAGATTAAGAAATAAACAGGCAGAGAGATTTGCCTTGCTTTTCTAGATTGGTAGAGCGATACAGGGAGGGGTGCTCTAACCAAATCAATTTCTCATTTTTCTTGTTTTTTAGCTCTGGGGAAATGATTTTTTTACTTTTTGCAGCCATAATAAACACACTCCTTTCTTTTATTTGCTTAGTAAATGCATCTCAATGGTTGCATTCATAACAGAAACAATCATGGATTTTTAGCAGGCAATTTAAATCTATTGAAAAAGTATGTATTTATATCATCTGTCACTTGCTCTTGATAAATTCAAAATTTGATAGAGAGATACTATGTAGGCAGAGAGATGGTGGATGGATGGATGATAGATAGATAGATAGATAGACAAACATATACATAGATGGATCTGTTTTCCTTTCTAAAGGTCCCCATACACAGGCCAATAGTAGCTGCCGAAATCGGTCCCTTGGACCGATTCGGCAGCTTATCGGCCCGTGTAGGGGCAGAACCGAGGGGCCTGGCCGACTGATATCTGGCCTAAAATTGGGCAGATATCGATCGGCCAGGTTAGAAAATTCAGTCGGATCGGGGACCGCATCGGCTCGTTGATGCGGTTCCCGAACCGACTGCCCCATTGCCGCC
Source organism: Xenopus tropicalis (assembly GCF_000004195.4). Classification (NCBI taxonomy): domain Eukaryota; kingdom Metazoa; phylum Chordata; class Amphibia; order Anura; family Pipidae; genus Xenopus; species Xenopus tropicalis. The sequence goes on along the minus strand of NC_030679.2, from coordinate 46,711,232 downwards.
CACATAATCCGATCGTTTGGCCCCAGGGCCAAAGGATCGAATTATTTTTTTTTACCTAAATGCTCCCCGATATCGCCCACCCGTACGTGGGGATATCGGGTGAAGAGCTGCTCGCTTGGCGACATCGCCAAGCGAGCGGATCTGCTCGTGTATGGGGACCTTTAGGCAAAATTATATATATAATATATATATATATATAATCTGCAAATATAAGGTTACCTGTAAATCCTTAACAGTTGGCCCTCGTATTGGTGGCCAGTGGCAGAGGAAGTGTTCTGGAGGAAGGAACACAGTCACATCATCCCCACAAGCCACATAGCATCGATAAGCTTGTTAGGCTAAAGATCAGAATGAGTAGGAAATAAAAGTCACCCCTTACCTGTGCCTGTTGGTGTTGCTATACAAATAGTTGAGAAACATCAACAAGCCAGATTTCCTGTCTAGAAAGTCTAATAGATGGAAATTGCTAATGAAATTGCTAGGTATGCACTGCGAAAAATGTGTTCATCTTCGGTGTTTATGTGACAAAAAGTCACACGATTTTTAGGGTTCAGATTTACTTTGGCCAGGAGCATAGATTCAGCTAAATCTGAATCCTGCTGGATCATGGATCTGGTGCACCATTTGTTGGGGCCAAAGATGCAACCATAGTCAGAGAGTTAGGCTAAATTGATATAATATTGCTGCAGTTATACCTGAAAAACGAATGTTCGCCCTAGTCATTTTTTATGCATTTTGTAGACATTGACTTCCTTTTTCCCTGACTTACACAAAGTATGAGATAGTGTTAAATAATGGCATAAAATATGGTGTTTGGGCAGTGTCATATAAATACTCGTGTTTTTAGCAGATGATTTTCTGCAGTAACAATGAATGGCCACAAATTATGTGCAAGGAGAATTACACACGGTAGGTATTGTATCTCATAGAACAGTATTAATTATGAAAATCTGTGTCACTCAAGTGACTATTATGATTAATTGTTGTACAGAAAATACTGTATATGGCAACACAGCATAAATGCTAGCGCTGAGGTCTCTGGTGTCTCTAAAACCAACCCTCCCCCCACTTTCCTTATTATTCATCTTTTTTCAATGCATTGATGGAAACTCTGATGGAAATGAAGGAAATATCTGCCTATTGGTATATACTCATGGGTATTTAGTGTGAACACAACATTTTAATAATCCTCAGGGGAGAGAGAAAGATGCAATACATACAAAACTCATTTGGAAAAAAAAAACATGAAATAATAATCAGATGAGCTTTTATAATGGGTTTTTAATGCATTTCTGCATATTTTAATATGATATTTTATATGAACCCTTAGTCCTTAGGCATTTTTCTGTAAGTGCTCTTAACCCAACAGAGATTTGTATCTAAGCCACAGTACTGACGCATTACTCTCTAGGACTAGAGAGAGAGAGAAAGATCTAATCACTTATAGTATATAAATTTTTGATTTTTGTCATATGTTGTGACCCAACACTGTTTGTCTGTGTTTGCAGGCCATATTCTGTTCTACTACATGTTTTGATGAGCAATATTCCTAGAAGTTGGTTCACCAACTTCAAATGTTTGAAACAGCTTGAAGCAACTAGAAGTTAAATGGGGACCTGTCACCCACACATAAAAAGCTGTATAAAAAAAGTCTATTAAAATTAAACAAGAAACCCAAATCATTTTTTTTAATTAAAATGCCCATACCTGTAAAAAATGTATTTTAAAATCTGAGTTTGCCTGCCCCACTTTCTAGATGTCACTGCACTCCTCTCATTCCCCCTTCCTCCTCTTGGCCTGTGCATGGGCATGGACATTAGGCCCCCCATTCTGGCACAGCGTGTCTTAATAACATTTTTCACAAAATGGCACCTGCCCAACAGCTGATGTGATTGTGAATTCCAAAGCTGAAGGAAACAAAAATAAAATAATTTGTATAGTTTAAGTAAAGTTTAGTTTGCTCAGCTAATATAATAGAAAAATATACTATACCCTCCCTGGTCATTTCAGATAACCTCTTTTCTTCTAATTATGAAGAAAAAATAACTTTAGAGCCCCATTTCAATGTAATTATTTGCAGATCCTACACACGTTGCTAAAAAAAAAGTAAATAAATAAGGCTTTCTGTGCTTTAATTCTGAAACCAATATAGTCACATAGGCATAGCAGGACCTAGCGCCTACACGGTTGAATTTAATGATCAGATTATTATCTGGCTCGCATTCACTACTACACTGAAAGATGTTTACAGAGAACATTAATCCCAGCCAATTAGCTTGAATGTGTTTAGATTCATTTCCCTATGAGGGCTTAGAGACAAGATCCTGGATTAGTAAAGAGGCTTATAACTAAATAAGAAACATCCAGTTAGTTTCTCCTCTGTCTTTAGTGGATGTTTCCTCCTTCAGAATGACCTTCCTTGTTTTGGAATGACTTTCCCATTACTGCAATATTGTCAAGTGCCATATATTTGCAATTAAATGTAATTTTCTGCCAATGGGGCTAACTGATACCTCCATTCGTAGGGTAAGAGCTCTTTAAAAAATAAAATGAATGTTCCCAATACTATGGACCCACCTTATTCGAATAGTAACAAATGTGTTGAAGTACTGTAGGAAGCCTAGCAACTCTGAGTATGAATGACTGGTGTGTGTAGGTGCAAAAACAGACCAGGGCAGTCATCATGGGTATTCTTGGTGATCCAAATGCTCTTGGTCCTTTCATTCTTAAACTGTCATTACTTAGTACTATTAATTTAGTACTTTTAATATACTATATAATATCAGTGCTGTACTGGGAATCCTACCCACTAGATATTCTGACATCTAGAGCCAACTATGCATTAATAAATAATATGAAATATGAATATAAAATAATATGGTATCTGTGTTAACAGCTCTGTTGTAGAAATAAGAGAACTCATAGGATTTTTCATTCAAATTCAAGGCCTGAGCCCACCAGGAGAATCCTTGGTATCCTGGTGGGCCAGTCCAACCCTGAAGCTAATGGTGACACTATGTTTGTGGGGGCAACTGTGAACCACACTATATTTACATCACAACCTATAAATTATGCAAATGGATACACCAGTTCTGATGTGAAAACATCCTAGGTGCTGCTCCGAACGAGAATGGAAAAACTGTATTTTAAAAATGAACTCACATGGCTAAATCATAGTGGCAAACTTTTGATCTCCTATTGGGAAAAAACAAACACAGCACCTCCAAGAACAGCATTCTATATACATGTTGACACCAAACTACACTGTAGTAATAATTTTTTAAGTTTCCAAGATATTTTTGGCATTGGTACGTTATCCCGGTGGCATATCTACTGGGCCCACAACCCTTTGGCTTGCCAGAGCCACCAAACTTGAGAAAATTTCCAAAGGGAGTCAGCAGGGGAGGGGCAGTTGCATATCCTGCACCCAGACTCGTCAATGATTGTTACTTTACTGCATTATCCACTTTTTGTTGTATTGAAATTTGTTTAGCAGTTAAGGTGTTAAAACTCTCAAGTCTTAAAATTCACCATGGTAAACTGATATGGAAAATGGACCTTCAAAATCACCTTATTTACAATCTTAGTTTTCATTTCTTAACCTTGATTTACTTTGTGTGACTATGGGAGTCTAAAGAGAATTCTGCAAGATTAGAGAATGCTAGAAATTGAATTAAGTATCGAGTTAGCCTTAAGGTCTGAAAGCTGTGACTCTCTGTCCCATTATGCATTGCCTTAGATTGCCCATGTCTCTGTGCCTTTGCACATCTCAGCTATCCTGGAAAAAATAAATCATCTGGCTTACATCTTAATGAGATGAGGGCCTTTCTCCAGTGTTTGCATACTTTTGCTGGAAGAGGTGTGGAATTATAATTACAGGGCTTGGATTCCAGTCTTTCTTATACCTTTTCCATTCTCTCTTTTAACCTTCTACATACAGTTCCCACCTATTAACCTAATCACTGGAAGCAAATCTCACAGCACAGTGTGGACATATGCCTTGGGCTTCCTCAGCAACAGAAGGGTTAACCTCTCCCATGTCGTTGGGAATAGAGCACACTAATTCTCAATATATTCTTGTCCTCCCTCCAAATAGGTTAAATAATGTATCCCTAGAATGGCTGACATCTCAGCTCCAAGAAAACTCATTAGGGCAATTAATTAAAATCTGCAGGTTTAGCACAATTCCCTCTAGTTACAAAGTGAAAACATGTTGGAAAACAGAAGTAATTGATTAGAAAGGGGATGCTTTTCTATGTATCTACATGTAATTGTTCTGTGGAACATGTTGCCACTATATGAATACCCTTAACATAAAGCTTAATGTACAATCGGGCCTTATGGGGATTACTTATCAAACAGATGAACTATGTGAACTGCATAATGTTAGGTACCAGCACCAACATACATGTTTTGATTTTACTACAATTAAACATTATAACTCTTTTTTAGCCAGAAGAGCTAGCAACAACAGACAGAAATTTGCAATAGAGTTTCTATGTAAACACTCAACATAAGGCCTTTTCTAAATTATGTAATCTAAACATAATTTAAATGTATAATTTAAACAGTTGTTCATGTGCTTTATCCTATAACCAGTTTGTGCCAGGCAGCATCTATCCCTTGCATATTTTTTATAAAAGTGATACTGACTCAAAAAATACTTTTTAAAAGATTAATGTACATAAAAAGTCACCTATCGGTTGTGTTAAGCAGATTTTTATGTGTATGGCCAGCTTGAGTGTTCATTCAATAAGTACTCATGTCTGGGTTTTTGTTGTACTTTGCACTTAGGGTCAGATTAAAAGTCAGGAGATCAAGGGAACATCATTGGCGGGAGCAAGGCAAGCCTGACCTTGTCATTTGCCATATGGACAGGAGGGGGACACCTACTTTCCTCCCCCAGCCTACGGTCCATTCATACAGCACTGCTGAACACAGGCAGCTATGTATTCAAGTGAAAATCATTGGCTGATGTGCAAAGGCCTGCCCCTGTGGATGCTAACAGTGTGCATGACCATTTATCTGCTGATCTCCTGAACCATGATGGCAGAATTCTCTTTATTTGGAGATAGCTTATCAGTTATTTCACAATGCTGAAACCTTTTGCTTTAAAAGTCACAGAACATTTTACTCTTAAACTGGTATTTATTTTTGTTCTTGCCTCCAAAATATGTTGCTACCACACAATAAGATTACATCAGAAACTGAATAGGTCATCCATTTCCCGTGGGTTCTCTCCATTGAACTCTTTATTACAACCACAATTCTGCAGGTCTGTCAACCAGTCCAAACATCACTCATTGACTGCAGATGATTTTGTATAAGATTTCTGAACAGTGAACACAATGCAAGTGTTTCTTATGTGAAGATTGTCCTGCTATTCCGTGGGTCAGTGTATTCCAGCCTACTCTTCTAGCCTCAAAGCCAAGAGTTATAAGATTTCTTCAGGCTTGTAAAACGAAGGTGACCAAGGTCAATAGGCATGCAGTTCAAATGTTATAACTCACACAAGCTTGTAAAGCATGGGTCAGCAAGATGATAGTTTATAGGTCAGGGATTTCTGTGTTCAGATGACATGTAAGGAAGGCATTACCCAGTTAATTTAGGCTTGGAAAAGGGCACTTTCACCAGGTTCATCCAGGCAAGAAGGTCAAAGGTTGGCAGGTCCATTAAGGATTATGGGATAGATATGCCAAATGTTATAAACCTGTTGGGCCAACAAGCTTATATGTAGCCATACCTTTTGCAAAACCATATGAATCAAAAGCAGGGCAGTGAATTTTGCAAAGGGTAAAAGGTCCCTCTGAACATAAATGGTGGCTGAATAGCTTATGTGGGTGTAAGGATTACTCACTCAATCACTGATTAAACTCAGCACCTAGGAGGATATCTAGGATTTAAGGAGAACAGAGAGAAGTCTGTGTGGACAGGTTTGAAAATCATTGCCCCTAGACCCTGTTATCTCTATATTTATTTTCCAGCTACATTCCATTTCACCGTTTCGCTTTTACCTCTCCTTCCGAGTCAACAGGCAAAAGTCAAGGATTGCTATTGTTTCCCATGAATCCTTGTTATAGGGTCACAAGGCCTCCTAGTTTCATTCTAGGATAGCTCCGCTGTGGAAATGTGACAGCTTATGCATTAATGATTTAGAAGCAGCAGAGAATGCCCTCATACCCCTGGTCGTCTCTTCCATCTGCTGCTCCACTGACAGGTCATTAACAGATTTTGTACAGCAGGGACAAACCAGCTCAGTCCAAGATATAGGGAAGGAAGAGGTGTCTTTATCTTTTGCATGTATTTTAGATTACAGAATAAACTGCAATCCATGTATCCCACAATGACAGTGAGCTTTAGTGGCAACCAAGGTGGTCAAATGTAATTTTTAAGAGCTTTTTTGGCATAGACATTTTTTTATTTCTCTCTCAATTGTCTGTCACTTGGCAGGTTTAGAGCCTAAAGCTTTATGGCATTTCAGTTCAATATTAATCTTCTTGTTCTAGTTCAAACTATCTCCCTTTTTGCTGTTTTGTGCATAGATAGATTATAGCTCAACGTTAAATTCTAAAAGTCAGTTTATCATTGCAAACAACTTATCAACACCATCCCTGATGGTGAATTGTTTCCTCGTTAGGATCAATAATTTACAGAACAAAAAGCAATAGATCATTACAGTATTGAACATCTACATAATCCCTAATAATTTATTATACCTAAGTATGTATGCACTGTGGGCAATTTTCTAACTTTGCAGGAAATCATGAGTCAGAATTCATGGTATTATGGTACAGCCACTATTACTGGGGATAGTAGGAGCTGCCACCAGGGCAGGGTGGCTGCAACCAACACTGGTTAGTAAGTATTGTATATCATAACTGTATAAGTAATACTGCAGTTTACTGTATACATGTTCATGTGTTGTGCTATATACAGTGCCCAAGAACCACACTGAAGCCCTTCTTTACTTGCGGTCGTGAGTGTGTCAGTATCACTTTAAATATATGTTTACAATACCGGATGTCTTCTTATATTTGTAAGAAAAAACATACATTTTACAATGTCACTGTTCAATTTAAAGCGCTAATTGCCATTTGCATTTTTCAGCTGCAATGTGAGTTTTTAAAAGAAAATCGGTTTATTGACTTCAAAATTTGAAGCCTCTTCTTCTTTCTACTTAATATGCCGCACTTCAGTCTCCTATTTTTTCATCAATAACTGAAGGCATTTGTTCAGTTTTGAGCTGCGCTGATTGCTTTTTAGTTGGATTATACTTTAAACAGACCGTTTTTAAATAGTTTCAAACTTCCTCCGTGATTATACAGTGCTGCACACACAATCTTGGGATAAAAGGGACATATTGATTTATGACTTCACAAACCATTGCAGAGGGAGGAAATCTACTGCCTGGCTGAGGCATTTTGTTGACACAAATAGTAGTTATCACAACTTATTTTTTAGTAGTTTCACCGTTTGAAGCAAGATAACAAGCGTGGATTTATAATGTGCAGCACATGAGGTTTGCATTGGCTTTGCATGTGTCCAAGCTAAAACAAGTACAGACTGATGCTACGGTTTTTTGACTTTCAAAGGCCTGTGGCCTGACTTTGGTAACCAAGCAACATGTCCTTTTTTTATTGGAAGAGGCATAAGCATTTGTGGGTTTACTCAGAAGCCTGAGACCTTATTAAAGTAGCAGAGCATTTGCATGTCTAGTAATATGTATTCATTTCAGAACCATGGACAACTCATTGAGAGACTTGTCACATTGCGCTAACATATGAGCACTTATTTCAGGACCATGGACAAGTCACTGATGCATTTGCATTAGGCTAATGTCACATGACTTGTTTCCTCAGTGGGGGAAAAATCATTGTGGAAAAAATACCGGCACTGCTCCCAACAGGCTGTGCAGGAAGCCATTGACTTTAACAGTAATCGCCTGTCACTGTTCATATGGGGCAGATTTGGGCTGAAAAATGCACCCTTGAGCGTGTGTGTCCTGACAGGTGGATGCCACTGAAGTCAATGTCAACCTGCACTGGCAGAATGACATTGTCATTTCCTCTGTTAGAGTTTTTTTAAAAAGAGGAAAGCCTAATTTAAAGTCTCTCAGTGACTTGTCCATGGTCCTGAAATGAGATGTTATTACTGTTCACTGCTTCTAAGCTTGTAAAAAAATGAATACCCAAAAATGGCAATGACTCAGCCAAACAAAATAACCTGTGTTCCTTAGTAATCAGTTTTTGAGGCACAGACAGCACAAGGGCTCAGTCTTCTAAAAAGTCAGAACTGGCAATAAGCTGTATATTTCAATCTTGGTTCATTTCTGAAGCCTAATAAAAAGTCTTTCAATGAGTTGTCCATGGTCCTGAAATGAGCACGATAGTAAGAAGGCATGATCAACATTAGCTGTAAAGGGATTCTGTCATGATTTTTATGGTTTAGTTTTTATTTATAAATTACACAGTATACATTGCAAATAATTCATTCTAGCATTTAAAATGATATTCTTGAACTAACAAATGTATTTTTGTTAGTTGTAACATTGGTGTATAGGCAGCCATCTCAGTGCATTGTGCCTGATCCTGTGCCTTCAGAAAATAACAGCACTTCCCAATATTTCAGATAAGCTATTTTTTCTCCTACTCAATGTAGCAGGAGGAGTCATGGCGTCAGGTCATGACTATTCTCATATCTACCACAAGGTGGAGCATGGAAGCATTTTTAGCAATGCAGGTGTCAAGTTGCTTTTATCTTTTTACCTACCAATTGTTCTGATCGGGTGTTGGGGGGAAAGTGAGAGGGGTGATATTGCTCCAACTTGCAATGCATCAGTAAAGAAAGACGAACATTTATCACATAGTCACATAGCTGAAGGCACCTGGGAAACTAACAATATATCTAGCACCATGTCAAATTTTAGAATGAAATATAAAAAAATTAGTTTACTTTTTTTAAAAAGGATTTTAATGGCAGGATTCTGGTGGAGGTGTGCTATTAACTAATGCATTTTTTGTAAAAAAACATGTTTTCCCATTACAGAATCCCTTTAAGATTGATATCATACAGTGAGATTAGTAGCAGCTGCTTGTAGCTAGCTAGAAATACATTTTTCCCCTATGTGACACATGGCCTGAAACATTGTTGTAATGCCCTAAGAAGTGTGCAATAAAGGCTTTTAAAATAAGAATTTAAGTGGTGCTTTCACAGTTTATAATGCCAACATAGGAGCCAGTGATACTTGTTTAACCAGTGTCTTATTTCCTTTTATGGAATAAAATGATTAATATGGAATTATTAATAAATCACATTGGTGCTGTTTATGTGAAACAGGCATCAAATATCTAAACATGTATTTTTATGTAAAATGTAAATGTTTTTTACTGTTTTTATCTAGTGGAGGGTGAGCAGCGTTCTTCTGCACAATAATTAAATCTTATATATATATATATATATAGGCACATTAGGGGAAAGATCCCCTCATTTGGCAGATCTTATAATGTATGATCGGCTTTATTCAATCTATCCTACTTATAAAAGTGGTATAATGCACTCTGTCTTTAAGAATGATTGCCTTGCACATTTTTATTGTTTCATTCTGTTTTGAGTCAGAAAGACATAAAGTAGGACTAGGCGACTTTATAAAATGGAAATAATTCACAAATCTAAAATATACTGTAATAGCAAGAAAAATTACTTTTTTTTTTAGCATGTATTAAATAATTAAAAATAAGCTTTGTTTGAATGACAGTGTATCTTTATATGTGCCATACTCTATAAATACAAGTACATTCCTTATTGGTTCTGGGTGACAGAAAATATGGTCAGAGGTTTTCCACCGCTAGACAGATGGCACCTACCATGGAGAGGTGGTCAGCACAGATACAAGTACATGTCTTACCATATTTCTCAGCTGGGCGAGGAGTGAGTCATTTGTAAATGTATTCACAGCGTCAGGTTTACATAGTAATTATCCCATTGGATGCACGCTCCTTACACCCAGTTCAGAGGTCACTTTGGTTGTTTTTTCTATTGAATCTAAAACCAGTAGAGTGCATAATATACTCTGATCAAGGCAAGTGTTAAATGTCTCTCTGGTACTGAAGTGTGCACAGTACATTGTGCCTCACACACCGAAATAGGTACAGACAGCAAACTGGGCTTAACACTAAATAGATAAGCACAGGCAAGTGCCTTACATATGGCACCTTATTGGGTTCTGCACCAATGTTTACACTTAGCAATGCCCCTTGCGCTAATAAAGGAGTCTTTATATCTCTGGTAGACACACACTATTATCCTAGTGCTTGCTGTCCTTTGTGATCTACAGAAACATTAGCTAATTATGATATGCAAATCTCTGCACATAATAAATTTTCACAGGAAATTTGTTGGTGCCATCATGATAGCCTGGCCCACATTAATATGCTAATATATTTATTAAAAAATATTTTCTAAATAACTGCAGTCATCTAGAACACAGTGTCCTGAGCCAAATATAACCAACAACTTTCATTTGGACGTGAAGCTATTCATTACTCCTGTATACACTTATTAGTAAGTGTATACACATAGGTCCATATTTACTAAGATCCAATTTTTTTCTGGGCTTAAAACACAACATGGTAAAAATTCTGAGTAACCACGATAATTTATTAAGTTCTAAAATGTTTTTAAAATGCTTTTATCGTTCATACGAATTGCGTTCTGAAAGTCACAATATTTTTGTGCCGAAAAGTTTGTTGAGCCAAGAATACCTTGGAAGGTTTGGAAGCCTCCCATAGAACTCAATGGTACTCAACAGATCAAGATCAAGTGAAAAGATAGTCCCGAGAAAAGTGTAACCAAAGCATTAACAAAATCTGAACTATTTGTATTCTTTGCGCAAAGTACATTTTTTTTTTTCGTGGAAACTTTTCGCATACATTCCTAAATGTTCTGTAAGTAAAAAAAATGAAATGAACTCAAAATTGTTTAGTAAATGGGCCCCTTAGTATACACTTATTTAAAGCACATATTGTTATAAATCTGCCCCAAATAATAGAAAAAAAATCCTTCAGCAGAATGGAGAACTTACATAGTTCATATGGTACATACATAGGGTGGGTGAATTACTTGCCCATTGACCCAAATGAAAGTGGAAAGTACAGAATAGAGCAAGCAAGGTTTTTGCTTGGCAGGGAGCATCAAAGCCCTCTACCTAATACCTGCCAATGGCATACAATAAAGGAAAACTATACCCCCAGAATGAATACTTAACCAACAGATAGTTAACATTATGTTAAGTGACCTATTAAAGACTCTCACCAAACTGGAATATACATATCAGTAAATATTGCCCTTTCCCATGCTTTCCCTTCAGCCACCATTTAGTGATGGGCTGTGTGCTCCCTCAGAGATCACATGACCAGAAATAATGCAGCTCTAACTGTAACAGAAGAACTGTGGAACAAAAGGCAGAACTCTGTCCATTAATTGGCTGATGGGGCCTAGCATGTATGTATGCCTTGGCTTGTTTGTGTGCACTGTGAATCCTTTGATCCCAGGCAATTTTCTATTTAGGCATACCCAATAGCTCATACAGTACTACAAATAAAATGTATATTTTTATGCAAATGGTTTAGTTAGATGAAGGAGTGTTTCACATATGAGCTTGTTTATGCAATATAGTTTTATAGAGACCTACATTGTTTGGGGGGTATAGTTTTCCTTTAAGTACAGGGTCGCCTTGCACACAACAGCATTGATCCTAACACCCTGTGCTGCAATTTTAATCATGTGCAAGGTGCAAAGCGCAACAGTTCTTTGGATGCAAGTGTGCAAGAAATGAGCAATAAAGAGTGAATTGTGTACTTTGCACTAATGTCCATGGCAAGTAGGGGTGGTATAGGGGATTGCTGTATACTGCCTCACCACACCACTCATGAATACAGTGCTGCCAAATTCAGAAAGACCTATTTAGAAAAAAAATGCTGATCTTAATGCTCTAGACGGGAACCTAGTGTTGGGTAGTATGCAAAAAAAAGTTTTAAAAAGTTAATGTGTAACTGCACTTTCTGCATTTGTGGGATCTTCAACTGACCAGCCTTGAAGTGATAAATTCCCCCTCGGTGAGCAGTAAGAGAGACAAAATATTACTGATATTTTTATAGTTATTGGTCTGCAGATTTCTGGCAGAACTTGACAATGAATGGCAGGGGTAAGTAATTGGTCAATAGTGGTTGAATCACTGGCAGAGATTATAGACAACTGGCAGTTATTCACCAGTAAAACAGAAGTGCTACGTTTATAAAGGTGTATTTTGTTTGGCGTGGAACTGGCGTACAATTCTATGGCATCCCTGTGAAACAGGAACATAAAAATGAGATTAAATGACAAATGTTCATTTGTTCTTTGTTTCAACATCTCTTTTATGAGGATTTTACCACCCTAAACACGCTGTAGGCAAAATGTGCACTGTATTTTATATACTGTATTGTTTTTCTGTAACTTCCTTCCCTTTTTAAACCTCAAACAAATGTTCAGGGCCTCTATTTTCGTGTGTGTTGTCAAAATGGATTTGGAGCCCGTGGGTTTCTTCATTGTTTAATTTTTATGTATCTTTCTCTGTTCTCCTTTTAGTATTTTAATTATTAGAGCACAATGAGCTATTACAGTGTACCACGAAGAACAATACTTTGAGCTGAATTTTAACTTTCTTTTCCCTATCTCCTTGAATTAATGTGAGCTCTTTGTAGGTTGCCTTTGAATTTTCATTAAAAATGTATTAAATAAATAACTTGAAAATATGGCATACATAGATTTTACTTCTAACATCAAAGAGCACAGCGTAGTGAGCCCAGGTGCAGTAAATAAATAGAGAAAATGGGAATAAGGCTGTGATCATCTGGACAATAAATAAACATACAAATGGAGAAGCCATTTACCACTAGATTTGTACATGCATTCAAAACAGATATTTTATCTCATTAGTATCCAAATTAGTATATAATATAAAATAATATATGTGCATATATACTATGTGTGGGAGAAACCATACAGGTATAGTATCCAAATCCATAATTATTATTAAAATATATGTAGAAAGCAGTGCTATTCTGCAGTGCTGAACAATAAATACAGGATATGTATAACTTGTACATACAGATTACATACAAAAATCAACAACTAGCACAGGAGGTAAAGAGGGCCCTGCCCAAAAGAGCTTACGATCGGAAAGATAAAAAAGACCATAGCGTCAGCACCAACCATTTGCTAATAGACTGGACAAAAAGATACCATAGAGATAACTTTGCTAAATTCCTATAAACCACAGCAATTATATACATTTCCCTTTAAGCGATATACATAGGGTAGGACACGTGAGGAGCACATGCGTAGGCAGTGTGAGATTTAGTGTCATACTGAAATGGAGTACACAAGCAGCGGGGAAAATGAAATGTTGACATAGAAATCAGTTCATTATTTGCTATCACACCTGTCATTGGAATGGGAATAGGTGCAAAGACTACATGAATTTGCAGTGTTTCATTCTGATCTTTACTTTTTTAACATTCATAACCTAAAATGCAGATTTTCACCAAGAATATTTTTTAACTTTGAAATCAAAAACTCTTCCCACTCATTTAGCATCATAAATCCCATGTATCTCTCCTCCCAGCACCCCTATGCTTGCTTACCCTGCTCACTAAGTTCTCAAAGTCTTCTTTTTCACCACCTGTCAGCCCCCAGGCAGGGGTTTCTTTCCTTTGTAATAACACTGCCACTGCTGTCACTTTGCCCCACTATTTTGGATTCCACAAAATAAAAATAAAGTTACCTTTATTTTACCATTATTACACCTTACTTAGGTGTAATAATACCCGCAAGACAGACCCCAGTAATGGGGTCAGTTTGTATAATGACTTGCACTATTGAGCTACTTGATTCACATTGGTAATCATGCTTTATTATTATTATTATTATTATTATTTTTACTGAGGAGGTTTTTAGGGTCTACAACATGTACTGTAGATGTCTACAAACTGCACTAATGCAGTAGATATCTCCAACAAATCATCATATAAAGATGCTCTCTAGAGGTGTTTTTGCATTAGTGTTTAAATTCATTGACTCCGCTGAATCAAGAAATATGGTTGTTCCCACTGGCACGTATATATATGCAGGCAAAATAATATTTAGTATAAGAGTGATGTGTATTGTAATTATTATTATGATTTAATAGACTCATTTTGTAATGCAGAGGAGCGTACGTCTAATTAGAGATACCAGTGACTATTGTGGGATTATGGGAGATGCTGTTTAGTAACAAGCGGAGACTAACCAAATGTGCTGCCTTCAGTGCTGATCTCGTGAAGAGCTCTCGGGTCTTGATTTGCAATAACATTGTATTTTTGATTTAATTAGAATAGATGCCTCTTATCTTTATTTGGAGATGCCAAAACGTTATTAAAACCCACACAGTTGTTTTGTACTTAGTCATAACAGAACACTAATCTGTTCCATGGAACATTTTGTTAATTTTGTTGGCTTTCGTAAGCATCAGATGCACAAGAATCCTTCAACGACTCAACTTTGATATTTTCAAATAATATTCCTAAAATGGCATTCAAATGATATTCCTAAAATGCTTTTTGCCTTGATGTAATGTAACAGAAGTAATATTCCCTTCACCCATATATATCACAGCATAACACCCCTGCAAAGCCGTTCTGCAAAGACACGGTCGCTTTGCTTTCTATTACAGGTGGGGACGAATAGGTGCAAACTACTTTCATGCACACATTACAACACATGCAAATGCCTGACAAAGTCCATTTAACACTATATTTTTTCTACAGCTTGTATTTTGTCACCGCGGTGGGGTTTTAAATGAGAAAATGACACATATGAAAGGGGGAATTAAAGCCATATGGAACGATATGAAATAGTCTATTAGTGAAATAACATTCTTCCAAATGGTTGCACATTCACAGAGTGTTGATAAAGGTCATTCAATGACACTGCTTCTCTTTGCAAGCACAGCATTTGGTGCTCAGAAAGTGTGTGTGTGGGGGGGGGGGGGGGTGAGTGAGAAAGAAAGAAAGCAAGATGCTGAAGTTTGAAGTGTGATGAAAGAGGGTCTGGCCAACAACTGGCAACATTCATTATTTATAGTTTTTTTTTTTACTTTTTCTTTTATTTTCCTTTAAAGGGGAGATTTGCCCCAGTGCCAAGCCTGAACCACATAAATAGGGTTTATACTGAAACTATATAGCTCCTGTTTTTAATTACGTAGAAACATAGTAAGTTAGGTTACCTGCCTAACTGCTAGTTGATCCAGTGGAAGGAAAAATAACCCATCTGAAGCCTCCAATTTGCCTTAAAGGGGGGAAAATCCTTCCTGACTTATTATCTTCCTGCATTTCCTCACTTGCTAAAAAGCCATCCAACCCGTTATTGAATCCATCAAATGTATCAGCCAGTACAATTGATTCAGGGAAAGAATTCCACAACTTCACAGCTCTTGCTATAAAAAACCCTCTCTGATTATAAGGATGGAACCTTCTTTCCATCCTTTCTTATTTGATCCCCTTATATATATTTCATAGTTATCTTATCCCCCCTTAAGCACCTTTCCTCCAGCATAAACAATGCCAACCTGGCCAGTCTTTCTTCATAACTGAGAGTCTATGAAGATTTTCATAGACTCTCAAGTTCACAAGGGAGGATGTCCATGAGAACAAACTTGCTTTTTTGGACTGTTTGATATCCATTCAAGAGGGGGGTATCTTGAAAACAGAAGTATACAGGAAACCCACTCACACGGATCAATATCTGTTGTTCAATTCCCACCATCCGCTGGAACACAAACTGGGTGTCATTAGAACTCTACACCACAGGGCGGAAAGTGTGACAACCGATACAGAGTCCAAGGACAAGGAATGTAAACATCTCAGAGGAGCACTAAAAGCTTGTGGCTACCCAGACTGGGCCTTTGTCAAAACAAGAGCAACTAAGCCCAACAGGAACACCAAAAGGAATAACCGTCCTGAGGCAGAGAGAAGGCGCAATATAGTCATCCCATATGTAGCAGGAGTGTCAGAGAAACTCAGGAGAATTTTCAACAAACACCACATCCCTGTGTTTTTCAAACCTAGCAACACACTGAGACAAAAACTTGTACACCCAAAGGATCCAACACCAAAGGAAAAACAAAGCAATGTTGTATACGCAGTCCAGTGTAGCGAGGAGTGCACAGACCTGAAACAAAGCAACTGCTCTCCAAGCGAATGGCTCAGCATAGGAGGGCGAACACTACAGGCCAGGACTCTGCTGTATTTCTACACCTAAAAGACAAGGGACACTCCTTTGAAAATAGCAACGTCCAGATTTTGGACAAAGAAGACCGCTGGTTTGAAAGAGGTGTAAAAGAGGCCATTCATGTCAAAGTGGAGAAACCATCCCTTAACAGAGGCGGGGACTTCGACACCATCTGTCTGCTACATACAATGCTGTTCTAACATCTGTACCCCGGCAGTTTCAGAACTCTTCACACATCCATTCATGCAACTCTAACAAGTAACACCTGTTTGAAGAGTTGCATGATACTTTGGTAATCCTTTCAAAGTAACTCCACAGCATTCACACCTCTGTGAGTTTCAGATGTCACCTTTCTGAAGAGTTACATAGTGCCATTGTGATTGGATTAGTGGAAGAGTATATATGCTGAGGACTTCCCATACCAGTCAGTTGAACTGAAGAAGCTGCTCGGATGAGTAGTGAAACGTCTTCAATGATTACCAAACAAGTCCAGTTGCTTTAAATTTATTTATACTAGATATTCATAACTGAGACTTTCCATACCCCTTACCAGCATAGTTGCCTTTATTGGGACCCTCTGTAATTCAATAATATTCCATTTGAGCACTGGGGACCAAAACTGCACCGCATATTCTAGATGGGGCCTTACCAACACTCTGTAAAGGGGAAGAATAACCCCCTCCTCCTGCTAATCTATGCCCATTTTAATACAGCACAATTCCACAGATTTTTGTTATTATTAAAAGGGCAAATGAATCATGGATTTGTTTTTAGGCAATGAGCAGAAAAAGCAGCAGACGTAGCAGGAAAACATATTATGGGATATCACACAGATAGAGGAACTGACTGTTATTTCCTGAAACATGCACATTTACTCTGTAGAGTTCAGTGGTGTAGCTAGATACCCTGGGTATATTTGATTTGCCACCCTTTTTACCTCATCCTCAATCATCTCATGGCTGCATAACGAAATATATATCATTCTTCCTTTTTCCAGCCATAAGATTGCAGTTGTCTCTGTGGACAAGATAAGTGGTTCTTATTTAAATTAGTAATAATTGTTTAACAGGTTGGTAAGGAAAACTGGTGTTATAACCATATGCCAGTTAAATTGGATAGAGATTTGGCCAGACTGCTTATCTTCTATCTCGGAACAATCCGTAACTGTATTATCTGCTTACCAGACGTTGGAAAGCAAGATAGGTTGGCTGGTACCATTGTAATTTATACATAAAATCTGGCCTTTTGAGAGGTGTAATCTGATCCATGTGGCCCTATATGGACATTGCAGTTTAGACACTTTACAGGTGTCTTTTCTTTGAGAGAATAGTTACTGCTGCCACAGATAACAGCGGATGAGGGTACTTGGACACAAGGGAAAGGGTATATTGAAATGCAATAAGTTAGAGCGAACAGG
Organism: Xenopus tropicalis; assembly: GCF_000004195.4. Taxonomy (NCBI): domain Eukaryota; kingdom Metazoa; phylum Chordata; class Amphibia; order Anura; family Pipidae; genus Xenopus; species Xenopus tropicalis. The sequence goes on along the minus strand of NC_030679.2, from coordinate 46,693,510 downwards.
CATCTCTACAAGATTGTCATGGGATCTCCAGGAACACATGAGAAAATATCAGTTTCTCTGCCTGTTTGTACTTTTATTTTCCTTTTATTTGTGTCCAGTGCGTCTATCTGTCCTTGCTACAGGGGGTTAACAGCACACAAAAACTCTCCTTCTGCTTGCTAATACACTCCAAAGAGATAACCATTAAACATAGCAGAGGCTTTGTGTAATGCTCCCAGAAAGGGCACATTCAGCAAATGTAACACAATCAGTATGTTTTAGATTATATTAGTCTAGGACAATTTACAGCCTCGTTCCCGTCCCTTTGGTAGCACAATTGCATTCACCGCGTGACTCTCCATTTAAGGCATTTTTCATCTCAGAAAACACATAAAAACAGTAGTTTTAGTAGACTATATAATGCTCCAACTCAAGAATATCTTCTTTCTGCATTTTTTAACGTTGTTAAACTGCTGCAAGCAAACGGTCGAGGCAAAATGGGATTTTATCTAATTATTTTTACCTGTTTATAGATTCTGGAGCATAAAAACATAATGGTACTGGTAGCACAGAAAATAGGCACAGTAAAGCAGACTCCACTCTTCTGGCTAGTGTGAGACATCCCCATGCCTATCAAGCACTGCTGCCTTCCCTCTAAGGAGCACAGATAAATTGTACCCACTATGTTAACACTGGATGCCACTGTACACATCCATCCATCTCCCAGTGGGAAGCGGTTCCCAGAGTCCCAGTAATAATGCTCAGTCAGTCCTCCCGGTGTGATGAGCCTGTCAGTGCTGACAAGGGGAATTACTGGGACCCCGAGACGCTGTGTCACAGGAGGAGGGAAGAATGTTCCTCTTTATCAGATCCGTTTTCAGTTTAATTGCTTGAAAACAGATTTCTCCGTACGTGCAATGACAGAGAGGTAATAACCGAGAGAGAAAAACATGTGATGAACTCCTGTGGTTTGGTACTTTGCCCTTTGCACTGTTGCTGTGGAGGGCAACTTCTGACCTTTACGCTGTGATCCAACACAATATAGATAGTTTGATCTTATGCATCTTGAAAGCTAACCACCCATTGACTACTTTGCTGCTAGGGAAATCTGGACTGGAATGAGTTGCTTTCATCGGGAGATAATGTTCCTTGGAGATTATGTGTTAATAGATTTCTTGAGAGACAAGGGTCAAGGTCAGGATCAAGTGTATATGAAAAGAAAAAGATTTCCTATGCAGTCATTTCTGAATGCCATTTACTAAAGAAGGGCAATGTATAACGTGGAAAAATATGTGAACCATGATTTGTTGCCATGATGCACCTTGCTGTTTTGTGCCTACAATCGTGCAGCATGCTGTCAGGGTGCAATCTTGGTGCCCGTTAGCGTGCATAGTGCTTGGCTATAGAAGTCATACACTACCTTTTGAGAATAAGAAGCTCTACATTCGTGTATTTTGGCCCTATAAGATTTAATTATAGGAACCCAGTGCAACTACAATCCCTGCAGTACTTTTATTTATATCACTGTGAGTTGGTCCAGAACTACCTCTCCTAGCATGGCAGAGAATACATGTGCACAGCAGCTGTCTTCCCAAAGCTTTCATATTACTGGTATAGAAAGAACACTGGGATTTAGAAGTCTGGGGACTTTTTTTTTTTTGTAAACCTGCTTTCCATTCAGCAAACCTCCCGCAGTAGCCTCCATGGCCACTAGAGGTCTATAGACCACATGTTGGATATAGGTATATTAGGCCAGTTTTTTATCAACATATCAAAGATGGAAAGAAAGGCATCAACAGAAAATAGATTTTTTTGAAACTTTACAGAAACTAATTGATTATCTATACACTCAGTTATAAACTTTAATGATAAGGGGTAGAGGGTTCTTAATTATACTTTACATCATAGGATGTGCATATGGTGCTGACAACATGGAACTACTATAGTCTGATAGGAAACCACACGAGAAAGCCTCACAAAACCATGTCCTTACTCACAAGCATAGGCATTGCCATTTATTAAAGTAAGTTAAAGAATCTCAGCATAAACCCAATCTGACCCATCACCTCTTGTAATTCAGAAGGCTCCCTGACGCATTGCGTAATAGTAAGCCCAGCTTATACCACACATCAAAACTCCAAGAAACTGCTATAAGGCAGCTAATTCACACATTTTCCTGAGGTTTTGTGGCAGAAAAGAGCAATAAAAAAGTCTACATTTCATATCTAAATGTGATGAAACAGCAGTGCAGTAGCTAAAATGAAATTACTGAAGTAGCTCCTCGGGCTAAGGAACTTTAACTGCGCTAATGTAGTTACAGCATACAAAGATGATGTAGAGACCCACAACGTACAAAATTTCACTACTGATGTCTCAGATGATTTGATTATGTTTGACGGTTTAGATCAATTAGTGAGAGATGTTCCTTACAGGTCCATAGCCCACATGGGATTCTGTAAGTACCCTACGACTGTCACTGGATGCTTCATTCCCAGGCAACTTGTAGCTTAAACTAACTAACCTACTAGCCAAAAGTTCATCACACGTGCACACAGTTCGGGATTCAGCCAATTTTTGGGGTTTTTTTTGGCAGGATTCGGGTGAAGCCTGGCTGAGCCTAATGCAAATTCTTAAAATTGCGTTAACACAAAAGTAAAAAAATGTTTAACACTTCTGTAGCCTAATTTGCACATACAAATTAGGATTTGGATTTATTTATGTATTCAGCTGAACCTTTTAGAAAGGATCCTGGATTCGGCCGAACCCAAAAATAGTGGATTCGGTGCATCCCTAATAAGTACACACATAATTGCTCTGCAAGGGCTGTCTGGCTGCTTCCCAACCATGTTGCACAACTATCTGTACATTTATAAAGATCTTAGGGGACCTGGAGTAAGCAGGGGGTACTTGCAGCAGAAATATGTGATGAAATAGCTACAAAGTCAGCTAATGTTAAAAATATAAACCAGATACCTTAATGTTTTTATTTTATTTATTTTTTTAGCAAATCCTACCTGCTAGCTGATTGGAACATGGGTTGTTTTCTCCCACCCTGTTAATTTATTTCAGTGTATAATGCTAGGATTCCTTCCAGCACTGGTAGAGGTCTATTCCTGTTTTCACTCTACCCAGTCAATAAGAGTAAAAGGCCTTTTAACAGATTCTGTAGGGTTCTAGTGAGAATCAGTGATTTTCTAGATAGTGAGCTGAATGTCTTGTCTGTATTTTTTGTGTAAGACCCAGCTTCCCTGAGACTAAATGTATTCGGTTATCCCTGCAAACTTTACCTTGGTGATTTTCCGTGTATAACCCAACATGGCTCAGCTAATTAATTGTGAATGATTTCAGTAACTGACCTGGCCAGACTTGACCTTGCTTTGTCTAACCCCTCTGGTATTGCTGGCCGTGATTCACTAATGAAACAGCTACTAATCTGCAGCTCCTCCTCTGCTTCCCACCAGGTACTAGTCCAGATATTAGAGGGGAGGACTAAGGAGTTTTTACATTATCAGACTGAAAGTAATCATACAGCGTTCAGCCACTGGGGTCCTTCTCTGAAATGCTTACACAAGAGGGAAAAGGAAGAAACTTCATGGCATAGCATAGGCAGTAGAAGTTTACCTAGCAACCAAGTATAGAAAGGTTACAGACTGAGTGCAAGGCTCTAACAGCATAAACAGTCCTACATTTTGAAGGGCAAACTGGTAAATCAATCGTATGTGCATAACATTAATATAGTCAGCTATATACTAAATAACCTTCAGTGAATTCCATCTTTATATCCCAGAACTGGTTTAACCAAGCTATTTTCTTTCCTCCAGGGTGCGATTAATTTAATTAAATTAAAACAGTTGTCAGTGAAGACTTCTCCTTAGATGACCAGCAAGGTAGAAGTCTTATTTCTCATAGTGGTTGTAGGCTGAACTATAAATATCTTTTTCAGAGCTCTATGTTTTTTAAGAATGGTTTCAGAGTCTCCTCAAGCCAATATAGCAAGTGAGTTATAAGGGCCTATGGGATGCATTATTCTCCTATTAATTACCTTGCATAAATTTTCTACCTAATATACTTGGAGCTCCTGTAAAAGGGAAGGATCTGTATATAATAGGCAATAAAGACTGACTTAATGCACTAGGTTTGCAGTTGGTAATTTATATTTGCTGATAGCATTTCCCAACTCCCAATTACCCATTAGCTGCAGAGATAACAGCATGTTCACTGAGCTTCTTTCAGCTCCATGAGTAGTAGCTCCTGCAATAAATAGCCAACAGAGGACACTCTACCCCTTGGATCTCCCGAGCAGCCCATTATAGTACTTACACACACACATATATATTTATGTTTATATTATATCCATAATTTATTAATAACCTTTTACTAGGATAAATTGCTAACAAAGGCCATAGGCATTATTACCCCATTCTCTGTCTGGTGTGCTTATCTTCCTCTTCTCTTACTTTTTCTCCCCTATCTTCCACTGTGGTATCCTTGCCCCCTGTCTTTTTTACAGTCAAGCCTCACCTTTCATATTGAGTCTGCTTTAATGAAGCAAATTCTTTTCACACATTCTTCTTTTTTTTTTGGATCAATGTAGCTTATTGTTGTTGTGTTAAATGGAATTTCAAGGACACAGATCACAGTCTCCATATAACTCTTTTGTATCTTTCCAACTCAAGCCTTGCCAAGCTATAATCATCTTTCCCACATTTTCTTTGACTATTTTGAAACCTCCACAGAAACAGCCTATCCAACAAATCATCTAATGGAAGTACAGTGAATTGAAGTTGTGGGAAAAGAGTCAATACAATGGGGTCTGACTTTCAGCTTTATTTATAGTCACCTTAAGAAAATACAAATCACTTTATCCAGCAGCTGAGCAGGGCCGGGCTGATCGTAGAAGTTCAGCAGTCACCAGAAGACACACACAGAAGACTGCAATAAATTAGACTTGATTTTCCTTGAATCTCCTTAATAGGTTAACACTAGGGGGCCTTTAATTAGGTGATTCATTGAGTAAATCTGAAAGAGCTAGTTGATAGAATATGACAGATAAAGCAAAAGTCTTTCGAGGCATGAAGGCTACTTGAGATGGCTAGAGGGAGGACCAGCATCATTAGTCACAAGCTAACTAAATAGGAAAGAGTTTGACATGATTGGCATACTGGTTGATAATTTTGGATGGATGGTGCAATAAAGGCAACAGACAATACAATAAAAGTGAGCACATAAAGAGAGTCAGTGGTAAAACTGGACCCTTACTCACGGAACCTTCAGTTGATAAGGAACTAAAACTCATATTCATATTCATCTCCCCTGCCCCCCTTGAACACACAGAGCCACACCATCTGAGTTGGGGGTTGTCTCCTCAGTTGTTTTAATTCATTTGCCAAAGGTGGTATAAGGCAGTGTTCCCCAACCAGTGGCTTGTGAGCAACATGTTTCTCTCCAACCCCTTGGATGTTGCTTCCCGTTGGCTCAAAGCAGGTGCTCATTTTTGAATTTCTGGTAGGGAGGCAAGTTTTGGTTGCATAAAAACCAAGTATAATGCCAAAGAGAGCCTTCTGTAGGCTGCCAGTCCACATAGGGGCTATTAAGTAGCCAATTATAGCTTTTATTGGCACACCCAGGAACATTTTTCATGCTTGTGTTGCTTTTTCCATTTAACACTTTTTCCATTTAAATTTGGCTCACAGGTATAAAAGGTTGGGGATCCCTGGTATAAGGGATACATACCTAACAATTCATCCCTATGGATTGTTCTAGGGGTCCACACAGGTGCATGGCCAGCTGGAATTGGTGTGGTCAGATTGTTGTGTGGATGCCTGGCTAATGCAGTTTGAGGTTGGCAGATGACATCATATGTGCTCCAAATGGAGTGGGGGATGTATTAAACACCCTTTTGTATCATAAATTGTGTGGCAAGATTTAATCAGCCTTATACAGTATCTGACTCGAGGACCCATACGCAGATACGTGATAATAAAGTTCTGTTTCTTATCATCAAATCATCACCATAAACAGGAAGCATGAACATAAATATAAAACAGCTAAATGTATAGCTAGTGCCTTTATTGAGAATGCCTTAACAGAGGGAAGTAATGTGATTGCTCCCATTCATCTGTATAAATGTAAAATGCTCAGGCAGATTGTCTTCACTGTGCATGGTTTTTTCTCATATTATTAAAATGGATGATATATATATAGATGTTTTATCCTTGAGAAAGGTCCTAATGAGGACCGAAACGTCGGTTTTAAACAATATATTTTCAATAAATTTTTGATAAAGCATTGAAGGGTGTGCTGGCCACGGATGATTATTATTTTCTATATATAGATAGATATATATATAGATATAGATATGTATATACATCCATCCAACAGACTGCTATCTACCTTTTTAGAAACTCATCCACCAATAATATCAGAGCCCCTGTCAAACCGCCCACCTACAGACTCACTTCATATTTTTTGGGGTTTTTTCTGCCATATTTTGCTGTAAATCCCTTAATCTTGTTTTGGGATGATTTTTTTGCATGCCTGCCTATTTAGCTTCCTTTTCTGCCTAGTGCTTTTCCGCTAACTCTTTCTGTCTATCACTTTTAATATTCCCCCTTTTTAGCAGCCTGTCCCCTCCCTCCCTCTCACTGAAGTGAAAAATGTTTGAGATATACCAAGGCGACATAATAAGCATCGTGCCCGTAGTCATGACAACCCTTAAGCAGGTGAGGGAAGGCATCGGCCTAAGATGAGCAATGCAGCAAGCTTCTGATAGTGTTAATAATGCCCCAAGCTATGGGGTCCATACTGAGACACAGGCTTTGTGCGGATGATAATTTAGATGCTTCTTCTGTCTAAACCTAACAGGAAGGAGGGAAATCTAATACTTTAAGGGATCAAGGAAAACGCAGGAGCATCTCTTGTGCACCTTGGCCGTAACCTGCAGTAGAAAATCTAATCTGGCTGCAGACAACATAATAAAGCAGTTTATAGCACACTGTTCCTAAAGGATTTCCACTGGCCAAAAAACTCTTTGTGATAGACACAATGTACAATGCGGCAAACAGCCAAAAAACCTGTCTCTGTTTGTTTCTCCCCAATCTGATCTTTCCAATCCATGCTTTACCTGTCATTACGAGGTACAGAGTTCACTTTAGCAATTAATATGCCTCCCCTAATTCTAACATCAAACACGGCACGCTACTATTGGACCCATATACTAGTCAGCTTTGGTGCCCTTGCCTGGGCTTGAATGCCTAAAATCTGTCCCTATCCACCTTACTTTGCTCTCTGTTATTGAATCTCTGATAAAAAGACACAAATGATGATATTACTGGCATCGGATCTATCATCTGGAATGCTTTGACCATGGGGGTTTCTGGATAAGTGGTCTTTTCATAATTTGGATCTTCATACTTTAGGGCTACTAAAAATATTTAAACATTAAAAATCCAAATGGAATTGTTTTGCCACTAATATGGATTCATGCTTAGTTGGGATCAAGTACAAATTACATTTTTATTATTACAGATTAACATATTAACATATATGTATTCAAAAGCTTTCAATATCCCATACTTGTAAAAAAAAATATGCAGCTATTCCTTATACCTGTTGATATCTGACAACATGCAGTTAAGGGTAGAAGCTAAAGGGATCCCTTTTCCGAGACTCGCAAGTATGTCTGTTGGTGGCTGGCACAATTTCTGAGATAGCAAACACAGACTGTAAGTTATTATACATCGTGGCTCTGGTATCTGCATGTAGCAATGAGAGTTCAAAGGCTCAGACAAGTTATCCCTGACAAACATATGCAAAGCAACCCAACAGTGCCACACTCTTACCATGAATAAAGATGCTGCCAACTCCCATGTATACCAATATTCAAATCCTTCTATGATGTGAACACCTATTGTAACCACTGTGGATCAACTAAAATATATCATAACTGCCATAGTGAAACCAGTGAATAGATGATTTTTCCTAATGGCGTTGCTGAATTTGACAAATCCCTATGTAAATCCATGGAGAGCATTTTTTAAATTATATTAAGTTTTAAAGGGTGAGATTTAAAGATGCAATTGGCACCTTAAAACTGCCTGCCTTGATTGATTTATATATAAAAACAAAAAGGTCAGTTTACAATTGGCTGCCAAAAACCTTGCTTATATTAGTTTTTTTTTGCCAAGGATGCAGGAAAACTACTGTTCTGTCCTGTTGCTGTTTACTTTTAATTACACCTGCAGTCTCGGGCCCTGAATATCTCTCCATTGAGGAAAATTGATATATTAGAGCCAGAGGGGCAGTTGGCATGGTAACTAATATATATTTTATCTTTCAAATGTTTTACACTAGTGGTGGCAAATCTTGTGAAGCTGTTTTGGTTAATTGTAAATGTTTTATTATGATTGGGATAATATATTATAAGGCAGTGATCCCCAACCAATGATTTGTGAGCAACATGTTGCTCACCACCCCCTTTGAGGTTGCTCCCAGGAGCCTCAAAGTAGGTGCTTATTTTTAAATTACTGGCTTGGAGGCAAGTTTTAGAAGCACAGAGACACAGCTTTACTCCAAGCAGAGCCTCCTGTAGGCCAGCAGTCCACATGGGGCTACCCAATAGCCAATCCTTATTTGGCATCCCCAAATAACTTTTTTCATGCGTGTGTGGCTCACTGACACTTTTTACATCTGAGGTTGGGGATCCCTGTTATAAGGTATATTATAACTGAGGTGCTATTCCAAAGAATAGCAATTATATTTTTATTGTAGGCATCAATTACCTGTATTTGTTTCATAGTTTCCCAGCTTGTCTCTGGAGCTACGGCATCAGCTGTTGACAAACTTGTTTATGAACAAAGCAAGCTAAACCAAATAAAATGAAACTATAAGACAAGCAGTTTTATTAAGTCACCAGTCGTATAAGGGTATCTAAAAACCCAGCTGCAGCCAGCAAGAAGATTTGTTACATTAAGGGATGGGCAATGTATTATTGTGCTGGATGAACCTGTAGCAGCAAAATGACACCAACATGTTTAACCGTGCTTGAAAGGGGGCTGGTAAAAGGAGGAAAGGTCGCTTTTTGACCCTTTTAGTTCCTTCATAAATCACTTCCCTGTCTCTAAATGTGGGCACCTTAAGAAGATAAGTGAGCAAGAAAATCAAATGCTCTTAAACTATTCATTGGCTGCATAGCTACTGTATGACTGTGGTTTGTAATGTATTTGATGCACTACTAGCAGTGCACTGGGTCTCTTTCTCAGCTCTTCTTCTTTGCTAAGTCTCTCGGCTTGTTCACCTCATTAAAGAGAAATAATGCCCCTGAAACTACAGCCAGAGAGATAATGAATAAAAACATAGACAAGAAATCATTACGAGCAAAAGATCTGTTTTGTTAAATGAAATAAACACAAAGTTAATTATTTGGACACAGGGTAATTAAAGTGGGTGAGGGCTAATTGGTCCAGCGTCTGGAACGTTGACAAGGTCTCCAGAGATTTCATGCCTCATATTCCTGCAGGGCGGAGAGTGCTGCATTATGGAAGGTCCAACACCACTGCTAGCTTATTGTTTTGTGATTAATAGTACTAAAACTGGGGCAAAATGGGAAGCCTGGAAAACAATGCAAACTTATGAGCAACCATTTAGCACTCTTGCTGTGTTTTTTAACATCTTGCTCAGATGAAAATTGCAATAAAGTTATAGGAGATCTTGGACAGGGGCCATTGTAGTTTGAAAACAAACAACCTAAACATGACCATTTAGCACTGTTACTGTGTTTTTTAATGTCTTGTTCAGATGAAAATTGCTATAAATGTATAGGAGATCTTGGACAGGGGCCATTGTAGTTTGAAAACAAACAACCTAAACATGAAATAAAAATAAAATCTGTGTGTCCAGGCAGAACCACTTATTATGGCAATTCATTGTTGATTAGAGTGGCAATTTAGTGGTCGGAGCAAGGAGCTTATAGAGGGGTGTTTCCATGGGCATGACTGTGCTGTGAACATAGCGCTTATGGTTAAGCAAAATGTGCATAGTGTTTGTGAATATAAAGCACATACCTATTTGCATGGCACACTGATGTTTTTGCCATAAACCCTTAAAGGAATGGGAAACAGAGACTAAGAATATGATGTGGAAGCAAAGTTGCCTTGATAAACCATTGGAGGCAATCTTTTTATGTGATCTTGATGGTTGACTGCAAGGTAGTGAGGCAGATGTAATGGAGCCAAACCAACCATTAGGACATTGGTGACCACTAATTAGCATTTCTTAATAAAGGGGCTTTTCAATATAGTTGGGGCCTAAATAAAACTTTCTCCTCTAAGCCCTTATTTTTTAGACGTGTCAGTGCCAAGTATAGCTTTAAGGGGGATTCAAAATTTTTCCAATATCAGGAAAAACATAAGTTATGATATATAGGTCTGCCAACATGAAATAGACTCCAGGTCTACTTTAATATATATCAAACCATGCAGTTTTCATATATAAGCCTGTTCTAATTATGTTTATGAATGACCATACACTACCTGGGGTTGAATGAATGGGCTCTGTACAAACTGGGCCCAGAATTGGCCAAATTAGTTTATTAGAGGTTATAGAAAAATGGCTGTAACTATAGGAGCAACTCCCATTACCACGTTAAACATGAATCTCTCATCCTTGCCAAATGATCCTCATGCAGCTGGATTGCCACTTCTGATCTTAGTCTTCAGTCTTATCATTTAGGGGGCACACAATCATGCACAAGAATGGCTGATTTATTTGGTAGAAAATGACAAAATCCTATGGGTGAGATAGTCTGGACTCTTATCCTGCCCTGTTTTTGTGATACCACTGCTAAAAAGGTTAATATTTGATGTTGCCTTAGGGCTGGCTAATTTAGAAAGTTCCCCTGTGTGCATCTATGAATCGGGTTTTTTTGTTCCCTCTCGGGCTAATAAAACCACTCTTGTTACTTTATTATTTGGCAGTACATGCTTTGATTAGTATTATGTATTCTTTAAGAAAAAAAAGCTATATGAACCAGATTTATCAAAGAAAAATATCCCTTTGAAAGCCAGGTTTCTGTTTCGTGCCAGCTTTGCGCACTTCACTGTGCTTATGAATGTAGCAAGACTGTGTTTTATTAAAAGAGCCACTTCTTCCTTCCCCATGTGATTGCATTACTGCAAAAAGAATTGGCAGCCGAACAATAGAAAGCCTTCCTCCTGCAGGTGAACAGTCACACAAAGGAACATTTCCACCAGCTGTATTGTGTTTCTTTTGCTGCAGAGGCTAAAGGGCAGTAATTGGCAATCAGCAGCATGACCCTAATAAACTTTCCAACAATTCCTTTCAAAACAACGTCTCAGATTGTTGAGAATATATTGCATTATATGTTCCGTGGAGCGTGAATATTAGCGATGGGATCAGTAGCTATTGATGACGTCTTAAAGGGAAGATTCACCTAAAAGCAGATGTTCACAATGCTGCAGATCAATGGTGTCCACAAGGCATATAGTGTATAAAAGCCATCAGTTCCATAAGATCACCCTTTAGTCAGACATGAACATTTAATAGCATTTAATAACATTTATAGCGTTCAGTGGCGTTGAATAACAGAAAAAAATATCATCCAATATCTTGGTAACGCAAGTGTAATGGGTGTAATTCTACCCAGGGAAGTCTGTACTCAGAAAGAAATGGTCTTAATCAATGAAGATCAATTAGCACTTTGTGCACTGTGTGGTGGAGTGCATGGCAATTCCACATGCATGAGAATGCACCCTAAGCCCTTAGAACTAACTGACCTATTTAGAAATAATAATGCATCTCCTGCTGTTAAATATAAATATATAAGAAGTGCAGAATGATATAAGTGACTGTATAACTGCAAGGGGCCATAGGCTGAGTGCTTTAGTAAAGGGTATGCATTATGCCTTATAATATTTAAGATTTCATGCCTTTATAAGGGAAGATGTAAAAAACGTAAGATGTACGAGTATGAGGAGCTTTAGGTCAGCCTATTTTTATGTCTGGAAAGTGTTTCTGAAAGAACCTCCATCTCCATGACAAAACCAACTACTTTGAAGTGATTTGTGATCTCTTTATATAAGACAGAAGCAAGTGGTTTGGTTTTAACTCTTATTTTATATCAGTCAATGGCATGAGTGATATCACTGGGCATGTCAAACACATCAACTGACTGACATGCAGCATTTCCAATGCAAAGTAATAGACACATAGCATTACTGTCAGAGCAGAGCCAATAAGTGCCCTTATAAGAAACCAAATGGTCTGAGCCAGAAGATGGAGCTCTTGTAATGGGAGTCTATGGGAAAGCTACAAGGGCTCAAAGCTACTGTGGCATCTTTTGAACTGAGTAAAAAAAGCTGTGCACAAAGAATCAGTTAAAGGATTCTGTCATGATTTTAATGGTGTACTTTTTATTTCTAAATTGCGCTATTTACATAGCAAATAACTCAGCTTGGAGAAAGTTAAGCTCTAATAACTGAAGTGTTATAATCAGCCTAGAAAACAAATGTGTGAGTGATTGTTCCAGCAACAGGAATAGAAGACAGAACTGTTAAGGTGCTAGTTGGTCCTCCTCCTACAGTTCAGAGAAATATGGTGTCCCTTGACATCTGATCAGTGACAGAGTTACCCCGTGGAGCCCACTGTAAGTGGTCACCCTTATCTGGCAACCTTGCTTGTGCATATGTGTGACATCTCTATAAAGAGAATGTGGATCATTAGGGACAATGGCATTGGCAGTGTAATACTTGACTTCACTACTACACACTACTTCACAGTAGGGATGAGATAAATTTTACCCCAGGTATGGATTCGCTGTGAAACTCTGCATTTTGCCATCAGTGAATTGTTTTCACAAAACTGCCACAAAAATTTGCCACAACAAAAATTTGGCGACTGTGTGTGTTTGTATGTATAAGGCTGTTTGTGGCACCTAAAATACTAGGGGAAATGCTCCTGACAACTAGATAGCAGTTTAATGTCGGCTTGGGGAAAGATGCAGCAGCAAAACAAATGTTTTAAAACCACAACTTACTGAAGTTGTTTGTGGATAAACTTCCCAAGTTCATGTTCTATGGCTGATACACTCCCCTTATATTACAAAACAGGTTAAAAGGACTGTTAATGGATTACAAAAGAATACATAGCTGAGAAACTGTTGATACAGCTCACACTATATTGCTCCAAAGGATTATACTCCCATGCTGTGCTCTGATATGAATAAACTATCTGGTGGACTAATTTTTGCAAGGTTTTATTTATTTTTTATTATGAGACCAGCTGGGGCAACTGCCACCGGCCATCACTACATCTGTGCATTCATTGAATTTAGTTCAGCGGGAAGCCACTATTTATATTCGGAAGACACTATGGGGTGCAGAATAGTCCGCTCCTAAACAAGCCTGAGGCATGAAATGAAAAAGTATTCCTTTTATTACTCATGGCAATTAATATTTGTAGGGCTCTGTTTAAAGGGGCACTAAGGCTTGCAAATATCAGTGCAATTAATATAAAGGGAATGTTGCAAGAATTCCAGATTTACACGTAAACATCTCCATAACTTGATAGAATACAAGATATATGATATTGTCTGTACCATTTTTTAGCTGCCTGGGGGAAGCAATATTCCATGCTCTAATTTATACCTGCAGTGCCGCCGACACTTTAATTATACAGTAAATTACAAATTGCACAAGATACAGCATGTTCTTTGAAATAAGAGGAAGTTGTGTTTTATTAAGTGCCAGCAAACACAGTATTTGTGTTATAAAAGGCAATTTACTTTTATTTCCTAGAAATATAACATGTTGTGACATTCCTTCCTTTCCTTGTGAAGGAGGATAGGACGATTTCCCCTACTTTGTTAAATAGAATAGGCAATAGGAAAGGTTCCTCTGTTTTATGACATGTATTCCGTGTACAAATATAATAACCGACTGTCCTAATAAGATTATTTTACACTTTGCAAAAGGTCATCCCAACACTACAGGGAATATGTGTATGGTTCATAAGGAAGCACAACATATGAAGCGGGATTGTAAGAACAGGAGCAGTTTTAGTAACCCATAGAGACCAATCAGCAAGCAGCATTTACTGGTCTGATGAGTTATAGCCCGCAGCAAATTTTGCATCTGCTATTAGACAATACCAATGGGGGGGGTTATTTATTTAAAAGTGTAAAGTTTGTTTTAGTTTTGGTAACAAAAAGCAACCCAATTGCTACTGTACCTCCAAAAAATGAAAGTTGGACCAATAAAGGTCATACCCCTAATTTACCTAGATCCCACCTAGTTTTATCCCAGCATGCACCTAATCTACTGGAGCCCCTACCTCTTTTCCACTAAGTCAAAAATCATTTTGATCATATTCAGCATGATCCCCACTAAATAAAAATCTCTGGGGGGCACACCAGCTATAACATCCAGTAGTTAATCTTTACTAAGCTATAGTGACAACTGCCAGTTTTGCAAATGTGTAAATTAGACATCCACACATTTACTGAAAAAAAACATGTGGGACAACAAGTGGATCAAAGTAATCAAAACATAATGCACTGTTGCCCTGCACTAATTAAGCTGCTGTGTAGCCATGGTGGCAGCAATTCATGCTGGAAAATAGGAGAAAATGTACATTACATAGATGATTACTTTAATAACAACAAATGGCTAGCTCCCTGCTCTTAAAGGAAAACTATACCCCCAAACAATGTAGTTTTCTATAAAAAAAAATATATTGCATAAACAAGCTCATATGTAAAACCCTGCTTCATCTAAAAAAATTTACTTTTTTAGTAGTATGTGCTATTGGCTACACCTAAATAGAAAATTGCCATTTTAAGAATTAAGGTCCACCTCCTGGGATCATAGGATTCACAGTGCAAACAAAAAAGTCAAGGCACACATACTGTACATACTAGGCCCCATCAGCCAATTGTTCTGCCTTTTGCTTCCACATTACTTCCTGTTACATAATATATGATACATATGTTACATAGATATAAACTATCTGTTGGTTACATATTCATTCTGGGGGTATTGTTTTCCTTAACAATCTTATAAAGCCCTGTGCTGGATATGTTGCGGCAGAAGTTCCTAACTGCTGGAAGCATTAATATTCTCCACCAGAAACTCCCACTACATTCTTTCTGTCATGCATGAGATTGCACTGTGATGGTTTATGAGTGGAAATATATATAATTAGATGTCATAAAAAGCAATAAAACCAAATACAGATGGAGCCTTACTAGGCTTCTCAGTAATAAGTAGCCATATGGTAATATCGACAGTATCCCAACTATAAATAGATGACAGCCAACACTATATGGCAATACTGCATATGCATCTCTATTAACCCACGCAAGAAACTACCACCCCACGAGATAGAACCAGGGATCACATCCTTTTGTTACCAAAGCCAGACCATGCAACCACAGTGTCTGGACTAGGAACTTGTCATGTTTTTAACACTGGAATAGATGATAATTAAGTTATTCAGATCTTAGCATCTTTACAAATTCCATGGAACATGCGCAGGCAACCAATACATGGGAGGGAACAACCAAGAGAAATGATGGTCTGAAGTACTGCAGCAGGGTCGATGGCAACACAATCAATGTCACGGGCACCTGTGCCTCTAGGTACATTGCAGAAGCAGGCTTAGGTATCACTCTGATTACTTTAAATTAAATCTGCCTTTATTACGAACAAGGCTGTTAACAGAAGGCTGTTAGTTGCCATGTTTTCAGCCCTTTGGGCAGTCGGAGCAGCTTTATGATTAATGTACACGCACTGGGCTGTGTTTTGTGGGCTTTAGTTGCCTTTTAACAAACATAATAGATTTTTGTTTTGTTTTCAATAAAACAGGCAGAGTACTTTGTCAGCGCATACCAGATTTATTGGTCTCTTATGGAAAATGGTTATATAGAAAATAAAGCATGATGGTGCTGCATAACAAAACATTTGTATCCATACAGTTATTTTATTTTAACAAATTTACCATACAGGGTATTTTACATGGATAACAGATGGTAGGGGTCATTTACTAAACCCTGGGGGAAAAATGCTAGAGTTCTAAGGGGAACAAGTGTGCCTTTTAAACACTCTGCTTTTGTAAAAAAAAAGGTGGCGGAGGGACGCCTACATGCCCTCCCACTTGCCCCTCACCTATACAGTACTGACTAATGCAGTTAATTCAGTATTAGTACAAGTAGCCACCCGTCTCTCTGCTCTGATCACCATGTAGTGTGCAAAGTGCAAAATAATAGCCGATTGTGGCCTTTTTTGCATGGTGCTTTGTAAATGCATCATGTTATTTGGCAATGCACAGAAGTGGCAAGCATGGCAGCTCTAAGAGAAACTATTGCAGAGAGGGTATTTAGTTTTCTCACAACAGTTGATGCCCTCCTACCTTTCAATTGTTTTAAGTCAACAGCAACAGAAAATAAGGCCAACTAATACTCAAGGAGCTTCTCCTTGTGCACAAATGTGTGCCCTTTTCTAAATAGATTCAGCTTGTGCCTGTCTGCTGCCCGCTGTAGCAGATTTGCGTCCCAGTTTTATTGCTACAACTGAATTTGCTTGTCAGCACTCAGCAAAGCTATTTTATTCTGTTTACTGCACCCTTCACTGCCTTATTATGTTTTAGCTGTATGCAAGGTGGCATCATTTTCCCTTTTATAATATTATAAATAATACAAACAAGAAAGAGCTGTGTAACAATGTGCTTGGCTTTCATGCTTGGTTACCCCTGAAAAAGCCATAACTTCTCTATAATTACAACACAAGGAAGTTGATCTTTAGGGAAAAATGTATTCACGGACCCAGGTAGAGTTTTTTTTTCCTCCTATTTGGTACCATTGCAGCCTTGTGAACATTTCAAACTTCTGTAATCCAGATTAGAAATGAAACTGTCAATACAATTATCCTTTGCTGCTTTTTTGCTTCTGTTCATTTTAAAAATTAACTCCTGCTGCACAGGGGCATCACTCCTGAAACAAAGGAACATGTCCATCCTATTAAAGCAGCACAGCAGGTTGCCATTAATTACTCACATGACAATATTTGAGCTTAATTAATACATGGTGCACAGATGGAGCCCAAATTGAGGGATCTGGGAGACCAGCAGCCTGTGCCATTAGACTACACCTGTCTTGTGTTAAATGCCATCTCCTGTGCAGAATCAAGTAAGAATTGCACATTACACTTGGGAGTTTGCAATGTATCTGTCACTTCATAGGCAGTCACTACGTGCCTAGTAATCTGTGTTCCCAAATGGAAGTGGCCATTATCACTGTTAACATGCAGATAAATCAGATCCCTCCTGCCTATACATACAGATGGGGCTGTGTTGTTAAACCAATGAAATATGAAATGGCTTTCTACACAGGACACACTTTCTTTTCTAAATTAAATTAATTGCCAACAGCACTGTAAAAATGCTGATGGGCAGTAAATGCAGCCGTTATGGAACCCATTCATCTTCGTGCTGTAAATTAGAAGCAGCAACTTCGCCGTTAGAGACAACGGGCCGCATTATTAAATGCTATTCAGGTTCAGTGCTCTTTAACTCCCAGTTGTATGGACAGATCAGTGTAAAGGGATGGACAAGGTGCAAACAATATATGGCCCAAGATGTTAGGGGCATTGCCTTAGTCTTCCCCAGCCCCACAGCAACAAATCAGATGGATGTTTTCATACTAACTGCGCTAGAGCAGTAACCCACTATGACTTCCTAGTTCCTATGTGTTACTGAGACAAAACATAATTTGCTTTCACTATAGCATAACCAACCATAATACTTAATGCATGCAAAAGCATTGGGCAACTTGCACCTTTTCCCTGTAGTTATTTGGGCCTCATACCACTACCATCAAAATTACTCGTGTCAAAATGCACTCTTTGCACTTCCCTATAGTTGTGCACAGTACTGCTCAGTTCTTCCTCCCTTCTGTTCTGAATCAGGTGCCCATTTGCACCTGCATTGACACCAGAATTCTGGGAAAAAACATTGTGATTGCAGTGGAAATTGCACTTTGCACTCTGTGCCTAGGTGAGTGAATGTGCCCTTATATATTGCACAGTGATTTCTCTGCCTTGTAGAACGTATTGTTATTATACTGGTAGATATAAAGGTTAATTAAGAATGGGGTGCAGTGACCCAACTTTTTATTCAACCAAGGATAAAAGGCTACTAACACACAAGGCTCTTCCAAATAGGGACTGGCCCCTATACTAGGCCCCTAGTCTATTATGTTCTTAGGGGCTAGTCCCCACATGGAAAAGCTTTGTGTGCTAGTAAGCTTTTATCCTGCATGCTTGGGAGTGCCATCTGGATGTGCATGTTGGAAAACGTAACTGTTGCTAACAACCTCTTTATTCTGTCACATTGGCTGTTTGCTACAGTTCCCTACTTATCTCCAAAGTTGGCAGTTACTTGTAGCCTGGAATAATCTTGCATCTAAGCAGTTCAGAATTTCATGGGTGGCTATTAGGGATTTCATAGTGGATTTGGTTTGCTGTATATGGCATCTGCCAGCTAGTTACAGGGACCCAAAGAAATTTTAATAAATGATGTCAGTTACAGCTTCCATAGAGGAACATGGGGGATCAGAGGGAAAATGTAAAAGCATTGGGCAAATACTTTTATGGCAAAATTATAAAGCTCATGCAAAGACAATGGTATGATATATTTAAAAATAGTTTCATTTCAGGTGTCAGTATCTCTTTAAGCCATTTCGTAAGCATAGGGCCCTTCAAAAGGCGGAGCTGTGCAGTGGGATTGGTGACAACATAACTTCTGGGCACATTACTAAATAGAAGCATGCACCGTGGGTCCTGATCTGTTCCTGACTTTTAGCATGTATGCTTCTGATCAGCAATCACTAACTAGTTATCCAATGGGAGCAGGACATGCTTATTTACACACAACATATTTATCTTATAGAGAGCAAAATAAACGTGGCCAAAGCTCCACTCCCTTTACCTTTAAAAAGCTGAGTACGAGGCAAAATTCATATAAACTAATCATGCCCCACTGGGGATTTAGAAGCCTTGATAGGGCACATGCTCATCTGACTGTATTTAAAGATGGGAGTTGATCTTTAAAGGGATTAAATAATTTGTAAAATCCAGTGATTTAGTATTGTTATAGCTTTTATATAAAAATAGAGAAATCTGAAGCAGAGAGGGTATTTTTTATTTTTGCCGTTTTGCATACACAAACCGGATTGAATTTTAAAAACATTATTTTTCTCTCTCTAAAATATAGGTACAGCGTGTGAATCAACTCACAATTCATCTGGTTTATCTTTATATTGAATACATCTTCTGCCTTTTACTAAAGATTCCTGTCGAAATGAACAACCCTGAGTTATATCAAGTATTTTGTTGGGCCTGAATATTATGAAATGTTGTGTTAATGCATCTGCTACACGTTCCTCACTATTCCAAGTAAGGACGTTACTGTTGGTAAAAGAAGCTGAGATAATGACAGGGTAACATGATATTCTAATACAATTGATGGGGTTATCAAAGCTGCATAGAGAGGGACCTGGCACATCTACAGCAAAGGGAATTTCATGGAATGGAAGTGCTCTTAATTATTTGTATTTGGATATGACATATATTAACCATCCTGCACCAAGTGTTTCCAACAAATGCTGAACTCATATGAAAACATGACTCCATAATGCTACATAGCAGTCAGTGCTCAAAGCCTTCCCCGATTTATGGCAATGACAAATGAAGCTACTTATAGCCAGCTACTTGTTGCAGCTACAAAACAGACAATACTGATAATTGTCTCTATGTGTGTTTTAGCAGAGACAATTCTTAGTATTGTCTATGGCAAGGTATTTTCTGGTGCTTTGTAGCCAGGGCAAGTAGCACCATGTGTCATAGCCTTAATGAGAGCCTTGGTCACCTTATCTATAGATACATATAATCTGTTAGCATTAGCGCATCAGTTGAATACTAGTCCCAGCTTAGCCCACACATGCAGCATATTCACTTCAATACACCAGTGAGAAAGCAAAGAACTGTATAGGATTCACGTCTGAATTCTCAGGGGGCGGCTTTTATTCTCTCTTTATTTGATGAAAGGAGAGCTCCTAATTGCTATGAATTCCATTCAGTTTAATTGCATGCTTAATAAATTCTAACCGGCTAATTATCAGCAACAATCCCTGTTTAATTCACT
The DNA here is from genome assembly GCF_000004195.4 of Xenopus tropicalis. NCBI lineage: Eukaryota > Metazoa > Chordata > Amphibia > Anura > Pipidae > Xenopus > Xenopus tropicalis. The sequence continues at coordinate 46,673,320 of NC_030679.2, read as the reverse complement.
GACACGGTAACTAGTCTATTCTTCGGTAATCACATGCTTATTTAGGGCCTCAGACATTTTTAAAACTGTTTCGACAGCATAAAAAGTGCAAGCGCTGGGTTTTTTTCCCTTTTCATAATCTCTCTGCTCCCTGCAGGATATTTATAAACACACATATGTACAGTATATGAAAGGCCTAATAGCTGTAAATTGGGCGATTTAACTTTCTCATTTCTGCGTTCTACAAGGAGAATCATACATTTTCTTTGGAAAAATTTTCCACTAGTCATCTGTTAATAACATAAATATATTGTATAATGGAGGCCTGTTCAGGCCTGGACTGGGGTTCAAAATAGGCCCTGGCATTTCAAGTACACAGAGGCCCAAACAGTCCCCCACCATCCCAATAAATAGTGACTGTCTATGGCATCTTACAAAATCCTTTCTGGAATTTGGCAGAATTCACAGATCGGGCCTGAGCCTGTTGTTGCACATATGAAAATGAATTCAAAGTGCGAGGGTAGGGTAAGAGAAGTAATTTCTTTTATTGCAGGGAGCTGTAAGACAACAGGAACAGTCTCTTAGTCCTGCACATGGAAACTGGTGCATCAGGTAAAAGTTCCTAAACATCTAAACATGCACTTTTATACAAGTACTTCAGTATACAAGTAACATAACATATTACTATGCTGGAAATATATCATATCTTGCTGCATAAAGGATCTATAACCAGCATTAACTACTGTGCAACATGTGCACTGATTCAGCAGGTGTAACTGTCTGGCTGCTGTAACTCTCTGCAGGCTGTCTGTGCTGGAGACAGTGTATAAATGGTTTGCAGTGTCATATAAACATTTTTAGATAACTTTATAAAACTTTAGGATGAGGATTACTACCTGTAAGACAACAGGAACAGTCTCTTAGTCCTGCACATGGAAACTGGTGCATCAGGTAAAAGTTCTCACCTTAGCTGTTCACTTTGGTTCCCCCTGCAGTAGCAGAGCAGGAAATGTTCCTGGAAAATACAGTCTTATAGGAAACAAGATGTAAGTAAGTGCTGAACTTGTTTAAACGCACAATTTTTATTAGGGGGGTGCATAATAACCTTATACCTCTTACATTGTTCTTAAGCGAATTACAGGATGTACTGATGCCACATGCCTCTCTTATACCATATTTTTGCCCTTTAGTTATTGCCCCTTAAGTAAGCAGAGAATATAGTAAGTTGAGAACTGAGCAGGCGTTTACATAGTGGGTCCACTATAGACCTGGTCTTCAGCTTGAGCTTTAGAATGCTGTCATCAGTTACATAACAGTTTAGTGTGACATGCCGCATCTGAGCATTTTATTGCAATATTGCTAATGGCACACTGCGCTAGAGGGAGCACATGGATGAAGATCAAAATTCTCCAACTAGAGGAGTAACATCTTTGAGGACTTACTTTCACTAAATGTGAAGTGTTCAAGTTTTCTACAAGCCAACATACCCATCAGTATTTACAATGAAAATAGTAGGCTGCTACAATTACAGAGGACTTTTAAGTTTTTCGCATTTGTGGTCCAATAGCAGCCACGCCAACTGCCATCATTGCCAATGGGATCTGACTGCAGACTGGTACAGTACCGCTGATTCCTGTTGACATGAGATAACTTAGACTGTCAGACCAAATTTGCAACATATTTCCCACAGTCTGGATTGAATCACATTCTCCAAACACACAGCTTACTTCAACAGAGGTTCTAGAGTGCGTATTTATGTGGACCAATATGTGCAGATACATATATTTAACAACAATAAAGCAACAGAACACACACTCATTAAACTTAGAAACCATCATTACGAAAAAAAAGTTTGCAGTGGAAATGGAGTACTTAATACTTTGTTCTTACACAAATACATACATTGTAGCCATATAACTATTATAAACACTATTAGGCTTAACTCTTAAAGGCAAACAAAGAGTACAATTGTGCATGTTAATACTGTCAGGTATCAGATATACTGATGTTATTCTGTCGGGTATCAGAGGTACCATACCTGCAAAATGGTGGCTTCAATTTATGATTTAAAATCAGGATTAGGAGTGAAAAGGTTGGATTACTAAAACCAAAAAATGACATATTTTATACATATAAAATGTAGTGACCCTCATTTGATGACAAGTAGATTTCAATAAAAAACATGAATTTGAATGGCATTTGAATGGTATAAAGTCTACCTATACAAAATAGTAATCTTGCCAACAAGATATATTTTAAGGTGGCCATACACGTGGCGATCCGACGATGTTTCGTACGACCATCGGTCGCACGAAACATCGTAAGATCCGCCACACACCATTCAGGGCTGAATCGGCAGGTAAGGAGGTAGAAACAATAGGATTTCTACCTCCTTCTGCCGATTCAGCTCTGAAGGGAGAATTTTGGTCAGGCGCCTTCTATGGCGCCCGATCAAAATTTTCAAATTTGTCCGATCGGCGAGTCGTCCGATATCGGCAGCTTCCTGCGATATCGGTCGACTCGCCGACATGCCATACACGCACCGATTATCGTACGAAACGAGGTTTCGTACAATAATATCGGTGCGTGTATGGCCACCTTTATTTGCAGATGCTGCACAATCACAATGGGGCAGATTTATCAGAGTGTGAAATTAAAGATCACCACAGTAAAATTCCCCCACTCTTTATTCATTCCTAAAGGAGTTTTAGAGATGTATTTATGTAATAGTGAACGCTAACTTTCACCCATTGATAAATTTGTCTCTAAAAATCCCATAGGAATGAATAGAAAGTGGAGGAATTTTACTGTGGTGAGTTCTAATTTCACACTTTGATAAATCTGCCCCATAATCATTAAAAACATCTAAAATATTTTCTGATGTAGTTAACCCTTGATAGTGCTGGTGCTCACAGAAACCGGCATACAGATCACTTCATGTGTTTTAATCAGTCTGATCAAACCTCTTCAGTTTTCATAATTGTATATGTACAAAAAAACATTAATCAGTGCATCCCTAGTAAGAGGACTACTGAGTGGTACAAAATGTACCCATCTGTTTATAAGGTTTGCTTGTTCAGTTCTAAGGCATGGAGTGACAAAGCACTGCTTGCCCAGGTCCCTTCTGCAAAACCACAGAATAGTGAGTGCCCTTCCCCTCCTGAAGACAAACCGGTTACCAACACAATGATTACAATATTGCATCTAGAGAAATACTGACTCAGTTCGGGGTCACTGGCATGGGCCGTGAATATTATTCACTGCAAATGAAAAAATCTCTGCACAGTACATCACTTCTTCCCCACAATTACAAGTGTCAGACATGTGTACCAATGTATGATACTGCTATCTATGTCTGAACTGTAGATTCCTTGGTGCATTTAGTAGTTTTTGTAAAATTGGGCATTTCTGGGCCATATAAGCTTAATATTGGCTGGCCCAGTGCAAATATGTCTTTAGTTATCTCCATAGCATTAACAACCTTAACATGATTGTTACAGACACTGAAGTTAAAGAACTTGATTCTCTGGCACTTGCTTCAATTACAGTTGCATCTTGCCTGCCCTGTATTTCTTTACATGTAATATTTATGTAGTCTTAACTGTTTCATTATACAGGGATCCGTTATCAAGAAAGTACCAACTAAGATATAATTAATAATTTTATAGTAGACTTCAGTTATGGAGATCCAAATTACGAATAGACCCATTTGCCAGAAAACCTCAGGGTCTGAAGTATTCTGGTTAGCATGTCCAATACCTGTACAGGTATGCGACTTGTTATCCAGAATGCTTGGGACTACTTCTCTTTTGGAGAAGTAGTCTTTTCGTAATTTCGGTGTCCACACCTCAAGTTAAAAAAAAAATTTTGAATTATTTGATTAATGTGGGGTCTGTGGGAGATGGCATTGCCGTAACCTAAAACCTTCTGAAAAAAGGGTTTCTGGATATTGGATCCCATACCCTATATACATATAACAGTATATATATATATATATATATATATATATACATGTATTTTAAAAATACATGTCATTTATTGCAGGTGTTCTTCTGCATATCATCAATAAATATTATCTAAAGTTGCATAGATTTTGGTAGGCCATGTGGGGCTTATGGACACTATATCGAACATGTTCACAGACAGCAGAGCTAACCCTTTTTCATACAAAATGTCCAGTAATGTATAAAAAATAGCAGCCCTGTCTGTTCATATTTTTTGGTATTGTATATTCTTTAAGGGTCTTTGTGAGTTGTATTTCCAGCAGCCCCCGCACACCCATAAGTTGGATTTTTCTGCTGCATAATGGCATTATGTTCAGCGTCTTTAAACCTGGAAATGAAAGTTGTACCTAGAGTATCCCACCTATAATTTATGCAAGACTCATCTAATCCCCAGTGCTTTGCCTTTTTCATGCAGATTGAATATCTCTTTATGATATCCGCTACTAGTTATCTATTGATGTAAAACAATATTTGCAGCGCTCATTATGATGATAGCAATTATGAATTTTTTCTCATAGCTATTTAATAGCTTTATCTTCTACTTAACTTTACCACAATGAGGAGATAGGTACTTAGTATTTAATTTGCTTTCAAGCACTTGTGAGAATGAATGTACCTAGTTTCGCTAGTGTCCTTGGAAAGACGCCTATAGAGAACACTCGGTACTTATGAGAACGTGTGCTTATATACATGTGAATATGAAAGTGCCCATACAAAGCTACACGCATTGTGCATTTGAGTAGGTGCATAATAAGCTGCACCCAAATTGCATTAACCCTGTAGTATTGAATGATTTAGTTATGTACACAATAACAGTGTGCTCTGGTACCAAACAAAATGATAACATGTCTCTTTGGTTCATCCTACTTTGATGGCAGAGAGTTAGAGCAAGCTTGCAATGCTGACTTTTATTGATTTGCAATTATAACTAACAGAATAAGATCTATAATATATCTATAAGGTGCGTTTACGCTAGTATGGCAGCTCCTTCTGTTTGGATTAACCCATTAGGCAATGCACCCTGCTACCTATAGATCTCAAAGTCACCCAGCAAGATTTTTTTTTCTGATCCTCCACAATAAATGTAAGCAAGCAATGCTTTAGATGACTAGGAACACAGAGAAGTGGGATGGTAAAGGAAGGTGAACTTTGCACTGACCATTAAATTGCTCTCAGCAATTAGCTACAGGAAAAGAAACAAGCAGCAAGGGCACAGAATGTAAGGAGACATTGTAGTAAATGTCACTCACAGCCAATCAGCTGTCCTTATTTCAGCCTTGAGTACCACATTTGCTCTTGCAAGCACTCAGCAGAAATCAGGAGATATAAGGTACCTCACACAAGGGTTTCACAGTCTCTTAAAAAGAACATTGCAAATACATATCAATTGCATTGCAATTTATTTCACACACTTTCAGTGCAATTACCTGTCACCCATAATTTCCCAGCACAGAAAGAAGCACACAGGACTGGGTAGGTGAAAAAAATGACAGACACTGAGAATTAATTGAAACAGAATGACTGTATGAACTTATTTTATAATAAATCTTGTTTCAAACACACATAGTACTGATGTTTCTATTGCACTTGGCAGTTGGCTCTGTTACTATAACTACAGAAAGAGGTTTTAAGGGTTGCCTGTTGGTCGTAAAAGGGGAAAGTTGTTCCAGCCCAGAACATTTTCCGAATTCTAAAATACAATTATATGGGGGTGAGATAACTGAAAATTCATACAGATAGTCAAGTAGATTCACTACACTCACACATATCAATATATTATTAAATGACAAAATGTCATAAAAAGTTTTTTAATATATTAATATTGGGGAGTGGAGAGGTTCTTTTTTTCCAGCCTAGCTATAGGTTGGTTCTATCTCCTTCCACTGCAGAATTGGGTTATATGCAGAAAAACTGCAATTACCCCAGTGAAACTGTGTGTGTTTACGGAGGAGGGTTAATAATGCAGCTTAGGTACAAACACCTGTATTTAGTCTTTTATTTCATCCCACTGCTTTCACTGAATTTTAGTGCATCGTACAACTCTCACTCAAATGGAATTTTTCCTTTTTCTAGATGCATTATAGTTGTTTAGCACTTTTGTACCTGGAGAAAAATGTATTATTATTATTATTATAAATAGCACATATTTATAAAGCCCCAACATACTGTGCGGTACTTTACAATAGTTAGTGTAAACAAAGAGTATACAAATAACATACAAATATTCTTGCTGATCAACAGAGCTTACAATCTAAAAAGAGAAAGAGTATGCACAGTTATAGGAAGAATAATAAGTTTATTATTCTTAAAGGAGACATTGTGTGAAAAACAAATGTGCCAGTGCATTCTACTCTTTTAAATATAGAGACAACGTGCTTAAAAAAAGATGTGTTTGGGTTGATTTATTGAGAAATTCCCCTAAAACCCTGCTAGTCCCACCCATCTGTTCCACTTCCTGCTGCCTCCTTTCCCAGGCTGTGCAGGGGGCCGGCAGCATTAAGCACACTGTGCTGTAGGGTAGGAACCAATCAGCAGCTAGGCTGACCTGATAGCGTACTGAAGCCTGTCTTTGCTTGCATGACTGCAGGGCTGTGATTGGCTATCCTCCTCTTACTGTGTTTCTGGCAGGGGCTGTTAGGACACACCCACCCCTCATTTAAAACACAGACAGGGACTGTAGCAGCTCTATAGGAAGATCCAATAATGGGGCTATTTTTAAAGTTAATGATCATTTTTAGCCCAGAGTGAAACCAGTACCATATATTATTCATGATTGCCTACAAGGTTTTAACAGATGCTATATGCCTCCTTTAAGCATAACTAACATTATTAATTACAATGATCTGTGTGTCCTCACTATACAAACTCTAAAATTCTGTCCCAGACAAACATTTTGTGAATTCTGACAAATGCCACAGGGGCTGCTGTAAGATACCAAAGACGGTCACCATTTATTAGATTTGTGGGGGCTGTTTGGGCCTCTCTGTACTCGAAATGCCAGGGCCTATTTTGACAGGCCTGCTAAAATTCTAAAAACTGCCTCTTCCCCAAATATATAATTAAATATACTCCAAGTACTGGAGCAGATCTTCTGTACGTTACCAAAGCCCCAATGCACTTTATATGCTTTTAACTGTGTCCATTGATGGCTTCAGTTATGTTAATTAGGTCATGCCACCCACTGAAACCTGAGTACTATTCGTTATAATGCCCCCCACCCCCCACAATATAAACATATTAGAAGTCACCTTGGAGTTTCATTGGCTTTATAAAAGCAGGTACTTGTGGCCTCTTGGCTTCATTATGTGTCCTTATAATGTACAAGAAGTATGAATAGCCTGTAAAACAGATTATTTCAAATGGTGTTTAGTAATGTCATTGGTTATAATCCATGCAGAAGGTCAAGTGTCGCATAACTCATGGAAAATGGTGTACTATAAAAAATAATGTATGCACTCCTTTTACATGTAAGGAAATTGGAAGTCACCTTGACCTTCAGCCTTTTTTATATAGTGATGAAGCTCCTTGGTGCCTTCGTATATCCTTATATTTTACAATCGGATGTGCTTAATTTTCTTTATATATTAGCCCCAAATAAAAAAATGGATTGCAGGTTGCAATCACAACCAGCCTAGAATGAGTTCTATTCATTATTAGATGACTAGAGATAAGATTTCACCTGAGAAAAAGATACATTTATATTCACAGCACATTAAACAGAGGGCATAGAGGAAGAGCGACAGAGGGTAGATCTAGGGTACATACAGAGCTGCTGAGACATGAAGGGAAAAGACAGGACAGGGCAAACACTGAGGGAGAGAGACAGACAAAGCCCCGAAGTTTTGTGTCTCTGTTGCTGCCTCTGGCCTTTGCTCGATACAGGAGGGGTTTCTGCTCCATCAGGCTCCTGCTAGAGTCAGCATGGCATGACCAGCCTCCTCCCACAGCGACGTGAGAAATGTCCCTCGTTGGTCACACTACGTTTGTTTTTCATTAGAAGTTAAGTGCAGACATGAGCGATCGAGCCGAGTTCAGCATCCAGCAGCCTGTGCCTGATTGAAAGGCTGCGGGCAGCGGGGGAGCCTCGGGCGGGATCAGACAGGGCAAGCAGCGGGGCTGCAAGTACCTGATGAAATTTATAGTCTACCTGAGGGAAAGTAAATAATGGGATTCCTCCATGGCTAAAAGGAAAAGAAAAAAAAAGAAAAGTCTTGGTCTACGAAAACAGTTGTCAGGCCTGCATAATATAGCTAATGACCAATTACTTGCTGGTTCCTTCATGTTTGGAGAGATGTAAAAGTGAAAATCACTGAGTGACCCTTTTGTCATTACTGTGACAACAATCAATGTAATGACCTAAAAGGAATCCGGTTATTAAATCCTTTTCTTTCCCTGCTAATTAAATAACACTGATGAAGATGAATACAACTGTCTAAAATGTGGGGAAAAGGGGCAATTAAAGCCTGAAAATCCTTGCTCACTCAAAATGTACTTCTATACAATTGCAGTATCCTTCCATTTGTATGATAGGGTAGAATTTACAAAAAAATGCAGATATAATATGTCAAATACAGTATGTTTGTTTAAACCAGAAATTCATACATGTAACAATTTTTGCACCGCTTGAATTAAAAATGTCTGTTATTAGCATCAAATAGCTGGAATAGTGTTTCTGCTTATTTAACCGCATCTTCAATCTAGGGTTGCTAACTTTTCTGGAGAAAAATACTGGCCTATTAATAACATTGGCCTTAAGCATAATTTTTACCAGCAAGGCTGGTAAAATAGCGGCCAGCGAGCCCACTTCAATTTGACATTATTAACAAAAGCAAAATGGAGATAATAATGCCCCAAAAATAACACCGACCTCATAAAGCCATACATTCTAAAACTTAATGCTACCCCAGATGCATAGGGGTGTATGAAATAGAGATATTGATCAGAATATACATATATATACATGACTTAAAACAAAAATAATTGTCATATGATTCAGTGGGGCTTGAGAGTGGCAGCTCAAGCATGGGCTCATTCATCTTTCATTGTTGGTTTCCAACTCTTGTCTTTAAATAGCGACACTTATGCAGTATTCTTAATCCAGAGATACCTATGCTTTGATAGAATGAATAATGCATAAGGAAAAGAGCTGAAAATGTAAAGGTTGTGCTTAAAAGTACATAGCTTTAACTGCATTAATGTTGTAGAGCAGTGCTGTCCAACTGGCGGCCCTGTCTGGCTGCTTTGATGGCTTACTCTTCTGTAAGCTTTAAATGGTATCAGTACTGTGATTAACTGCCCCCTTGCATGGTTCACACCTCAGATTCAGGCTGTAATCCCCCTGTATTGTTTAAAAATGTAATCCCCTGTGTTGTTTACACCTTTTAATCTCTGCCTTGTTCACCCCCTGCATTGTTCACACCTTAGGCTCAGGCTGTAATCACCCACATTGTTCTCCTGTTCACACCTCAGTAGAAGGTGTGAAGGAGCAGTTGAAACCCACAAATAAACCCTGCACACTACAAAAAGAATATATACTGAGGTGGTACTGCAATTAAGTTTTTTAATATATAGTTATTGTGCAGACTGTAGGGGCATTGCCAGCATTATGTCACTGTATGCTGCCTGTGTGTGCCATACACACACAGGCAGGGTAGGGCAGGCAGAGTATGGCACACAGGCAGGGTAGGGCAGGCAGAGTATGGCACACAGGCAGGGTAGGGCAGGCAGAGTATGGCACACAGGCAGGGTAGGGCAGGCAGAGTATGGCATACACAGGCAGGGTAGGGCAGGCAGAGTATGGTACACACAGGCAGGGTAGGGCAGGCAGAGTATGGCACACACAGGCCAGGTATGGCACAAACCAGCCAAGAATGGCATACACAGTCAAAGTATGGCACACGCAGGCAGGGTAGGGAAGGCAGAGTATGGCACACAGGCAGGTTAGGGAAGGCAGAGTATGGCAGGTTTTTGCTGTACTACAACCATTAATATGGGTATGGTCATGTGATAACATGGGTGTGGTTTCAAGTGGGTGTGGTTTCAAAAAGGGGAGTGGTTAAAACTGGCTTCCATTATCGTCCCTCCACCACGTAGGTCGGAAAAATTCCATCCCTCGGTACCACAGAAGTTGGACAGCACTGTTGTAGAGTGTAAATTTTTCAGAGCTAGCAGTCAGGGCCTGACTACCGAAACATTGGCTTTACATTATAGTTTATGGTTTGAGTGTGTTTACTGGCAACATTCAGTGTGGATTGTTCAAAGAGTGAGGTGATTGAAGGGTTAAAGGAAAATAGACAATGCAGGAACACCCAATATACCATTACCATACAGTACAGACATTTAATTAAGTTGTTCCATTAGTTGATTTGTGTGGCCTTATAAAAATTATGCACCTAAGTTATTGAGTCTGATTGCAAAGAGAGACACGTAGCCCCTATTCTTAATCCTTGGTCAGTGATAAACACTGTAGTTAATATATGCACCATTTTCTTTTAAGTGCTTTTTGTTTTAAGGCTTGTTTTCGACATTCCCACATAGGTGCAATAACTGCCTTACCTCCCATTGATCTGAGTTCACTGGTTCTGTATTGTAGAGAACGCCGCAGAGCAGTACGATGGCAGCAAGGCAAGTGTCAGGTTTGAGTCAGGCAGAGCTGTGCTTGTGCAGTGGAGCAGATACTATTACTGCCGAGTACAATAGAGAATCGCACAAGCACATAAACAAAATTAAATGCATGTAATGTGGCTGGGAGAATCATGGGCTATTTATTTCCTTAATGACCAGACTGGAGTACTGCTCTAGAGGGCCTTATACATAAATTATAGGGTTAAAGTCCTAGTTTCAAAGCTGGGCTGAATGCCAGAACAACATTATACTGGGACTACAAGTCAAAACTAGAAAATAAGCATGGATATCCACGATAGTGAGCACTTAAAGACACCAGGCATTCTCCAATACAGAAAGGAATATTTACCAAGTGAGAAATTAGGCCAATAGGGAGATTTGCCATCTGAGGGAAATATGAGCTACCTTCAGGCAACAAATCTCCCCCATGTGCCTTCTCTCTAATGGTGGCCAAACACATACAGATATTGGTATGATGTTTCATACCAAACTTCTTATGTGTTAAGCGAATGATCTGGACATATATAATCATGTCTTAGATATCAGTTGCTTCTGCAGAGTGGACAGATTTGAAAAAAGTTTTTTGTTCATAAGACAGTCAAGACACTTTTTGCCCAATTGACACATCCCAATTGTCCAGTTTGTCTCCAGAGTGTAGGAGGAGACACACATGTTGTGGCTGCTAAGCAGTGTCGGACTGGCCCACCAGGATACAAGGAAAACTCCCAGTGGGCCCAGGTGTCAGTGCTTCTAACTATTTGGCCAATTGCATAGTCATTCCTTATTTCTGTATGGGAAAAAGAGATGGAAGGATAGAAAAAAAGAGACTTGGATAATGAAGAAGTTGAAGAGGAGAAGTTGAGTGAGAAGAGGAGGTATAATAGTTTAGAAAGTGGGCCTATGGGCCAAAGTTTTCTGGTGGGCCCCTGGCATCTCAGTCCGACACTACTGCTAAGGCTACTCTTCATTTCCTCATATGCTGGTTTATTATGAGGTGGCTGACATCATATACTAGCAGATGACATTCAATTCCTGAACTGAACGATACGCATAATACATGGATATCAGGATTGGCGGACCCATATGCATACATAATGAGTTTGCAAAACTGCTGTCTTTGCACACATGGCCCATTTTGCGACAGTCATTATATGCAAGCAATCATCTACAAGATAGTCTTCATGTTATAGGTTCATTATTCTAAATACTAAGCTGAACAGAAGGTTATTCAGGTTTATCTGTGTGGCCAATTCTGCACTCTGCTTTTAAAAAACTAACCAGTAAATTCTACCTGCTATGGGTTACTACTTCTGGCCAAGCTTAGTCCTTTTTTTACATAACCCCAAGTATTTATTTCCATCTTTTGCTATCACCTTATGTCCAATATCTGTTTTACCTTTTACTTACCCTCATCTCTAAATTTTACATTCTTTATCTCTTTGGTTCTACTGCTGTTTTTCTTCCTTTTTATTAGCTGCTAGCTTTCACAGTCTGTTACACTGTGGATTAGCCCAAGGGATTGCCATCTAGGGGGCAGTCAGTAACACTCTACTGGAGACACATAATAGCAAATGCATTGTTCAGAAGGTGAAGTTTAACCTGCTTACATCTAGTTTTATTACGGGGCTTTATTCAGCAAAACAAGAGCAGAGAGTATTTCCCTCTCTTCTGTGGGGTAGAGGCATAGCACCCCAGGCTTATAAACAAAAGTGCAAACAAGATTACTGCCATTTTTTGCTTTCTACTTGTGACTTATTATAATGGTAAAATACCATAATGTAACTATGGAGGAGGTAAATGTCTGCAACCAAAATTTTGTCAAAATGTGATTAAAGAGTTTAGAACTGAACTTTTCATCATATTAAATAATAGATTGGATGCAAAATGGTTGATATTTCTTATAAAACAGAACCCCACTTATATTTGATCTGCTATTGCAGATGTTATGCTACATAAAGTATATGATTGTTGTTATCCAGAAATTTACACTAAAAAAAAAAAATTCAGAACATTAGTGAATGGCTTTTTGGGCAGTACTGCTTACTTGTTCAAAAAGTTGGTGGTTAGTGAAAGTACTTGGGACTCCCCCCCAGTCTGCATTTCATTCAGCTGAAGAGCACTGGGGGATTCAAGGCAACCCCAACCCAGCGTGATGTGCTGCAGTGCTTATATACCAGGCCCGACCCCTCTATCACTGATGGAGCGGGTAACGTGAGTATATAAGTAAAATGCAGAATGATGTTTAACCCCCCCCCCCCACCACTCACAACCACAACCCAGAAAGTAAAAGAGTCAACCAAAATACAGATATAATACCAGCAAAGCTTCTATATATATTGTATGAATATATTTATTTATATGGTCCCAATGGGGTAATTTATCATTCTCTCTGGGCACTAAAGATTGCAAGGAAAAACTAATGTGCTACATTAGGTGATAATGTTTGTATAGGCTAGGCCTCAGGCCTGGACTGGGATGCAAAATAGTCACTGGCATTCCAAGTACACAGAGACCCCAACATCCCTCCACCAGCCCAATAAATAGTGACTGTATGGTATCTTACAGCAGCCCCTCTGGCATTTGCCAGAATCTACAGATTGCCAGTATGGGCCTGCTAGGCATTATTGTATTGTAAATATTCATTACTGTGATTCCTTATATAGCCATATTTTGATTACGTATTTTAAAAAAATATTGTACTCTCCTGTTTCAATACATTTGTGCAATTTAAAACTCTGAAATGATTCTACTATTCTACAGATATAGCACCCATAAATAAAAGATATATTATTATGTGCACATAAAATTATTGTGTGGTAAGCTTTCTTTCTGAACTCCTGCACTGCTATGGCTTGTGAATTGTTCTTTTGCTGTTCTGCAGTTCACATGGTTTCACCACAGGGGAGTAATGTAGATCTGTTTTCATTTCTTAATAGCCCAGAATTGTCTGGAAGAGAAAAAAGCAAAGTCTTGGAAACGTATGGATGAAAGAGATCTTAGAAGCACAGGATGCTGGGAATTACAGTTCACAACAGTTGGGTGGCTGCTAATTAGGCATAGCTGCCGGTAGCCCTCAGCCTGCGACTGCCCCCTGAAAATGTGCACCTTCATGTTTTCTGGCAACAACTGAGTGCTAAGGTCAATACGTGACCTGTCATAATAACTGGCAATAAAAGCACCTTAGACTTGTTTGCAGCCTAGCTTTTTAAGTTAGAAACTAGACTTTAATATTTTAAGGGCTTGCTAGTAAGAATTTAGAATAAAGCACTAAAATACATTTTTGAAGAAATTGCACTAATTTCATAATTGGTTATGTTTTAGCATATCTGTCTTTATACTTCAACAAGGTCATAACGTGCCTAGGGCAACAGCTTCAGTGGGGCTAAAAAAAATAATGCAATATGTATTTTTTGTCCCAAACCTGCATCTAAATCAAATGGAGGGGCGGAGGGAGAAGGCTCATTAATGGTGCCAGTTTTCATAGAAAATATGCTGCATTGGTACATTTGGTTATGTGGGGCTTGAGGTGGAGCATGTTTACATTTGTACTGCAGCCTGTGGAAGGATAGCATTGCACCCATCCTAGCATGGCCTAAGTAAGCATGTCTTTCCATCAGAAGTGTAAGGCTTTAGTTGCACATTTCTCCACTGGCGGGCATTAGTTACATATAGTTACATAGGGTTGAAAAAAGACCAGAGTCCATCAAGTTCAACCCATCCAAGTATCCCCAGTGCACACAACCTATACTTACCAAACTATACACTCACATACATAACTATATATACAACTACAGGTATGGGATTCCTTATCCGGAAACCCGTTATCCAGAAAGTTCCGAATTACAGAAAGGCCATCTCCCATAGACTCCATTATAAGAAAATCTAATTTTTAAAAATGATTTCCTTTTTCTCTGTTATAATAAAACAGTACCTTGTACTTGAGCCCAACTAAGATATAATTAATCCTTATGGGAGGCAAAACAATCCTATTGGGTTTAAATGATGTTTAAATGATTTTTAGTAGACTTAAGGCATGGAGATCCAAATTACGGAAAGATCCCTTATCCGGAAAGCCTCGGGTCCCGAGCATTCTGGATAACAGGTCCTATACCTGTACTAATACTAACTGTAGATATTAGTATCACAATAGCCTTGGATACTATGCTTGTTCAAGAACTCATCCAGGCCCCTCTTAAAGGCATTAACAGAATCTGCCATTACCACATCACTAGGAAGGGCATTCCACAACCTCACTGCCCTCACTGTGAAAAACCACCTACGCTGCTTCAAATGGAAGGATGGGTAACAAACAGATACAAATAGGCATTCGGCCCTTAAGAGCCAAGACTGGACTAGACTAGATAATGTTCTAGGTCTCCAAAATGTAGGATCTGAATAAGTAATATAATGTGAAAATAACTGATTAGTCACATTACTTCATTGGCCATAATCATATTTAATAATTCCTTCATAAATAGCTAATAAATACTATTTTATATAAACCATTCATTAGTGAGGCCATTGGCAATGGTGCTAAAAAAATCCAAAAGATTTATTGCAGATTATGCAGTTGGCCTAAATGAGCACCGAAAAAGCACAACTTGCAAGAAATAATGCTGAAATTAACTGCTATGCTTGCGTAAATAACGCCACTTATCACACATGCTGTCGCATTGCTCTTTAAGAAACATTAAACATCTTTTATAAGCAAGGGAGCGCTGCTAATATATTCCTCCCACCCTTAGTAGGGTTAGTTACAGAGGTAACTTTAGTTACAGAGGTAATTTTAGATTGAGGGGGGTGCATATAATACATCTCAATTGTTGGGGATTTATCTATCATAAGAGGATGGGTTTGATTTATTTATAATAAATTGGCTGCATTCTTTTCAGTCAAAACAGGCGTCTGTAGAAATGTTTTAGAAGGAATGGTAAGGGTTGGGTGATATGGAAAGGGCCATTACTTAAAGGAAAACTATAGGTTAAGTGACCTATTAATCTCGCCAAAATGGAATTTATATCAGTAAATATTGTCCTTTTACTTCCTTTCCCTTGATCCACCATTTAGTGATGGGCTGTGTGCTCCCTCAGAGATCACCTGACAGGAAATAATGTAGCTCTAACTGTAACAGGAAGTAGTGTGGGAATAAAAGACAGAACTCTGTCCATTAATTGGCTGATGGGGCCTAGCATGTATGTGTGCCTTGGCTTGTTTGTGTGCACTGTAAATCCTATGATCCCAGGGGGCGACCCTTAATTCTTAAAATGTCAGTTTTCTATTTAGGATTTCCCAATGGCACATACTACTAAAAAAGTACATTATTATGAAAATGGCTTATTTAGACAAAGCAGGGTTTTACATAGGAGCTTGTTTATGCAATACATTTTTATAGAGACCTACATTGTTTGGGGATATAGTTTTCCTTTAATGCTGCTCATGCCATGTCTCTTTAAACTATTCCAGAGCCACTTCCATATCTTTAATCTAAAATGTCACTGGAATCACTTCTAAGCCACCCATCGGCTGTATACCGTATATACTCGAGTATAAGCCGATCCGAATATAAGCTGAGGTACCTAATTTTACCTAAGAAAACTGGAAAAACTTATTGACTCGAGTATAAGCCTAGGGTGGGAAATGCAGCAGCTACTGCTAAGTTTTAATCATCAAAATAAATACCAATAAAATTACATTAATTGAGGCATCAGTAGGGTATGTTTTTCAATATTTATTTAAAAGAAAAACAGTAAACTAGCTCTGTAAACGCAGAAGAGGGTCAACAAAAACAATATGAGTACTACCCCACGCTTATTGCACATTGGCAAACTGGCAGCAGACCCAGTCCCGGAGGAGATGTAAGGGGAAATAAGTATTGCTAGTGGGAGCCTAGGCCAGGGCACTGGAGGGTCTGGTTGCAGGTGGCCTAATTTGCACACAAAGGACAGAGGGTGCTAGTCTGGAGGGGCCCATGGCTCCCGACTCGAGTATAAGCCGAGGGTGACTTTTTTCAGCACATTTTTGGTGCTGAAAAACTAGGCTTATACTCGAGTATATACAGTATACTTATACTCTCTAAGACAATATACACTGTAGCTATATACAAAAAGGGATTCTTATCATGATTTTTATGGTGTTATTTCTAAATTACACTGTTTCCATAGCAAATAATTCACTTTACCAAATCAAATTTTTTTTTTTTAGCTAATATTGGTGTGTAGGCAGCCATCTCAGTGCATTGTGCCTGAGTCTGAGCTTTCAGAAGGAACCAGCGCTACACATTAGAACTGCTTTCATGTAACTGGAGGAGTCCCAAGCTGGACTTTTTTTACTATTAAGTGCTATTCAGTTGTCTACCACTTTTAGCGATACAGGTGTCAGGGAGCTGCTATCATGTTACCTTCGCATTGTTCTGCTGTTTGGCTGCTGGGGTGGAAAGGGAAGGAGTGATATCAAACTTGCAACGCAGCAGTAAAGTGTGACTGAAGTTTATCAGAGCACAGGTCACATGGCTGTGGCACCCTGGGAAATGAAGATTACAGCTACCCCCATGTGAAATTTTCAAATTAAATATAAAAAAATATTTGTTTGCGCTTAATATAAAAATGAATGCAATGCAATGCAGGATTCTGCAGGAGAAGCTCTATTAACAGATGTGTTTTTTTTAAAAAAAAAACGTTTTCCCATGACAGTATTCCTTTAAAAGTAGATGTTTGAAACTGCTTATAATACACATTATTCTCCAGATGTCTTTATTTTATTCTGTCAGATGATATCTCTTTCCTAATCTTTTCTAAGTCTTCATTGTTCTCCACATATGGCTAATTATATCAATGCGATAGAGTTGCTTATTCCATACAGAATAAACGTTGTCACTATGCACACAATAGCTAATTGATATGCTATTGCCAGTACTAACATTTACAAAGCCTACAGATCATTTTCTAATATAGGTGCAAATTGTCTTCCCATATCAACCAGATTTTTCATTATTATTCTAATTGCAGTAGGCCTGCAGTATCAGAGTTGATGGCTGATTGGTTGCTATGGGTTACTGCTCTATGATTGTAAATGAGTCCTCACATGATGGATTTGTTTGGGGGTTCTACTGGAAATAGAGGAAGCACAGGGGGATTTGAATCCTTGTTCTTCAGAAGATTCTTATATGTTGCCCAGTCTGGAGGTAGCAGAACTGAAACTCTCTCTCTCTTTGTGAACTGGGGTGGTACATTCCTACAGCATGCAGGTCACACAGCTGGGAACTTCCAAGGTGTTGCTATGACTCATTTAGGGGGATCTGAACACCTGAAGGCAAACAAGAAAGGTCAGATAGTGTTGAGGATATTATGTAATATCTTTCTATAGTTTTCTCACTGATATGCTGCTCTGTACACAGAGATAACAGGGTTATACCATGGAGCTTAAAATATATATTTGATGCCTGAGGCATGGGGTGATTAACAGACTTGACTAGTGCTACAAGGATTTGATGGAGTAGTAATTGAAGGAATCTGATTCATTACCCACTTTGACAGAGCCCAGAGATTCTGAGTTCTTATGCCCTACTTCAGCACAGGTCCCAAAGCAGCCCCAGACTCTGCCTGTCAGTCTGGTACTACAGTCCATCCCGTAGGTGAGATTGGGGTAAAGGTTGTGGTGGTCACTGTCACTTTACACAGCAACTGTAACCCTTGTAGATTCAGAGGCAAATGAAATACATTGTCTCAATAGCAGAACCATGTATCTGCTTGTCTTCATACCCATATTCAGCTTTTTTCCCAGAAACCCTTCTTCTTACCCTTTTTCTTTGTTTCCCTGTATAATGCAACCTTGTCTCCACAACCTGCATCTTTACCTCCTTCTCTGGCCTTATTAGTCACACCTCTTTATCCTTAGTGGGTTTTTGCAACCCACATGTCCTTTGCCTCAGTGTTTCATTACAATTAATACTATTCCTTCCCTGCCCTTGGTGCATTCACCTTCAAACAAACCTGCCTGCATTTCACCCACTTACTAAGTTCTCTGTGTATAGATTAACACAACCATAGCTTTCCCACCCGGTGTACATTCTGCCACACCACCCCATGTATATTTCCTCATACTCATTCCCATCCCACTGTACCTATGTACCTTGCTTTCTCAAACTCCTTCTACAGAAATGTTTTAATTTAATTTGAGATTATTCTGGTTTTTGTGTCACTAAGAGTTTTTTTCCTATTAAACCTTCTCTCTGATATTTTTCCTTTTCATTGATTTTCCTGTACCTTTGCCGTGTCAAATGAAATGTAAGCACCATTAGCTCGCTCACACAATCTGTTCCACAGACTCTTCGAGATGCAGACAAAAGATCTTTACTGTCAATGCAGGCGCTGCACAAGGAAAAAGGTGTAAAATGCAAAACCCAATCACAAATAGAGACAGGCTTGTGTGGGCTGATGTATTAAAAAAAGAATCATGCCAATAAAATGAAAAGACAATTTGCAGCTCTTTCCTCATATTCCCATGTTTATGAACTTCTAATTAGCCCCTTTCTAAACACAAATGCAATTTGACATTTTCTGATAAGAAATATTGCCTGCTCCGCTCCCTGCTTGTCTACAGCAATTTAATTGGGCTTACGGGCTAGTGTCCAAAGGGCATTTAGGATAACACTTCAGTCTTAGTTTTGGCTGCTGTAGGGCCTCTCTGTAGATTGGCATAGGCCAGGCTGGCAGACATTCAGGGCTATTTTGTTGGGAATGGCTTCAGTCAAACTGAGCCACAAACAGTCAAACACTTGTCTGACAATCTGCTCATTCAGGGCAGTATGAGCCGGCAGAATGAACTGCCTGTATGTTGCTAAAGGCTGGCAAATGCTGCAGATAATTTGTAGATGGCTAGGTTTAAAAAGTTACAATGACAATTTTGTATTTTTAGGGCCCCAGGAGGCAACAGCCCATAGGAGTCACCATTAAGAGGCTGCTCAAATAAGGTGAAAATAATTGTACCTATTCTTACACAGGGCACATTTCTGAATTGATTAAACACACTTGCTTATAAACTTTGCTGGTTGAATTTTCTCAGCAACATAAATCAGTCCTTGGGAAGATATGCCCAAATCAGTCCAGGATATGGGTTATGGAGCAACAAATCAGACTGAAAGAGAGCTTACCTGCTGTTCTACGTCCGTGTCCTCCCTGTGTTTGAGCAAGCGACTGCTTGATGCCACATCAGTTGACAAACTAATTCCACGCCAATGTTTGCAACCTATTTATTATTGCCCAGGATTACACTTTACAGGGATGAATAAGGAGCAGATGTCTTATTTTCACTTATTGTATAAAACAAGTAATTTTCTGAGTCTGCAAAATAAAAATCAGGGAGAAAAAGAAATATTGCCCTTTAAGGGTTAGGAATGTACCATTAGCCGGCTTGCAAAGTGTCTATAAATAAACCAAATAAGCTAGAAAGATGAAAAAGAAGCGAAAAAAACAGTAGCAGCATAGATTGCTTTGTTAGTTAGATTTATGTCCTAGGCTCCAGCAAAATCTAGGCTCATCTCCTACCTGTTTCTTTGTGATGTGACTCGCCTGCCAGTTCTACTCTGTCTAACACATACTGATTTGTAAGCTGTTCTGATACATTAAAGTGCATTATGTTTATCGCATTCCGTAGAATATGTGCAGTAAAATGTTCTTTTGCCTCACAGTTCACTTAGCTAGATTTATCAAAATGCATTTATCAGTGCATTTAGGGTTGCGTTAGCATTAAAGAGAAAATATACCCTATTTATGTGTAGGGTGATTAATCTTTCATTTATTTTCTCTCCAATAGGCTAATGTATGAGAACAAAGCTCAATGTGTACTCAAAGCATTCCTTCTATATTGTTTTTTTTTGGAGGCAAATAGATAATCTTCTGAAGTCTATGGAGACCATCTAAGTCAGGCGAGCAGCTCTGCAGCTTCAATCTATGCAAACACAAGGTGTCTGAGCCACTATGGTCTCATATTGAAATAAACATTACTGAAAATTAACCTGTGATTACAGGTGTAGATCCTACAATAGCTGCTCTAGTGGAATCAGAATGGGGTAAATGGAGAAACATGTTGCTCACCAACCCTTTGGAGGTTGCTCCCAGTGGCCTTAAAGGAGGTGCTTGTTTTTGAATTCTGGGCTTGGTTCAAGTTTTGTTTGTATAAAAACCAGGTGTATTGTCAAACAGAGCCTTCTATAGGCTGGCAGTCAATATAGGGGCTACCAAATAGTTAATCAAAGCCCTTATTTGGCACCCACAGATACTTTTGAAATGCTTGTGTTGCTCCCCAACTCTTTTTATATTTCAACATGGCTCACGGGTCAAAAAGGCTGGGTATCCCTGCTTTAGGGGAACTGACACGGGACACACTGCCTATAAAATGGTACAAATGTCTACAGAAAAACTACTAGGGCTACCACCACTCCTTTGTTCTCTCTGTATCTTGCTAGAACTGAGACTTCTCTGTTGTGATACCTTTTTGATGACATATGGTCATATACTAAGGGAAAGGACTGCCTGTGGACATATGTACTCTAGGTTAATTATTGCTGCAAGCTTGCCCAATTCTTAATCAAGTCAGTAGCCTATTGATTCTGAAATAATAAAAAATAATTTGTCTCTTCCAAAATCGAGTATTGTGCAGACTCAGAAATCACATAGAGCCTCATATAATGTGATCATTGGTTCTGGGTCAGATAATCATATCAGTAAGATGTGACTGAGCAGCCACAACCTGCACCAATGAACAGGTCTATACATGGATGTCTAGTTTAACATGAAAGAACACTGAGAAACGGGTTTTATGTTGTAGAGCAAATAGATTTAACCTTAAAACCAGTGAGCAAAAGCCAAAGGAATTTAACAAAAAGATTGTGCGCATGCCCCATGAACAATGGCAGATTGTAGATCTGTTACCTTTGTGAAAAGCGGATTTGTAACTTGAGATATACTGTGGCTCTGTAGAAAAGGATTGATGTAACAAAGACTGAATTCAATTGTTATATAAGACACAATAAATTATCTTGGAATTGCATGAAAGGGTGTAATAATACTAAGGCAAGTATGAATGGAGTGCAATTTACTAAATTGCAATCCCCCTCCCTTTTTGTGGATTGAGACATATTAGCAGAGTGTATTATTATAATGGCACATTGTGTCAGAAAAGTTAACAATTGTGACATGTGCATCTCAGTTATGTTAATGTGCTAAATTTCTGCTAAACCTGAGCTTCTATTTCATTAGCATAAAGACACAAGGCATGTATTACAGTGCTGAACAGCCAGCCCTCTTCTATTATATAATGGCATTAAGTTCAATAGCTCCATGAAGTTCTGCTGCATTTTTCCAAATCAAAAAGGAACAAATGAAGGAGGCAGGGACACAAGAAAGGATCAGTATTGACTTACAGTTATAAAGATTACAGGAAATAAACATTTATTTATATTTATATTGATTATAATGCTAAGGTAATATGGAGATTTACTTTTACAATAATCTTCTTCCTGCATCCATAAATACATTCTGGCAATCCCTTCCTTCCATGTTCTGTTTCAGTGGTTTGTACCTACTGCATTTGTGTTTATTGTTTGAGAGCCTTTACAGAAAAATAATAGCTTGACAATTGCTAAAGCTATATAGAGGTTGGAGTTATGAGTGCAAGGTTAAAGGGAAACTGCGGATTAAGTATGTGTTCAAGGGTAAGCATCACCTATAACTATGTTCTGCTCTATGTTGAAGTAATTCTCCCCAAAGAAGAAAACATTTATTTTCCTTGACATACCCCATCCCTGTTAACATAACTAATCCTAAATACATGCCACCGGCTCTCCATGGATCATCTTATAGTCCACTTTGTTCTACAATTATAAACATGAACAGTCAGCTGATGCCATATGTTGAAAAAAAGAGAGAAAGCAGTTAAAAGATGAAAGATATCATTTTGAGGGTGGGCAATGCTCTATGTATGTTGTGATAAATCCAGATTAATTCACTAGTCCATAGACTGTCCTAACTGGTGTTCCTTTGATCTGAAATAATTTCATTTTTTCCCCAGTAAATATATCTCTAAGTTAAGTCAATGTGATAAAAAGGCACCCTGGTAGTTTTATGGTTTCTGTCAGCATAATTCAAAATAAAGTATTTTGCAGTATTGTGTAATTATTTTAGATAGTTAATCTGGTACCCTAGGCCATCCCAGCTCCAATGCTCATGACATGAAAGTGTTCACCCTCCACTCTGTCTTCATGTGTAGTGGGAACCAGTCATAATCAAATATGCATGGCACCTAAGTGTATCATCATGTTTAGGAGTCATACTCACTTACAATTGGCTCCTGCTGCAAGAAAGGGGCCCCGGAAATAAACGAGGCAGGAGTGAGGGCACGAGGCCATGATAAGGCTAGGAAAGGCCTGGGGGGTGATATGTCTTTAAATGAGCAAGGCATTATGGGAATTGTAGTTCCCAAGCTGATTGGCAGAGGCGGAAGGAAGAGGCAAAAAGGGGATGTGCGCAAGGCAAAGGAACCATTTTGAGTTAGCAGCTCCCACCCTCCTTCCCTTAGTTACAAAGGGGGGATAAGGGTAATAGGGAATAGATGCCTAGAAGTGGCTTAGTCGCAGCCGGGATGGATTTAGTTCAAGGTATGGCGGAAGGTTAGACGGAGGCTAGTGAGTACAGCCATAGGTTGGTGGGAAATGGGGCTGTGGTGGCTAGAGAAAGGGGGTTCCTAACCTCAGGAAAATGATTATGGTGGGGGGGCAGAGACAGCTTCCACAAAGCAGCCTTCAGCGGCTTATTGTTACGAGGTTACTAATGAGACTGTGATGTTATGTTATGTGATGTTATTTATTTACAGTAATATGTTATTGTTTAACAAATTTATAAGGTTGTAAATAAACAGGCTGCGGCCTTTTCTATCCACAAGAGGTTGTTATGCGTACGTTTATTGGGGGAGGTGAGGTAAGTGAGAGGGTAAGGGGGGTTAGTTTGGAGGGCTGCAAAATTGACACTGCACTTATCAAGGCAGTGCAGCTGCCAACCATTTTTATTTTTCGGTAGCATAGGAGCTGGGGTGGCCAGAGGCACCAGAAGGGATATCTTTTGTCAGGTAAAAAATAAGGATATTGCTGAGATGACTTTTCATCCCCTTGAAGTAATCCATAGCAACCACTATTTGCTTTTAAACAGCAGATTAGTAAATTCTATCTGCTGAATGGTTGCTATGGGTAATTACACCTGGTCCAATATTTGTAAATGTTGTTGCATTTACTACATATTCATCCATTCAAATAGTGTGGGCTGTGACACCTGTACTTTCTATTTCTTCTCCTCAATCTCTTAACATACAGTATAATGATATATGAATTTATTTTATGACTTTGCAGCTGAGACATTAAAACCATTTGTATAAATGGAAATTATGTTTTCTTCGGTGGAGAAAAGAATAATGAGTAGGCATCTAATGGTCTAGTCATATCCATGTCTAATGGCACCAATATGTTTAATGACTTGGAGCTGGGTGACCGATGTCTGTAAACAAGCAAATAAGCCTTTCCTCTCCCCTCATCATTGTAAAAATGTATCCCAAAATTGCATGTTATGTGGAGATTTAAATTAGCCGAGCCATCTTTATATATATACTGTCTTTATTAATTGGCAATTAGGACCAGGAGGTAGTTGCAGTCATTTTAGCACAAATGTATTAAACACAATTGACAAACCCAGTTCATGTTAATTCCCTATGTAAAGGAAAATAAAGCAAGCTGTTCTCAATTATCCAAACATATTGAGCCACTTTACAATTCTGTTCAGTAAATGACCTTCTAGCTTAAGTTAGCAAATCTGAAATGAATATGAAAGCAAGGTGTTTACCAGCAAGGAAGGTGTGTTTCTAGGAACATCTGTCATACTGCTTTAATGAAAAGGAATCCTCCACATAAATAGAGAATAACAAATCTGATATTTGATAAGTCTTTCCTAGTGAAACAAGGTGCATCCAACATCCCAATATTTAACACTACTTTTTAAAGATATTTCTCCTTCATTTTTGTGCACTTGCTCCTAAGTTCTCATAACATGACATAGTTCCATTTTTTTGCTTTGCCCAACTAACTTTCTTGGTCACTCTGCTAATTATTATCTTTTTAATATCATACATGTTAGGTTACATCAGCCAACCAATAGGCAAAGTTTTGTCTTTTACTCCCACACCTTTTCCTGCATTATTTCCTGTCAGGTGATCTCTGAGGGAGGGAAACAAAATGTTTCAATAGGCCACTTAATATGATATAAATTATCTGTAGATTAAAGGAATAAGGTAATGGGAAAAAGACAACCCATTTGTGCTGTATGCTATATCTGATTGAATACAATTAAAGATTCACTGTGGAATGCACAGCCATCTTTATTTTTAATGCTGGGCGAACTTCACTAAACAGTCTGCCTCCCTCTCTTCCTTCTGACCAGCTGACCGGGTGTCTCCTTGCTGGACAGAGCCACACCGAATGCTCTGTCAAGCTGACTTCTCTACTTTGGAATTAGCTGTGTGTTTCACTGTGGAACATGCATGGCAATCTTTCATTTTTATTCACTTACTTGAGCATTTACTTATGCACTACTTGAGCAAGGTGAGGTTATGCTTTGAGTATAATTGGCAAACTGGCGATTTTCTGCAGTAATCTTCTGGCATGCCTGGGGTTAATGAGTTTATAATCCAGTGATCTTACATGTTTAGCTGTAATATGTTCATAGTCCATTTCTCCAACAATCATTTTGGTAAATCTGGGGTTATTATGCTAAGTATCCAATTTTCTGCAAGGAGCTTACTGGCATGTCTCAGTCTGGTATGTCTGGGGTTAATGTGCTAATTAGCCATTTTCAGCCACAATTTTAAAGGCAAGTCTAGGTTTAATGTGCTCATAATTCATTGTCTGTAGTGATTTTACTGGTATGTCTGGTTAGTTATGCCTAAAGGATGCAGCAAAGAACCTAAAAAGGTTGCGGTAAATGCAGTGCATTTTTTTGGGTCCACTTACCTCACTTTTACCTACTCTTGAGAAAGGGTCAGCGGTGGTTGCAGTGGCATGTGCACTGTATTTTGTGGGCCCCTGAGGTGAGGTTTAATGGTAGACCCCAGGTCCCCAACCCGACACTGAGGGCTAGAGAGACTGGTCAGCTCAGAAAGCACATGGCCTAAGGCCAGACCTCTTTATGTGATGTCATTTTAATAGAATGTAATCCCTTAGCACAGATGTACTGGATATGTGGCCCTCTTTTTTAAAAAAAAGTTGGACAGCACCGGTTTAGTGCAAGGTGGTCTAACAAAAGTTATTTGCCTCTCCAGCTTTTTATTTTTCGACAACTATCAATTTCCTTGCTGTTCCACAGATCCTAACAATCAGGCTGTTGTGTGAATAACACATAAGAGGACTTGAACAGAAACATAAGTAATAACAATAAAACATAGGCTTACAATCTGTCTCCTTGCTGGTTGCTAGTGGTTACGGTCTACAAATATATTTGCCATTCTTGTTAATAGCAGAGTATATATTTGACATAGCATTTTACCCAAAAGGGTCAGTAAACATGATCATTTTAGGTTTTCCTATTTTCCATGAAATGTGTGTCGGCTGTGGGATGATTTCTCCATTGATGGCGAGATGGTTGCAGATGATTTCAGGTTTTCAGAGTTTTATTATTTATGATATTTATAAGCTGGATATCTGTTTACTGCTGTCCACCTTGTGCTGCAAGGAAGACCTTTACTGTACCAAAGTGCACGCTACCCCAGAATTTGTCTGGATGATGCCCAAGCTAAGAGCTGCTGCTCGTACTCCAGAAGCACTGCATAGAATATTTTCAATTCTTTTCTAGAAGAACAAAGAGCTGCATATTGCCGGGCTACCGGTTATTCTCAATGCGGTGCAATGTGCAAAAAAATAGTCCTTTGCACATGTTTTTTTCCATTTTGTGACTTGCCCCTCTTTTCAAACAAACTTCTGTATATCTCCTTCAGACATCCCTTTTCATGAAACCCCTTGCATTCTAACTTACTGTATTGGTATTTGGGATATTATGCTGAATGCTATAATGCTTAACAAAGGCATAAAATGTGATGCAGGATAGCATTCTCTCAGGGTGAAATCACAGAAAAAGGCAACAGCCCCACATCACATTCTTCCATTTTTTGGAATTAGCGTATCTGGTCACACTTTAGCAACTTTTATTGAATTCTGTGCAAGCTTTAAACTGTTCCTTTCTTTCAGATGATTTAAACATTTTCACTGGCCGCTTCCCCATGTCTTTTACTTTGCTGTATTATTAAACCTTATAGCTTTCAATTTGTTTGTCTTGCCTTTGTTTCCCATCACTATATACATGAGTAAATTTCATTTAACAGCAATTTGAAAGCAGCCCATTTCTCTTCTGTGTTTTTTGCTTTGAAGATTACATTTCACTCTACTGAATTTGCTCTACTAATCCTAAAAAGAATTTTAAAAACAAGAGAAAAATATTTATTTGCATCAGGTTTCCACGAATTGTTGGAGAACAAGTAGATTTGCAAGACAATAGATTTTAACTTGAGAATGGCTGGGTTTAATTTCTGGCTAGCTTATCCAGAACATCACTTTATATATCTGAAACCATTCTAAAAAAAACTGTAAACCAGAGATTTTCAGACTATGCGGCTGGAAAGGATCAGGGGCAAAAAAAAAAAAAAGACAGCTTGGGTGAGATTTCCATAAAGGCCTGGAACTACAGTAGTCCAGTAAGTATCGTTATCTTCTGATATAACAGTAATGTTGTGATGTGCTT
Source organism: Xenopus tropicalis (assembly GCF_000004195.4). Lineage (NCBI taxonomy): Eukaryota > Metazoa > Chordata > Amphibia > Anura > Pipidae > Xenopus > Xenopus tropicalis. Next base: position 46,645,887 of record NC_030679.2, on the reverse strand, counting down.
AGTGGGGGCCCGACCACATAATGCCCTAAAAGGTCTGAAAATATTGTCATCTCTACAGGGAAAGGACTTGCCTACAAAATCATATATAATACAGAATAGGGCTGAAATGCACCAAATTACCAATGCTCCCAATAGATGGCTTTCCATGGAAACACTGCCCAGCTGCATCTTATTGACTGGTATGCAAACTGCCTATACAGATAAATAATATAGCCTTGCTAATTGCTTTTTTGCCTGATTTAGCTATTGATCCACTAGCAGAGGAAGTATTTGTATTTGGGGAGGCTCCCAATAAATGGCTTTCCATAAGAGATTTTAACTATACACTTGGATAGGATTGTTGACCTTATTTTGGGGAGGCTGAAACTTTTTAACCTTTTTTATTTTTTATTCATTTGAATTATGGTGGGGTGGTTACAAGGTGCAAAAATGGTCGACGTTTTGCATCATATGGTTAATATGTCTAGTGCACTAGTTTTTACCACATTTTCAGGACAGCACTATGCAAAGCATCTACAGAGCCACAAAAAGCCACAAAATGTGGCTCTCAAACTGCAATAAAAATGCACAATACACAGTGGAGGCTTTATTTGGTTTCAGTTTCAAACTGGATACAAAATATGGTCTATACAACAAAGCTTGTTAAATATGTAAATATCCACTCTTGATCACCATATTAGCAGATCTTTGCCCAGTTTGTCAGCCCTGATTATGAGCCAATTTTTTTCCCTCTGTGCAATAATGACATCATAATCTTCAGCAACTTGCTCCTAAAGAATTGGTAGCAGGTGTCATTTTCGAAGCCAATGCGTTGCCTGTCGGACATTGATGGATTTTAATCAGAAAATTTGCATTGAAGCATACACACTACTATTAACACATGTGCACACCTACTACATTTTAATGTATCAGCCACAACTGTGAATCAGGCCCTTGATGCTGGAATTGTGAGAAAAAGAACACTAAATAAGTGAGGAAAGAAGCATGGCAATTGTGTCTAAAATTCCAAAGGCACAACAAAAACTCAAACCAAAGCACCCTGTACTACAACAACTGATGTGACCTGTGTGTATATGCTTGTACCAGCTCTTCTTAGATGGTAGTTGCATGAAAAAGCAAAGAGCTATGTTTTTAGGCAACTTTCACCTGACAAGCACTGTCACAAATTCTTGCAAAAGATCCACATGCATGTAAAGCAAACCCATGTGGTGCACTCGCAGGTCCAGGAAAGTACTATTACCATCAAGAGGGAGAATTGGGGGGTAATTTGAAACAGAAAAACCTTTTAATTTGCCCTATGTGCCAGTGCACTAAAGTTTATGGTACTGTCACCCAAGCTCAAACAATCATTTTTGAATAGAAATTCACCTGTCATGGCATCATGTGCATCACACAGGATACTTTTTATTCAGTAACATTTCAATTGGTGAAAGGCAGACAGTGGTGATTTGATTGCTGGGTGGCAGCAGCAGTCAGAACTTTCTAAATGCCATTAGCATTAGGAATAATGTTGTTGGCATTCCCTAGCAGCAAAATAGTATGCAGGACTGGAGTGAGCTACATGCACACATCATACCTCACTATGTAGTTGTTTCCTTTGTTTATTGGTCAAAGAACAATATGCTCCTTGTCCTAATCAAATAGCATAAAGGAACATGCACACAAAGTAGTCTAATATGAACAAGAAATATCAGAAATGTACCAGGAGTGTACATGTATGTTAGGCTGGAGGGGGGCACAACAATGGTTCTGTAGTCTTTCTGTTGGAGCAGAATGTAGTCCTTGTATAAATGTTGTAGGGGCTTGAAGGTGGCAACCTTAACTGGATGCCTGTGTTCTACCTTTACAAGATGCCATCGTACCAGACAGGTTTCTCATTGCATGCTTGTATGGGAATAAGGGATGGGTAAATGGAAAACAAGCAGGAACTGTGCAGTTCATATGCATTTCTCATTGTTGCCATCCCATTGAAAGGGTTGTTGAGATCACATTAATATATTTGTTTGCTGAGATCACTTCAGATTAAATTATTTTTCTTGTCTGAAGCTTGCAAAATATCTAGATGTCTGTAAGTGCAGCTATAGAAATCCCTGAGTTCTGTACTTTTCGACTATTTCATAGTTAAAGGAAAACTATACTCCCAAACAATGTAGGTCTCCATAAAACTATATTGCATAAACAAGCTTATATGTAAAACCCTGCGTCATCTAAATAAACCATTTTCATAAAAATTTTTAGTAGTATGTGCTATTGGGTACTCCTAAATAGAAAATTGCAATTTTAAGAATTAAGGGCCACCTCCTGGGATCATAGGATTCACAGTGCACACAAACAAGCCAAGGCACACATACATGCTAGGCCACATCAGCCAATCAGTGGATTTAGTTCTGCCTTTTGCTTCCACATTACTTCCTGTTACAGTTAGAGCTGCATTATTTCTGCTCATGTGATCTGAGGGAGTACACAGCCCATCACTAAATGGTGGATCAAGGGAAAGAATGTAAAAGGACAATATTTACTGAGATATATATTCCAGTTTGGTGAAGTTCGAATAGTTTATATTATGTTAAGTAACCTATCTGTTGGTTAAGTATTCATTCTAGGGGTATAGTTTTCCTTTAAAGTCCTTGAATACTACATCTTTGCTGCCTTTTCTTATGACAGTGACATGTATTTTATTTAGTTTTGGTTATTGTTCATATCCAAATCCTTATCGTTAGTTTCATATAAAAAGATGGCACCTTAAAAGGCTCATTTACAGACCCGCGTACAAGACTGGCTTTTATCTAGTCATAGGCTTTACATATAATGTGTGGAAACCACTGTGGGCCTTTATATCAGAATTTATTGGTGAAACCTTTTAATAAGCCTTCTCCATCTCTTGGCACGATATCGTTGTCTATTTATTGCCTTGCTACAGACTTCCTTTACCTACATGTCTTTGTTAAGCTTTGTGTTCTAATTCTAAAGGACAGACGTATTCCCTCCTAATGGAACTGGTTTGCCGGCTGCGTGAATTACTGCAGCTTGTGTTATCATTTTTTCTGAAAGGAATCCCTGAAATCTTCTGAAATGTTTAAAGCTGCTTATATTTTAATATTTCAGCTACTCAACCGAAATGTGCGAGTGTGATTATGTATATATGACAGATATGGGATCTATTGCCCGGAAGCAAGTTATCCTGAATGCTCCAATGCATTTTTCCATAGTGCAGTATTAAAATAAAAGTTCTTTATATTTGACTAATTTACTTGTCGACATAATAAAACACTATTTTATGCTGGGTGTTAATGTGTTAGAACAACTTACAGCAACACCTGGCACAGCAGCAAAGCTTTATCTATAGCCCCTGTCTGCTTTACAATGTGTATTTTCAGGTTTGCCAACATCACAGGTTTAACTCCCTTCATCATACAGGGATTTACATTGTGAATTGTGCTCAGCTAAGGATGGTTAAATATCTTGACCATTTGCAGTACACAGAACATATTTGTTTTGTTTATAGAGTATTGGCATGCGTTTAACCCAGGATCAGTAGCTAAGGTTGGACTTGGCTGGCGTGACACCAGGAAACAACCCGGTGGTGCCCAGCCCTAATGGGCCCTGCTGACCTGAACCTAATCCCTCCCGGCCAAGGGGCTCCCCCACTGACCTCAAGCCTAGTTATCAATGAGATATGTGCGCTTGGGAGAAGAGTAGGAAGATGTGCGGGTGGCTATGGTCACTGGGGGGGGAGAGCAGGGGCCCCCTGGGGTGGCAGTCCTGATTGGCCCCACACACCCCAGTCTGACCCTGTCAGTAGGAACCAAAAAAGCAAAATCCAGAGAGCCTGGCTGCAGAGAAAATAGAACTGGTGAATCCTATATGTATGTATATGAATGTATTTGTGTATGTATAGATAGATAGATAGAGATGTGTGTATATTTGCATATGTAAGTATATATATATATCAAACTCAACAGTAGAAAGCACTCACAGCTATAGCGTCAATCAAGTCAGTGATTTATTTCAGCATACCATCTACGTGTTTTGATCACCACAGGATCGTCATCAGGATGATAGACAGGAAGTGAAGTGTCAGGTTAAAAACCAGCACTATTCAATCAGTGTTTATACAACATTAACCCATTCAATAACATGTGCAAAGTGTAATCAAATACCAGGCACTTAAAAATCCCCATATGATCAAAAATAAAATAATTATCAAACATCTAGACTCATAATAATACATAAACTAGGACATATCCCATATATATCAATGTAATAAGCCACATGGCAAAGCTCATAGTGAAATATAATTTTAAAACACATATAAGTCAATCTATCAGGACACATGACAAAGTCACATGTCATGTCTAAAGATTGAGTTTATAAATATCACCATTAACTTCTAAACTCATGATAATACATAAACTAAGACATATCCCATATATATCAATGTAGTAAGCCACATGGCAAAACTCAGTGAAATATAATTTTAAAACACATATGAGTCAATCTATTGCATGTCACATGTCATGTCTAAAAATTAAGATTATAAATATCACCATTAACTTTAATACTCATAAACATTAACTATTACATACTAATAGGGAAAAAAAGTTACCCACCCAAAATTATAGTGTGATAGAAACTAACATGTTGTAAAAAATAATTTCAATTTCATAGTGAGATTTAGAAAATGTGAACAGATAAATGGACAAAAATTGTCCAATACTAATAAAGATACATAAAACACTTGAGAAACTTGAGAAAAAACACCCCTTAGACATTAACGCATTTGGAGTGAGAAAAAAAAGTTGTGCGGTAGCATTCCTCAAATTTTTTTCCCATTTCAAAATTTTTTCAGACGTTTCATGAATTTGCTGGCAAAGAAAAAGGGACAGATTCGCTCATGACTAGTGTGTAATGTATACGTGTATTTAGAGCAAGGGGAATTGCCATGAGTAACATACAATTAATAAAACGATTGTTTTTATTTCTATGTTTTTTTTATCTTTTTGTTAGTTACTTTATGTTATATGAATACATACTAAACAAATTTGTGTTGATAAGTGAATGAAAGCCAGCAAATGTACATTTCACTTCGTTAGGAACAGAAGATTTATCTGTATCAAAGAATCAGCTGCTGAGCTGTGTATAAAATATTAACATTATATTGATTTGGGTTGGCAGCCAGATTATAATCACATGCTGCACAATGCTATGTATAGATAAAGGTCTATATGTACTTAAAAGACTCATTACATAGCGCAGGATCCCACACCAACCGTACTGCAGAAACTCATAACAATCTATCAGATATTTGCTTTTCATATTTGAAGTCATGTAGACCAAATTATACTAATTGCTGGTTGGTTGCTATGGGTTTCTAGACTGGGATACATTATCTCAATGTTAGTGCAGAAATTACTTTCCAGCTATTAAGGTGGCCATACATGCACCAATATTATTGATAATCGCTACGTGTATGGTGGAATATTGGTCATCTCATCGATCAGGCAGGACTGAAAAGTTTGATCGGCACCTTTGTAAGTGCCCAAACATTGTAACGTTAATGTGAATCATCAGGTAGGGGGAAAGAGTTTCCTTGCTTCTGCCTGCATATCTGAGGATTCAATTCTTAATGTTAGTGGATGAATAGTCTTTCCTACATCTAATGGCAATGGGAAAGATTGTAATTGTAGCGTGTATGGCCACCTTTACTGACTCTAGGCCTGGATTAATTGCACCTCCACCTCATCTTTTATGAAGATGTTTTTTTTAGATAAACCAGGGTTTTACAAATGGGCTGTTTTATGCAATATATTTTATAGAGACCTACATGCCAAAGACAATCATTATTTATTGATCTGGTCAGGGGCTGTGTGTTGGCCTCTGTGTACTTGATTTGCCAGGGTCTATTTTGAATCTCTGTCCAGTCCTTTAACAGAGCACCCGAAAGCGTGCAGTATATTTGTGGGTTATTATATATACATGTAATCTAAATTTTAGTCAATTTTTGTTAGTTCAATTTAATAAGGCCCAGTTTGGATAACAGTCTATGTAGCTTTCAAAAAATGGCTTGAGTTTATGAAGGACCCAGCTTTGGTAACAATTTGATTGCTTTCCCATAATCCTCCTGGAAGAAACATATTAAAATGACACACAGTTGTATTTTATCATCCCTATATGCTGTCATGGATAGATCCTTCCATTTGAATTGATAAAAAAGTTCAAAATGACATCAAAACCAGATGGTCCAAATCTAAATGATTTTCTGCTCCATAAAATCAAACCAAGAAAATATCATTATAAGTGCATGTGAAATTCAGTTCTAGGATATATATTTCCCAGACATATCACCATATGAATTGGGAGCAGCCCTCCCACAATAGCAGGGACGATAAATATGGAAGATTATGACTTACTTCAGTGCTATTTTATTTGCATTTAGGCGTACCCAGGTATTCACTGCCTCACACTCCACAAAAGGCCGCCAACAAATCTGTAGCAAAATGTTCTCCCTCTGCTTGAATAACAAATATACTCATCGTATTGAATCACATTCTTTTTCCGGTAAATTTACATTGTATAGTTAAAGCTTAATGAGCAGCCCCCATTGTGCCTAATTTCACTAACTTTAACATATTACAAAAGGCTTGAAAGATGTTTTCAAGATAAAAGTACTTTACCACCCCCCTTTGAAAAAAGAATGTGATGCTCAGATCAGTAAATAACCATTGCATGAAATAGAAGCATTTGGTTGTGTTCCAAAACAGCTAAAACCACCCTGCTTAGACCTGTGAACTCACTACTTTAATGACACTATAGAGCATCCATTTGAAAAGTGTTCAAAAGCCGGTGAATTGACAAGCAGCTACGTCCAGAAGATTATAGCACCGAAATGAAAGAAATGAATCACTTGAGAAATCACAGGAGAAAATGTGTGTTTCACTGAGGAGCTGGGAGGGAGGACAGTAACTCATCAAGAATGGGAGTATAGTTTATAAAACATCGGTGGCACGGTACATCCTACAGCCACAACAGATAAACACAGGAGGCGCTTAAGCATAGAGTGGCATCCAATCAATGATAAGCCCACTTTTAGGGGCCCCTGCACTGTGGTGATCAGTCCATTTATATTGCTTCTTGTATAAATAGCTATCCAGTGCGTTTAGCATCGGCCTTCTAGTGGGGCAAATTGTTCCTGCTGAGAAGCCAATTGAAATCTAAAATGATAGAAATCACACTGAATACAGATAAGAAGTTCATAAATCAAATTTTTCTTTTTCTGATTGACAAATGGACAGCTTGTGGCAGGTTAACAAATGAATTCAGGTTTTTATAACTGCAAGTATAGTGTAGAAAGTGCAATCTCAGAAGTATTTTGCTATGGTTTTTGTTTTACTCAGAATGCAGCTCTATTTTCCTTCATTCCAGCATGATAGTGGCTGCAAGGAGGAGATGGAGTTGGTGCAATTGCTTTGATGCAAAATAGCTACAACGGTGCTGAGTATCTTTTAAGCCTAGATGGCATTGCTTTACATCAACCTTCAAACTTGTATATGATTAGAGTTGCCACTCGGCTGCTATTTTACTGACCTAGCTGGTAAAATACCAGCCAAGGTAAGTTATCAGCAATGTAAATTTGTAACAACTAGTCCTCCATCCCTAGCCCACCTTTAATCTGCCTCCTGCATGCCTCACATCCCTTCTCCTGGCTCCACCAGCCCCCCCCACCCAGTCCTATTTACTATTAATATTCATTAAAAGTTACCTATAGGTCAAGTTTTTTGCTTTTGTAAGTAATTGTTACTAGAAGTTCCTAAACCTGAATGTTTTGCCAACCTGACAGCCTGGCAGCCTACACATAGAGAACATGAGGGATTTGATAAAGTAAAAGCATTGGGTAAATACTGTTATGGCAAAATTATGATTAGAATTATGAAAGAAAATGTTATGCCATCAATTTGCGCAATGACTGGGGTTGAGTTCACAAATGAACCCTTCTAAACACCATTTTGACATTGTCCTCTTAAATACCAGCATATTTCTGTAAGAAGCAGCTCATAACTATTATGTGCAAACTGATGCCAAACTGTTTAGGAGACAAGTATACAAATCCTCCTTTCTTCAAACTTCTTCCAGCCGCCACTGAGTTTGTCTCTGCTAAACTGGATTAAATGGAACAACGCATTGGAAAATGTAAGCTACTGGGGGGTCAACCACACTTCATGTGCAGACTCAAATTCAGCACTATAAACAACCTTTTCCTTTGACTTCCAAAGTCAAAGACAAAACTTTGTGGTTATATTCAAACCACATCAAATTAAACAGAACTCAGCAACAAAGATGAACCTACTCACACAATGAACAAATCTGCCCTAAAAATATGGCCATTCATATAATGTTCTTAATCATTGTAATTTAAAATAAAAAATTAATTTGCAGCAAAAGTGACCACATTTCCATCATAGAAACTAGAAATGATAACTATATAATATATTATATTAATAAAGCAAATCAACTAAGCATCTTGATCAACAGCAATGGAGAACAACAAAGAAATTAATTGTGCTTATTCCCTACATGAGTTTATTGATTTCAAATTTTTGAGCATTTGCTTTTAGTTCAGCTAATATTGCAGAATGCTGTGACTTACTATGGTATAAAGTGCTTTCTCTGTACATCACAAGTGTTATGGTAATACAGACCGAAGTGGTGAAGGGTGAAGGATGATTCCTATAGGCTTACCATCTAACGGAAGAGAAGCCATCATTAGCTCATTGCAGGAATTATGGGAGTGGCGGTGTATTTATTTGCTTTGGAATATAAATTTGGAATGAGCAGGACCTTTGTAAGGATATTAGTGTTTATACTATGACAAGGGCAGTGTTAAGCCCTGCAGAAGAAGAATACTCAGAGGCATCACCCCTTGATAGACCTTGGACCTCTCTTGTCTTTTACCACCTTTACCAGAGACACATTAATGACATCCAGATCTTGAGATTATATAGGCCACAGTTTAAATTACAATTCAAAATCCTGACAGTTATAACATAATTTACTAACAACATTTTTTTTTAATTAAATGTGAAGAAAACCCCTTTTTAAGGAATGCTTGCATACCAGCCTCCCAACCACTAGGCAACCAACTGAGAGCCACACTTGCTTTTGTTTTCTAACTTGTAGGTGACCATTCAAATCTAATTGGTGATTGGTTGCTATTGGCAACATCACCGATGATGTTATCTTACACATTATAATACAAATGCCCCCTAGTCACCTAGACCAGTGCTGTCCAACTGGCGGCCCTCGACCCCCCTCTGTGTGGCTCCCCACCTGTCTGGCTACTTTGATGGCTTAATTTTGTGTTAGCTTTAAATGGTATTAGTACTGAGCTTAACTGGCCCCCTGCATGGTTCTCACCTCAGATTCAGCAGGGATTACCCTCTGTATTGTTTAAAAATGTAATCTCCTGTGTTGTTCACACCTTTTAATCTCTGCATTGTTCACCCCCTGCAGTGTTCACACCTCAGGCTCAGGCTGTAATCACCCACATTGTTCCCCTGTTCACACCTCAGACATTGTAGATACTACCTGGACTATGCTGTCTGTGTATAGGCAGCATAGGGTAGGCAGAATATGGCACATAGGCAGCATAGGGCAGGGAGGGTATGGCACAAACAGGCAGGGCAGGCAGAGGATGGCACCCACAGGCAGCATAGGGCAGGCAGAGTGCTGCCTGTGTGTGCCATACTCTGAGTATCCTATGCTGCCTGTGGGAGGTGAACCTGGCAAAGGTTTGTTCTGGGAGTTTGTTAGCAGTTGGAAATAGCCATTAAATGGTCCCTAAGGTGTGTAATTATATGCTGGGGGCTGCTGTGCTATCCACAGGGGAGGAGGAGGCATATGGATTTAAGGGTGTGTGTCTTAATATGACATAATATAATTCTTTAACATATGAATGATGGTTGATATCCCTGCAGCAACCATTGTGATAAAATGGGTGTGGTTTGAAGTGGGTGTGGTTTAAAATGGGGGAATGGCCAAAACTGGCTTCCATTAGTGGCCTTCCACCATGTATGCAAGAGAAATTCCGGCACCGCAGAAGTTGGACAGCACTGACCTAGACTATATGCCCCCGCACCCTTCTGACATCTCCCACACCCTTCCTAACCCTGTCACCAGCCTCATTCCTGTATGCTGTGCTGCCTACCCAGAGTCAAATATATCAATGGAGCCCTTGGGCAGGTGTGTTGCCATAAAACACCCTGGTCTTTAAAAGAAAGCTTTATGTTTCTTTAACACTTATTTTAACACTTACTATACCTTCAATTAAAGATCATATTACATTGAGAGGAAAGGAAGAGTTAATAAAGTTAAGAACCTTTTCAGATCACTGGTCTGTGGAAATGTAACATGAATATACGTTAATTTAATGTCCATTGTTGTGCCTTTTAATGCAACATTTGTCATTGCTTAAAAACATAAAAATCAATAGTAAGACTTATACGGGTGAAACAAAATGCCTGAGGCTTGTAGGATTGATGGGGAGAGCTCAGACGACACGTGAAGCAGGCCAGACACACATTCTGAAATGGCAGCAAGTGTTCTAATCTCTACAGTCTACAGAGTATTCATTATATCTCTCTATATATCCTCTCATTTCAGGATGCCAGCAGAGTGCGGGGCCAGTGAACCCCTTCCCAATGCCAATGCCCGGCTCGGCAAGCATGGGAGGTCAAGGAGGAGAACTACTGCCACACTTTCTTATAGAGCCTGAGAGTGTCTACATTGTGAAGAACAAGCCAGTGACTCTGAACTGTAAAGCAACACCAGCCACCCAGATCTACTTCAAGTGCAATGGGGAGTGGGTGCACCAGACTGACCATGTCATCCAGCACAGCGCAGACCGCAGCACTGGTATAGTTCAGGCATCTTTTTTTTTTATTATTAGAAAAGTCAGAGAAAATCATGTGGGTCCCAAGCTGTCTTGTGATACTGCTTATGTTTTAGCTTACAGATTTTAAAAAGATGTGCACGTATTCACTATATGCCATTAACAGATTCAAATGTAACTGAATCAAAGATTCCTATGCAAATTGTGTTATTATTATTATTATTTTTATTATTAACAAGGATTTATATGGTGTCAATATATATTCAGGGCCGTACAATAAATGAGTCTGTACAATAAACATACAGATTACATGCAAGTACATAACAGATACAGGTGGTAAAGTAAGCCCTGTTCTTTATAGCTTGCAATATAATCGATGGAAATTTTGTATATAGCTATAGCTAAAAACAATGCAGAATTTTCCATGAGGTGGGTCAGTTGTCTGTTACACAAGTGGAGCTGTTGCATAGGTAGAAGCGTCCACCATCAGAAACTTTGGGGCCCCATACATGTTATTTATAAGGGGGCCCCCATGAATACAAGTGTGCAGTACCAAAATTTGGGCCACACAATATAAACAGCTGATGTTACTCTATAATAAGCAGTTCATATAAAGAGTTTAATTGATTAATGTGCTAATAAGTCATTCAGTTTATTGGGGGTCAGTGGAGTTTGCCCTTAGTTTAGCCCCTAGGGGAAGAAAATTTCACAGGACCCGGCACAATACTACCCCCTCTCCCCCTATTGTGGCCCTGGGTTTGTTTACAAGGGCAGTGTGCAGTATCAGACATTATTTGCCATTTTTTTATCCATAACGTAGTGTTTTTTTCTCACAATTCCAGTGTAATTGAAGCTGTATGCAAATTTGTGCTCAGAGCAATTGTGTCTGATGTGTTATAATGCACGCAATTGCTTTTATACAAATCAGACACAACAGCGCTTAGAATTGGGCATTGTGACATTTCCAGTACTTGGTATAAAAATAGCATCTACATGTGATTCTTTACCAACACAGCCCTTAGCAGAAACCTTTCAGAATGGACTGGGTTGGTACAATGGCATATGTGCCCAAGTGCAAGGAGAATGTTAAGGCTTTAATGAATGGCATCAATACACGCAAAGATCTATTTTTTGTGCAGCAGCTATTTCAGCAGCATTCATAAGTAACTCCTTCAGACCTTGTTTTCTGTAAATTACAAGTAAGTATGGGAGAGAAGGTTCAAATCTAAATCAAAATATGACAATTTTGGTTTACTTAAGAGTAAAATACACTGACAAGCGTAGGTGTGCCTACATACACTCTTGCCTTTGCTTTCTTAGCTTACCAGAGTCTAAACATTCCATCGTCCAGTCAGTGTAAGTGTATTCTTTCTATGTTTATTATTAGAAGTATGGGATCCATTACCCAGAAATCTGTTATACAGAAGGCTCTGAAATACAGCATTGCCATGTCTTTTTCTCTGTAATAATTAGTACCTTAATAAAGCTAAAGCATGTATATTTTAATGGCAACACAATCCTTTTGGTTTTAAATTATTTGTTGTTAGTAATACAAAGGGCACAGTGTAAATGACAGAGATACAGAAAAGCCCAGGTCAAGTATTCTGGATAATAGATCCCACGCCTGTACTCTATAAGGTTATATCCTGCTTATTGTGGAGATATCAGTGTTTATAGAATAGGAATAGTGTCAGAGGTATTCATTAAGTAACAGCAAGACATACATATGGGGGAATGAGATATCATGTTCTAGGGTTTCAAAAGTTTTCATTATAAAAATCAGAATTAAATACTTAAAAATCATTGACTAAAACTATAAAGGGTTGGTCCTGATATGTGGGGTAGGTAGGCAGCTTGGGTCAATCATCCCTTTTGATGAGAAACTGTAGTCAATTATCCTGTAGCAAATAGTAATTGTAATTGGTTCCTTCCTTCTCTGTAAATCTGCCTACTTCCCTGCATACAAAGCAGATGCAAGCCAAAGGTCTATTCTGTCTATTTAATGTCACCTGCTGTATAGAAGGAAGAAATGAGATTGGCCAAAAGCCTTTCTCTCGCTCTGACAATGCATTGCATGGGTCTAGTTCTATTTTGTGCCTTAAAATAAACTGTATTTTTCCCTCTCCATACAAATCTGCTTTTCCCTCACTCTCTGACTCCTTTCTCTGCTAAAAAGAACTCTCCCCGTCCATTTTTATTCTTTCAATGGTAATGGGAAGGCAGAGGTGCATGGCTTGTTATTTGACAAGTGACAGTGACTGGGAGGCGCGCCATAAAGCTCGGCATTTCTCATTTTGTCATGTTTCACAATACTGAGTGGCGAAGAGAAAAAAATAACAACGGAGGGAGGGAGTGGGGTACATACAGGAAGAAACAGGTTTTATTATTCTCTTCAGTTAATTAATTAGTTCCCAATTAAGAACCTTTTTTTTATTTCTAGAAGCTGAATTGCTCATCTGTAAGAGTGAAACAAAGGCTATAGAGGCTGGATACATAAGGGTACGGTGCTTTTTATTCCCAGCCATCGCATTCTCTCTGATATGGATGTCACAAACCCTTTTTCTAAAAGTTCTTCTTAAAATTAGGTTAAACTAATTATTCCTTATTCTGTTCATTGCCTTAATCTGGCTTTTTTTTTTAATTACAAATCACCTCAAATGAGGCTTAAAACAGTCCCTTGGCTTCTCTATGAGACCTCTATCAGCCATGTTATTTTGTATAGAGAGAGAGCTTGCTGGCCATTTTTTTTTTTTTCAAATAAAATCACTAAAGCTTTGTGGGAACAAATTATGTGGCTTTATCGGTCTCGCCGTTTCAGAGTGAGTGATGATAAAATCATCTATCCTCTTAACCATGAAGTGGGAGAAAAGAAACAGAAATGACAGTGAAGTTGTGCATCCTTAGCCTTATTTGATTGATTTTTATAATTTAGCGGATTGCTTGTTTGAGCATCAAGAAAGGCAACAGAAATTCCACATTTTCTAAATGTTATGAAGCCTTGTGTCATTTTTGGCATTTCATTTAGTTTAATTGTCTGTCGGGCAAATTTCTGGCTGGAGAAGATTAAGTTACTGTTATTTAAATGAAACTCGTCCCCAGATAGAAAGGGAAATTGTCCTCACAGCATGCAGGGTGCTTTCACTCCACCTTTTATTTGCTGTTTAGTTCTGTATTTATGCATTCATTGTTCATATGACTCTTTTCTGTGTGCTTCCCGTGTTTATTCTTTACATTGGTTTCATGTGCTCCTTCACATGGATCCTTTGTATATTCAGCATCATCTCCTTTCTCAGCCACAGCATTTTCCTGTTCTCTAAACTCTTGGCATTTGAATTTCAGCCTGTCGCCCCCATTCTGTGTCTCCCGATCTGTTTCTATCACCTCCAGTCAATGTCTGCCCGATACCTTTCTTTCTACTGCCAGACTCCCCGCGAGGAAAGCAGGGGTCATTTTAAGTCAGACATAAATATCTCTTGGACAAAGCAATGGAAGAAAAACCAGAAGGGCCTAGAAACCCTTGATGGTTATGAGACATACACAGCAGAACAAAGGCAGAGAGGAAAAATCATCTGTTTCAAGTTAGAGTTTAGCCAGTCAAATGCCTCTCAAAAAATAATAAAAAATGGAACACAAAGAAAGGAAAGGATATTATGAGAAAATGGAAGACCAGACACAGGGACCGCTCTTGTTTTCCATAAAGGCCACTGATCTTATAAAGAACATTTTTATAATTATTATTAAATGAAAAATGTATTGATTTTCTTATTGCAGATGTAGAAGGGAAACACAGAACAGCTTACTTGGGAAGCAGTCTAATTGAAGTGGAGCATGCAAAGTAATATTCATGTTTTTACCTAAATTGTACACTTATTTTCTTTCTCAAAGGACATGGTAAGGTAAAATATGATACATCTGCATCTAAAAGGGCAATTTATGTCTAATTAATAGAACTTACTACATCGCTCTATTTTGTGCTATTTGTCTATTCAGCATCACATTTAGAGAAGGGTAATGTCAGCCAACTTCCTTTAAAGGTCCAGGAATCTACCTGGGGCAAGAGCATGTGTATTTGGTTAAACCCCAATATCATGCCCATGATTGCTTGTTCTTCTCAGCTTCAGTACATTCGTCATGGGACCCCAACCTTTTACCCCGTGAGTTGGGGAGCAACACAAGCATGAAAAATGTACCTGGGGTACGAAATAAGGACTGTGATTGGTTATTTGGAAGCTGCTATGTGGACTGGCAGCCTACAGGATTTTCTGTTTGGCAGTACAACTGGTTTTTAGGCAACCAAAACTTGCCTTGAAGCTATAAATTCAAAAATAAGCTCCTGCTTTGAGGCCACTGGGAGAAACATTCAATAGATTGACGAGCAACATGTTACTCCTGAGTTACAGGTTGGGGATCAATAATGTACGGGTATACCAGGTGATACAGTACATCATAGCCCATTTTAGCTGCAGTTCCAATAGGAAGCCTAGCATGAAGTTTCTCAAGGAACACTTGTTTCCTAAGCCCGCACTGAGTGGCCAGCATATTTTCTACAACCAGGAGGAATACTTTGCTTGCATAGAATAAGGCAGCAGTAAGTGAAGACATGGGAAGCCAAGATGGTGGCCACAAGGTTTAATAAACGGTGACAAATGTTATTGCTCTGTATTTCAAAGTGCTGATAGGCAGGACCAGAAGGGGAATTATGGGAGCTCAACACCACTGCTGACTGTAGTCTTAGATGCAATAAAGTAGCAGGGGAAAATTTTTCTAAATTCTATTTATGCATATACTGTAAACAAGTCACCAGTCACAAATATAATACAGCTAGAATAATTAGTAAATACTTACTAGACAAACTCTATGCTTCTCACTAGAGTCAACACTGGCATATTCTTAAAGGTGCATAATTTTGAGTAAGTACTGGAGGACTAAACAACTCTTCATTTATTAACAAATTGCCAGATAAAACAAACACATACTTTGTTGTACTGTACTGTGAGGCATTATAACAGATGTAGGGAGGTAGGGATTTTATTCTTCCTTCATTGTTGAGATTAGGCCTATGTTGTGAGCTTTATCTGTTAGGGGTATGCATAGGAGGTTTTTCCCTTCTAGCTGGGTGTAGATGTGCCCTATTGTCGGTGGATATTTCTTCTACTGACCGAGTGCAGGGGTTGTCTAGATCACGTATCTTTGGACTCCACTCAGTGGAGGAACTGTATTGTGTAATGAGCCAGAGGCAATAAAAAGTTAGTAAAAGTTAGGTTAAGTAGTAGAGTAGTCAAATACTCCACTGAGGAGAGCAGAATTTTAGTAACTCAGGGATGAACCACTAGTATAAGAACTCATGCATATACAGTAAAACCTATTTTTTTGTTTTCCCTATTCTGCACTGTTTTTGCTTTTGATTTTTGTGGTCCCTCCATTATATAAGGCAATTTGACAATTATTTTCTGGTCCCTTGAAACATGTTAAATGGGGGTTCTACTGTATTCTGACTGTAAAGAGAAATCCATGTACCACTGTAAAGGCACGGACTTTACTTTGACCAGCTGTAAGATAAGATCCCTAAGAATAAATTCAGTAGGGGTCATTTACTATAATAAAATATACAACTTGACAGGCACTCTATGAAAATAGTTTTGGTCTAGGCTTGTAAAATCAAAAACTCCTTTTGAAACTTGGGCAGACTTGTTGCCTTATGCATTTTGTGCTGTAGGTAGCACATATTGTCTATGATTAAAGGGGACCTGTCACCTCAGAAATAATTCCAAATGTATTTCTACCATGTTAGTTGAGCAAAAAAAAAACATCACACTATATAAAATTGAAAAATCTTTAGTTTTGGAATTACACTATTATAACAAGCAGGCAGGCGCCATTTTGTGGACACTGTTATTATGACCAGCTTTGCATCATGCTAAAATCTGGTTTATTCGATAGAATGGAGGACCAGAAGCCCATACTCAGGCACTAACTAAACAATTAGATGATGAGGAGGGAGGGGGAAGTGAGAATTGCAGTGACATCTAGGAAGTGCTGAATGGAAAGTTAAAGTTATTGTCTGCTCCGCCTCTATGCCTAAGGCATAGAGGCGAGCAGGCAATATATGATTGACAGCTGGGATTTTTAAATGCCTTTATAATGGGTATGGATGTGTTAATAAAAAAAGGAATTTGGTTTTCATGTTTAATTTGAAATAGACTTTTATTATACAGCTTTTTATGTCTGGGTGACAGGTCCCCGTTAAGGTAAGGTGGCCAGACACGTTCAGATTTTAGTCTTCTTCCCACAAATGTTTAGATATCAATCGTATGTTTAAATGCAATGATCTAAGACTAACCTTCAGACTGAATTGTAGAATAAAGCCCTTAAAATAACAAATGGGAGGATGTTCTGAACATAAAATAGTTAGATACCAGTGACTTCCTAGAAATGAATTGTAGGTCCCCAAGGATATCAGATACACAATACATGCACAGATTTTATTGTTATCCGACCCAAATTTTCTAACCTGCCCAATCAACTAAACATGGTACAAAAATTATCAGGATGATAAGTAACTGCTACTAAGTAGCTCCATGTGTCTTCACCCTTAGCCCTTCCTCAACTTTCAGCAATATTACCATGGCTCTATGCACATGCTGCAACCTGACTGGCCATTAATCATTGTAGTGCCATATCTCTTAGTGCCAAGATATCTAACTTTGGTCTCTTTGCTGCTTCATACCGAGCAGTAGTGTTTGCAGAGTCAAAAATTGGCGTTTAATTGGACAGGGTATTTATATCTTCCACATTAGTTTATGCATCAGGATTCCCCTTGAGAAAGGCTTTCTGTGCCAAAACATTGAGGTAATTCTCATCTTTGGCAAGTGTATCCGCTTACCTGTGTGTCTCTTTTGCCTGTGCACATTTTTGTGGTATGTATTACTTCATAATATCATGTGTTATTTTCTGTATTTTTGTGATTAAAATTGACTGTTAAACCTTTTGCATATTATATAAAGGATAACTTTTTTAAAAGGACCACTGTGCCAGTGATTATTTGTGTGCAAGCCCTTATTCTATTTAAATGTAGTGTTTGCAGACCCAGCTTGGGTCTACAAACACTACATTTCCACTTCTCCATTTCTCCTTCTCATGTTTTTCCCTAGCCTGAAATTGCAGTACAGGTATGGGATCCCTTATCTGGAAACCCATTATCCAGAAAGTTACGAATTACGGAAAGGCAATCTCCCATAGACTCCATTATAAGCAAATAATTCTAATTTTTAAAAATGATTTCCCTGTAATAATAAAACATTACCTTGTACTTGATCCCAACTAAGAAATAATGAATCCTTATTTGAGGCAAAACAATCCTATTGGGTTTATTCAATATTTAAATGATTTTTAGTAGACTTAAGTTATGGAGATCCAAATTATGGAAAGATCCCTTATCCAGAAAACCCCAAGTCCCAGGCATTCTGGATAATAGGTCCCATACCTGTAGTTTATTTGTCAGTGAATGGCACCTTTAAGAAATTGTTCTGAGTTGTATTTTCCCTTCCTTTTATTGTTCTGCTTTTTGAGCAATTAATTTAGGATTTATTTAGGATTAATTGCCTGGAATAATAAAAGAGGGACAATGAATTCATCCATGGGTTGGCCTTTGACAGCTGACCAGCTGGCTACTCTGAAGTATGCAGACCTTAAATGTACATAAAATGTGTCCCTCTCCCAGTATTCCATGCATAGACCAGGCATTTGTTACAACACAGAGTGGGCAGAAGTATAGAATAGCTATGGATTTGGCTGCAGTATAATAACTGACTGACCAGCTCATACTCCAACATGGTTATTTGTCCCTCTTTGCCAATATTCACTATGAGATTTTTTTAATAGACATGATCATCAAAAATGCTTTTGTCTAAACTAATAGTTGAAGTTTACGGACACAGAGCAGTGTTTTAATAAAGATGATTTGAATGGATTATACATAAAAATAAAATCTCTCTTACCACCATTTCAATTCTAAATATCGTCAGTTGTTGGCGGCCAATAAAACAAGATTTTTTAATGAAATATAATGAGAGGAATGATTTGCTTTCAGATGGGCTCATGCCGATAGACATTCATTTCACTTGAGGCAGAGAACAGGTGTGGAATGCTCCCACAACCCATAACTTATTACTACAATAAAGGCTCAAGACAATTAGAGTGTTGGGTGAAGGTCAGCCACAGCTTTATTGATTTAACAACAGCTATAATGATTCCCGCATAACCTTTCCGTACAAAGAACATGTTACACACAACAACATTTGTGCTTGCTTTAAAGGGAAACTGTCGAAAGGATGAAAAATGTTTGTTTATACTGGAAAAGGCCATTTTTTTTTTACTTACAAAGGGAGGAGTATATCTTGGTGGGAATGTGGCTATGTATATTTATCTAATACTAATACACTGCTGTCTGGGGAGGCCTTTGTCTAATTTAGCTATGAAAGCACTCTGGCCTAGGGTAATGACTCTCAGAAGCCTTCTGATTGTTGATTGGATCACAAGCACTTACCAGAAATACCTTGCGGTACTTAATCATAGGCCTATGATTAAGTACTGCAAGGTACGAAATGCGTAAGGCTTGCTGTATCATGTGTTAGTTTAATAAATATACTGTTATTTTACTTCACTTTTTGTGAACTTTTGCCATTCTTCGTTTTGAAATCCCGGAGTGCCTGCCTATTCATGTTTGTGATATATCCATGATGGCTCCCTCTAGCTGAAGGTCTGGGGCATGAGCACCTGGGCCCAACTACACTACGGGTGAGATTTGATTAAAACTTTTTCTTCTTATGAGCATATGTACCCCTTACTTGTGCTATACCAGGTGATTTCTAATCAGGTCAATAGCGTTCCAACTGGAACCCTATTTTTTGGCTACTGAAGAACATAGTATTACATATTCCTAAAAGCGTCTCATTTGCCATTATCAAAATGCTGTCACTACAGGATCTCAGGGGAGGGCTGCAATCACAGTGCAATGTTATTCTCAAAAATGTGATTTTTCGCCTATAAATTGATGACTGACATCCAGTTCTAATACTGGATGGTAAAGACATTGGTGTGGCCATATATGGGGGGGGGGGAGGTGCTAAGCTCATCAAGACTAGCCAAGATGTTATTGATCAGTTTATGGCCTACTCAATGCAGAACAAATATAACACTTGCATTAACCAGGTGAGCATATAAACTTTCACTAGAAATTACCTCGTTCACAATAAACATAACCACCAATAATGTATTTAAACAAAACACTTTTCTCCTGCCTAAACTAAACCAAAATATCACCAGCCCCCCTGCTAAAAGCCCCTTGTGTTACCCATGCCTATACAATCATTGGCATTATTCAACCAAGAGCAGCAGATGACCATAGTGACTAGCTTTAAGATGCAATGTAACAGGCACTTTAATGGGGTGAAAGTTATTATTTAAATAATACGTCCTGCTTAATCTGTATTATATCAATTAGAAATCTTATTCACAATTCTTTCATTGAGGATTTTGTAATGGGTAAATCCTAAAGTTATGGATTTGGTCCATCTGTCTGTTCACCTGTGTGGAAAATGTAAAATCTATTCTATTATATTATTTTTGAGTTCATCTGCCTACGAGCCAACCTTTTTTGGCAACTCAAAGAGTTAAACAGCTAGACCATTTGGACCATTTTGTTGGGGCCACCTAGACTGCGTGTTGCTGGCTGATAGGCTACAAGGGGTTCCTGGGGTGGGAGGGAAAATCTTGCCTACCTGTCCCCCTCTTAGTGCCGAGCAAGCTCTGTTTTTACCCAAAGCCCAGCACCCAGTCATAACTGCCCACCAGTCGCTGCAAATCAATTCAATTCCAACCCACAGCCAATCACTTGCACCCCAGCGTTACTGCATTCCTCCTTCCTCACCTGCCCCCCACCCTGTTGCACCCTAAGCAACTGCCTACCCCGAGTTCTCCTGCTGACTCCTGCTGGCTGTCTCTGTAACATTGCCTGTTCACCTCTCTTCCTTTTTCCAGTGACGTCCAGCATTTCATGGCACAATCTGGCCCCCAAACATTTTATAATACACTGTGGTCCCCATGCATTTCATAACAGACACCTTGAGAGCCCTTAACCCCCACACAGACTAAAGAAGGCTGAATCTTGTGGGGGAGTGACATTACAGCCTCCCAATACAGTGACAAGCCATTCCTATTCATTTGATTTATGGAGGAACTTTGATCAGTTTGATAAAATTAGCCAATAGATTTGATCAAAATCCATATTTAACATTATCAGAGTCCATTTATTGATATTGATCAATAATAACCGCCTACAGAATCAGAAATAGATGAATTCAGAATGACTGAAAAAATTAATATGATTTGACTAAATTCATTAATGTAATGATAGCGTCTAAAACTGATAAGGATTGATCAGAATCATTGATGCATTGTCAGTTATGGAACAGCACAATGTGGGTAGTGTTCTTGTTGTAATTACCTGCATGAAATAATTATTTGATGGGGCAAAATGATAGACCAGCTAGCAATGGTGTCTTGCAGGGCAGAAGTGCTAGGATCAAGATTTCCCCAAATGATCAAAAAACTGTATGATAAATGAATGAGACACAAAGAAAGACAATTGCAGGAAATGTCACCAATTGATGTGTTTGTGTGTTTGTTTCTAGACAAAGAAGAAGATAATACTTTCAAATATGCATTTACATATATTTATAAAATAAACTGCTATGTGCTAATTTGGCAGCTCCTTGTTCCTCCAAGAAATTACCATTACATTTACTGACAAAGATGGTTAATATAAGTCTGTAGCAGCAGGCAGTAATGAAGAAATTCTGGCAGAATATTTCCTAGGAAAGGTTTAATGGAACTACAATGTACAGTGCTCAAGCAGTGACAGGGTTAATGAGGCAGTGACCACAAACATTTGTCTGGAAAGGAGTTAGCCGAGCGTTTCTGCCTTGCTGGAATTTGGTATTAGTACGTTAATGACCTAGCGGCTTGCAGCTTGCGGCAGAGAAAGGGTTATTAAAGCAGATGTGAATATTTTCATTTGTTCGGCAAGGGAATAAATGAAGCAGTAATTGTAATCGTCTAATAAGAAGTGTTTCAGCAGAGCGACCATCCCGCTCTTTTTACAAGGAGCGCATATGACAAATGCACATTGTAGGATGGCTTTAGTTTCCAGTGCCAGCCATGATTATTCTCCCTGCCTCAGAGTAAAGTCACTTAACACTTGGGCACCCTCTTTATGACTTTTTTGCAAGGAGGAACTGACATTTCTAGAATGACTCTGCGGATACCAAGGTGCCCCAAAATTTACTGAGCTGGACTGTGTTTCGGGACTTAAAACACAAGTATTGGATGTTATATAATCATTAATATTTTGTAGATATTTCATATTTTGTGAGGTGCTCAACCTAATATTTTTTCTTCTGAAAAGCTAAACTACTAAATAGCAGTGGTCTAATGGGAGCTCATATGTCTAACAATTATAAGACAAAATTGCTAAAACCTTTTTGTGAATAGAATTTATGAAACATCAACTACATAATGTCACCACAAGACTCATCTATCAAGTTACCTTTGCCGCACATCTCAGAAAATGCCTTTATTGGCTGCCTATACATTCTCAACTCATACCTTTAGCTACAAAGCTCTTTTTAATACCCTACATAATGCCCTACATAACAAACCTTATCTCCAGGTACTTTCCCAACTGGGTTCTTCATTTTCCAGTGACCTTAACCATGCATGTATAGCCGACATTAATAATCATGGGGCCACCATTTTACTAGGATAGTGGGACTCTCTGCCCAGGGAGGCAATAATTATAAGACCAGTAGTCACCTGGGCCCCCTGGGTGGTAGGCCCTGCCATCAAGTTAAATAAGGCTCTATAACAATAATAGCATGGCCATGCTCCTGAACCACCTTAGTCATGCACTAATATACCAAAACCCTGCTGGGGATCTGATCAAACCCTGCCCACTTTGTTAGCCCTTCTAATTTCACAATATGTGAAACACACCTTTGTGTGTTTTAGGGCCCCCTCTGCCACAGGGCCCCTGACTAGAGCACTCCCTGTAGCCCCCTAATGGCAGCCCTGATTGTATTCCTTCAGAGCTGCTCCCCTGGTATTTATCACCACATGACATCAAACATTTTTCTACCCTGCAGTGTTTTTTTAAATGTTACCTTAACATTATTGTGCCAAGCCAATACTAACTAGACTAGCATCCTGACCTATGAATCTCTAGCAGCCCTCCTTACAAACATCCTTAGTTCCTATAATGACACAACAGCCTTTTCACATCGCATCTTGCTGATGCTACCTTTGTCTAAATAAAATGTCTTTAAGGGCCTGTGATTATTCCCTTAAAAAGAGTTCTGCCTTTATTCAAGTGGGACAGGGGTGGGGGAGGCATGTAGGCTCTATGGCAGTGATCCCCAACCAGTGGCTTGTGAGCAACATGTTGCTCCCCAACCCCTTGGATGTTGCTCCCGGTGGCCCTTTTTGAATTTCTGGTAAGAAGTTTTGGTTGCATAAAAACCAAGTATAATGCTAAACAGAGCCTTCTGTAGGCTTCCAGTCCACAAATGGTCTATTACGTAGCCAATTATAGCTCTTATTGACACACCTAGGAACCTTTTGCATGCTTTGTGTTGCTTCCAACTTTTTCCATTGAAATATGGCTCATGGGTATAAAAGGTTGGGGATCCCTGCTCTAGGGTATTTGACTTAATTTGTAAAGCATTTGTTAGACAGCTGAATTTAAAATGTTTGCATTTGACACATCCCTGATATCTATACATAATAATGGTAGGTTATCAGAGGTGGTCCTAGGCATTTTAGTAATACATTTTTCCTTGAAAAAGGAGCAATAAAGTGCTGGGCACTTAAAGTCACATCCCCCAGACAAAGCAGCACAGTGACATTCTGCTAAAGGACAAGGCATAATACTAAGCAAGGTTTACTTAGTCTGCAAGCAAATAAAAGCCCTATTGTGCAGTAAACAGCAGTAAGCGTGAAAAGATGAAGAGGTGTTAGCAAGAATATAAGGACATGAGAGTGAAGTATTGCCTTCTCTTGAGCAGGAGAAAAGTGCATTCAGTCTTACAAGAGTGCTCTAAATTTCAGAACCACTTAGTAGACCTATTTATCAGGAGCCCCTTTCAGGTGCTCAAAATACTACGTAGCTAGATAATGCATGGTTAACGAATGTGTGACAAAGGCAACTCAAAGTCTGGCTAGCACTTAGGCTGCTGGCACATGGACTGTTCTCCACGTAGCTTTTATGTGATTTGGCACCAGGAATGGCATTCCCATCAGAGAAAGGATTATTCGCAATATCCTGTGTGTTAAAGATATGAAGATAAATATCAGTCAGTATGCTTACATTGCTTCTTCACATTTACTGCTTTCCGCTGCCCAGGGTACATTTAACTTTTACCAGTGTTTACTGGACTATACACCCTAGAGAACATTGCCTAGAGAACATAGCAATAAGCAGAGCAAGTAGCTGCTCCATGGTCCATAGGACAATCCTGTCCACCTGGTCAGGGTATACAGGGTAACACCGTGAATTTTATTAGGTCCCTGTAGAAGCATAAAACATCCATGTTCCCTCTACACCAGAATTTTTCTTTTGCCCCAGTTGTAAAGTACTTGGGTAATGTTATTAATTATAATTGATGCTTAGTGATATCACTTGTCACATGACTCACTGAAACATGTGTATTATAAGTTTCAGTGAGTATGTGACAGACATAACATCACTGTACCCCCTTTTGTAAAATATGTAGATATTAAAAGTCCCCTTGGAGTTCCATGACCTGTATAAAACCACTTGTTCTTTGGCCTCATGCCTTTATATGGCCATGAAACTCCTGTGTACTTATAATATCCTTTTATAATAAGGAGTACATTATTCACTATATATTATGTTGGTTTATGCTGGAAGTTGTTGTCTTGAAGCAAATCTCAAAAAAAAAGTTCTTTATATTAAGCAGCAGAGGTGTGAAAAGCTTGCTGCAATAAGTCCCTAATTAACTTTGCTCTCTTCACACTAACAAAATGTGTATGAGAAGTGTCTCAAGTAGTTTGCTTTACTGACTTGCCCGTATACGCTTTCCAGCTAGTAGTTTGCTGCTTCCCATTTGAGCCTGTTAAATAATGTTTGATTTCAAGACACTACAATGATTCCAGGTACAGCTAATGATGAACATTACTTAAACAGCTCATTTTAAGGATGTTATTATAGCAACTGCTTAGATTGTGTAGAGCATACAGTGTGGGCGTGTAAACTTGTACATATGGACGAGAGGATTGTTTATCTATGACCTCTATATGCAAGCAATTTATCATTTCCCTCTCATACATACAAATACTGTATATAGATAGAAAAGGATCATTCTATGCACAAAGCAATTTATATCATAATTCTTTATATTTTATCTACAGGAAGATTTATACAACATCAAGTGCTAGTTATAAATAGAATATGTGTTGCATTAAATGCAGGATGCCTATTAACCTGTACTGCGAGGCTACATATTTTTCCTGAGCTCAGATAATTAGTTTTCTGTTGGTTGAACACTGTCTCATTGTCTATCCTGATAAAGTTACTTGAATTTGATAGGATTGCAAGCCAAATCACATATAATAAAAGGCGTATTTAAGAATGGAGCACATGGTGCTAAGCGCACTTTTTGGACACAGTAAGGGCCGTTTATCAAAACTGTGCAAAACTGCCGGTAAGTATAAATCCATGGTAACCAATCAAATTGTTGCATTCGTTTTTCGACCAGTGGCTGACAGAAAAAAAATGGTTGCTATGGTTTACTGCCCATGGGCAAATTTGACCAGTGTTGATAAATGACCCAGAGTGTAGCGTTTTATTTCCAAATTCCAACATCATTGCAGCCTCATTCTAAAGGTGGCCATACACGAGCAGATCCGCTCGCTTGGCGATGTCACCAAGCGAGCGGATCTTCCCCCAATATCCCCACCTACGGGTGGGCGATATCGGGGGCCATTTAGGTAAAAAAAATAATAATCCGATCGTTTGGCCCTGGGGCCAGACGATCAGATTATGTGGGCGGCAATGGGGCAGTCGGATCGGGGACCGCATCAACAAGCCGATGCGGCCCCCGATCCGACCAGATTTTCTAACCTGGCCGATCGAGATCTGGCCAATTTCAGGCCAGATATCGGTCGGCCAGGCCGATCTGCTCTCCCCATACACGGGCCGATTAGCTGCCGAATCGGTCCAAGGGACCGATATCGGCAGCTATAGTCGGCCCGTGTATGGCCACCTTAAGTTATACTATTACCTTGCAAGTTTCCAAATTGAGCACGTAGTAGACAACATTTGCAGAGTTAGCATGGGTTGCAACTATTGATGCAAGCTGCCATGAGAATTCTGGAATTACTGCCACATTCAAGATGGCAGCAATTCCAGGGATCCCATGTGTAAGTGTGTGCTCAAGTCATCAGAGCGAGGTGAGGGTGGGGGGCACCAAAGTACATGAAAATGCAATGGCATGCTTGGGAGCAAGTATCTTTTATGAATGCTATTGATACATGTGCAACATTTTACCATAATGCACTTGTGGTCATAACGGGACCTTTTAAATGTTTATGGTCAGCATGACTATCTAATGCAGTGAGGAGCCAATGCATCTGTATGCTGGATGTAAAGGATGGATTATACTAGTAAGCAAACCAAATAGTCCCCAGAAGACTGAAATAGGCTACACCTAGAAGCATCATGGTAGTTCAACTGGTCATCTGGCCTAATATGCAGCGGTATTTGCACATAGAAGCAGGAACCTGGATTTGTTGCACCCAAGTGCCTAAGCAGTGCCTAAGCAGTGGGGTGGGGACAGTGAGCCCAGACCTTGGGGTCTGATTCCTCTATCATTAATTGTAAATCCTCACTCCCCGCCGGCTCTAAGATAGGAGAGCGGACGACTAGCAAGAATTTAAAAGCGACACAGGGGATGCAACAGAGCGGGCGGGGGGGGGGGGGGGGGAAGGGGGCTACTCTGTGCCGGGCCCATCAGAAGATTTTTTTGCAGGAGGGGCACTGTGCGTCACTTACCATCGAGTTTTGCACAGGTATGGTTGGACAGACCAGTGAACAATCCAAACTCACTGACCTGCAACCAACCCACACTTGCCACCCACAGGTACCCAAGCCGCTGTGGGTCTCTAACTTACCGCTCTTTGTCTCCTTAGGGGAAAAAAATGAAGATTATTATTATTCCAGCCTAATATGTTTTTATGTTGCACTCTGCTCACTCCTTGATTTTAAGAGATGAGAAATCAATTTTGTTTTGTGATAATACCTCTCTGCAAAGTTTGGAGTGAAAGTGAATGTGGCACCTAATCATCTGTCAGCAAACTCAATTCCATTACTGACCTAAAAGCTAAAAATAAAATTATAATCATCGAACCTGTAATTGGTGACTATATTTTTTTAGCCTACACTTACATCTCCCTAGATTTGTATACACGTACCTACTTATGGCGCCTGATTTATAAAATGAGCTGAGAGAGATCAATGTTCTACCACAATAAAAGGCTGTTCAGCCATGCTTTTATGCTCTTTTGAAGCAGAAGTGTCTTTTAAATTACCTCCTTTTTTAAATGAAAAGTATTTACGTATGCTCAAAAATGGTTTGGGGCAGGTAAATGTGTTCAAATAGGCTTTTCAATTATAACATCCAGGCAGTGACGAAAGGCAAAAGAATTGTCAGGGTGTGCTGATTTTCTAATCAAAATATTGTGCAAAGCTGTAGAAAGCAGCATATTTCATCCCGATGGATAACCCTGAAAGTATCATTAACATGAGTAATATTCTGTTGCTGCTGAAGGTCACTGAAGGTTATTCTGCTATTTCTCTGTCTCTATGTGATGCTCCCTCTCTCTCTCTTTAAAGGGCTGCCTGTCATGGAAGTGAGGATTGATATTTCACGGCAGCAGGTGGAGAAGATCTTTGGCATGGATGAATATTGGTGCCACTGTGTAGCCTGGAGCTCTTCTGGTACCTCGAAAAGTCAAAAAGCCTTTGTCCGCATTGCATGTACGTATCTACTGAGCTCTCAATCCAAATACCCACAGTTCTCTCTTATTCCTTTGTATTTTACTAAAACATCTCATTGCTTAAAAAGGTTGTATTGACTCTTTTGAAACAACACAATGTGTTTCCCACAAAATATAAGGGGCACATTTCTTTCAGTCGTCCATTTATCAGATTCACAGTGACAGAGTTCAGTTTTTGCCATGTAAGAGAATGAGTAACCTATAATATCCTTATATTTTGTAAAAGGGGATACGCAATTCACTATATAAATGGTGATTGGTGGTAAGTGATAATTGGTGTTTTAGTGATGCAAATTGCGTCACATGACTCACTGTAGTTTAAAAAATATTGTACTGCAATAGAGTAAATTATTAGAGGGCCATGATCTGGATAAAAGCACCTTCGGCCTTGTGCTTTCATATGGTCATGGAACTCCTTGGTGACTTGGCGATAATATCCATACACATATACATTATTTTGTGTGATTTGTTGGGGTTCACTCAAATGTCAGAACTAATAATCACCTTTTTAAAGGGGCATGACACTATTTGCCTGGGTTTTATTCAGAGCACGTTTTTCAATGACACAGGGCACTTTTCCACAAAAAAAACAAAAACAAATGAAAGTTTATCCTTCTGAAACCCAGACAGTAGTGATGTGTGGGTCAAAAAAATCTCAACCCGCCCTCTCCCAACCCGACCCGTCAGCCTCCCTCCATTTATAGACCCACGCCTGCCCCACAATTATGTCACAAAAGGGGAGTGGCTTTCCGGGAAGGGCAACTATATACAATTTAAGGTTCTCTACCCAGCACAACACATTTGTACACCTAAAGCTGAAATTTGATTCATAAAACATTTGGTTGGTGGAATTGAAGAAATCAGACTCATGCTAGTGTATTAAAAATAATAAAAATGAAGATGTTAAATGCCTCAGCTGCTAATGCATGGTGTACAGAAGGCAGAACAAAGGCTTACCTGTCAGTATAACAGCACGTGAATGGTTTCTGATGCCTGAAGGAAAGCAATGAAATATTATTGGAATGTAGAAAGTGGCACAAAACAAGCGTGCAAAGCATAATACAGGTGTAGGTTTTGGAATGTAACCAACCATAAAAAAGATATTCGCAAGAAAATTGTGCTTATTTGTTGGTGTGTGGGGGGCACATTTTAATCTTCTGTTTGGATTCTCTCTTGGTGCAAGGAACATATGCGGGGCTTTTCTCAGCTCTCTCTAGTGATGCTTCTACCACCGGCAAGAGCGCAGGGGAAGGATAAGCACATAAGCTGCACAGCTGGCAGTGAATTACTGTATGGAAAAGAAGCCAATCAAGCTATGACAGGCAGGAATTAGAATTTTTTGGGCGATGTGGGAGGCAGCCAGTGAGACTTCACATAAACCAGCCTGTACAGAAAAAGGTTCATTAGGCTCACAAAGATGCTGTGCAGAAAGAGCCAGGCATCATTGCAGCCTGTCATAAGTGAGAAACACAAACCAGAGTGTATCCAGTCTTTGTTATAAAAACACCTTTGCAAAGTTATAGTTTTGCCCTCAGAATGAAGAGGGCAGATTTAAAAAAAATTTAAATGGAAGGAGTTCCAGCAGTTCAAACTGTTTCTAAACATAAGGGGGCTGACTAGCAAAGTATGTTCACCCTAAAACTCCACTGAATTGATACGGAGATTGGTAAAGCTCCAAATGAATATCCTGATGTTTTGCCTGTACTTCCTACACATAGACCTTTTATTACTGTCTTGGTTCTGGCAGTGGCCCAAAATCAGACCATGCCCCTTGGCAGCAAAGGATTGCCTTTATATTGGAGGATTGTCACACTAGATCAGCGATCCCTCAGCCAGTGGATCACAAGCAACATGTTGCTCACCATGGCGCTTATTTAAAACAAAACAAAAAAAAAACCAGGTGTACTGCCAAACAGGGCATTCTGTGGGCTGCCAGTTCACATAAGGACTACAAATTAGCCAATCACAGCCCATATTTGGCACCTATGGGAACCTTTTGTATGCTTGTGTTGCTCCCCAGCAGATAAAAAGGTTGGGGACCCCTGCACTAGATTGACAGAGCTTTGTAATTCAATAAAGACGATTGAGGAAATACCTCTCTAGAAGAACATATAATATGCATACATAATGGCAAATTTATAAAAGCAAGGAGAACCTTTTTGAAAACCATAATATATTCTGCTTTAATATTTTCTTAGACAAATACAAAGTGTCAGTATGCCTTTAAACCATCTCAGAAGGCAGGGATGTCAGGTGAGCAACTGGCTAAGACTTGCAGGGTCGAAGTTCAATAGCTGCCGCAGGGATGCAGGGCCGACATTTCTATCATAAGGGATCTACATTGTTTAAAACACCCAAGAGAGGCATTTGATATGCTAATTTAAGATACATTTCAGAGTTCAGAACCAACTGAGAGCTGCTCCAGAGACAAATCATATCATAAACATCTAGCCTTCCCTGTGTCATATTGAGTCCCGCCGGATCTGGGGAGCAGTAGAAATGACACAGCAGGCTCCCATTCTTTGTAAAGCCACCTGAGGTCTTCCTTAGGACACCAACCACTTGACAGGGATTTATGTAGCCATCCAATTAAAAATGTTTAAGTGCATATTATCATACTATTATAACATCAATTATCTAAACGCTTAAAAGCAAATTAACGTGCACTAATGGTATTAACTGCTAGGAAAAATACATTAGGGTATTGTTATGGACTGCAGTAATATGAAATCAAATTAGGGAATGACTAGAGGTATAGGGCAGTAACTCCAATAATTCACTTTATCTTTTGCTCCGTCATGGGCAGCATTAGAAAGGCTATAACCTTAGCCCGACCTTATCCACAAAAAATAAAAGCATTCAAAGTGAATGATATGAAGCCTGAGCATTCATTTATATGTTAAATACTATAGCAAGAAAGGCTATTTTTATCTTTAATGTAGTGACGCTAATTACACACATTGTAGTATGCAGTATTAATCAGGTACTATAGAACTCACAGCCTGAGGCAAAGGGTGATAAAAGGGATGCAAATGTTAAAATTAGTGACAATAATAAGTAATATTATAGGACAGGCAAGTTTTGCAAAGAAAATAGTTTCCTAAAATGTTAGGTAGTGGATTGATTTTCCAGAAACCCATGATCCAGAAAGCTCCAAAATACAGCAGTGCATTTTCCCAACAAACAATTCTTCATTTGTGGTGGGTTTGATTGTACTTGGCAGTAAGCATAAAGCACAATGTTGCTGGAGGAGATAAAGTGTGGGCAACAAAAGGTCCCATCTGCCATAGCCCTAAAGAATGGTTCTTTGCTATAAAGAAAGAACCCTTATCTCACTAGTTATTATATTAGTCGTTACACATTTTTTTGTGTATGGAGAAGTGCATTTCCTGGTACACATAAGATGTTCTCTATAAAATACCCTCAGTATCAGTGGAGCCTCAGTTACAGAGATCAAAAGGGACTTAGTATATCAGCCAACATGTAGTGAGCTTGAGTAATACATCAAATCACAGAGCCATATTCAATGCGAGTCATGACAGGCGCATCGTTGGCGCAACTTGCCCTGCCCCTTAACAACCTACCACACCACTCCCCCTATCCCTCGAATCCCAAATAAATTACACAGACACCAGTTTGGATGAAAAGGGCCGCAGAACATTTATTAACAACAGACTTTTTAAATTTAAAACATACCATAAGCAAATGGCATAACCTGAACATATGATAACATATCAAAACATAACATGAAAATATGGTAAACATATCATGAACATATGATAAACATAACTTGAACATTTGTATAACAACCAATCACAACCATCCAATAACTGCGCAACGCCACTCGAGCTGCCAGCTGCCATCCTAGCCCGGAACCACCTACTCCTCAAACACTTCACTTCCTGATACACCTCCTTACCCCTGAGGTGCCAGGCGTGACAACCACCAATAACTATGCAACCATTGGTTCCCGAACTCAACTACCCCACCGTCAAAACTTCCATACCAACTCACCTGTGTAGGGAGGGAGGGTGGGCGTTTTCATGCACTGCCTAAGATGGAAGTGAGCGGGAGAAACTCCAACCCCCCTATTTATACCCCTTGCCTGCCTCATTCAAAACCCACCAATCCCTTACCAGCTGGGCGTGGCTTAACCCCCTACGGCTCTGTCATGCCCCACGTTCCCTACACTTCCCTACGGGTCACTGGTCACTATACTGAGGACCTGCTTCTGTAT
Source organism: Xenopus tropicalis (assembly GCF_000004195.4). Classification (NCBI taxonomy): domain Eukaryota; kingdom Metazoa; phylum Chordata; class Amphibia; order Anura; family Pipidae; genus Xenopus; species Xenopus tropicalis. Next base: position 46,613,635 of record NC_030679.2, on the reverse strand, counting down.
GTCCAGACAAGGGTACAATAGATATTGTACATAATCTCTTCCACTGTCCATATATAAAGGGCTGAATTTAGTGTATTTCCTCGCTGTGGCATGAGGTGCCTCTGAAATCTTAGTAGAAAACCCTCTTCACCCTCCCTTCATTCTACACACGTTTCCCAATTACAGATGTAGCAGGGGGTGCTGCTGGCATTTATAAGCTCTGGCCATCACCCAGTTTACCTTTCATGGGGCTGTATGGTTTGCTTGGCATGGTGGAAATTTCCATGGTAACCTATAACATCTTTGCCAGAGTTAGGGTTGTCAACTTTCTTTGTAAATAGATGCCAGCCTATATATCTTTTTTAGCTTCCTAACATTGGCATTAAACTTTATTTTTTATTGGCCAGGTCAAAAGGCAACCCTAATCAGATATTCTTTACTCAGATGGCGTAGCACATTCTACAGCTATAGTTGTTACTGTGGGAAACCAAAATATTATTTACAAATCTGTATGAAACTGTGCTGAGTAAACGTCCAATTAATTTGTGCTGCCGGTGATTTATAACGCGCTTGTTAACATCTCTTGCTACCGGATTTCTCTGTTGCACAAACACTGAGGTGGCTGCAAATATGACAACTGATTTATCAAACAAAAGAGTTCCAGAAAACAATGTGTTCCTTCCATTGAAGGCTGTAACAAACGCTCCTGGCTATGGAGAATGGGAGACTGAAATCTTGCCGCAACTAGTCATAGTGAGCAAATCATTAGCAAATATGGAGTGTTTGCGATTAGGGAATGCTGAGAGGTGTGCATAAATGCAGCTGCAGGGAGAACTGAAGAGGACTAGATAAAACATCTGAAAACAGACATGTTTTGTGGGGCTGGAACTACAGGGAGTGCAGAGGTTAAAACCACTGGCAGCCAATGTACCTGAGGGAGTTCCTATGAGCATGCAGTATTAGATTTGTTACTATAGAAGAAGAAGAAAATAAAGTGCCAATAAGGCAACCAACAAAGAGAGATACGTGTAAATAATGGGGAGGGGGGGGGGTTGTTGCAGTGCTAGCAAAAATGTTGACTGTGTGGGCCTTTTTATTTGTCACACCCTGTTACACCCCAACCACATCTGCCCTTGCTCCCAATTCCTCTCCAGTTTTAGGCAATTTCAATTAAAGGAGATAACTTGGTGCAAATTACATGGAGCTGGAGACAGGGTGTTCCTGTGGTAGGCAGTTTAAAAGAGGCCAAAACAGAGCAAATCCTAATGGTTGCTGATCACCACAACAAAATATTTTTTAAGGCACATTCCTTAACTCCTAGAATCAGAGGTGCTTCTTTGCATTTTGGCTATCGAACCAACAGATACCACCCAACCACGCTTACTTCTCCTGTGCTTCTCACTGCTACTGCTAGTAAAGCACAATGACACCCCACTGGAGTCAGAAAGGAATGTTTTCCCCTTCTGTGGCAAATTAAAGAGGCTTTAGAAGGGGTTTTTTTCGCCTTCCTCTGGATCAGCTAGCAGTAAGGAAGGTTATATATAGGCATTAAGGTTGAACTGGATAGACGTGTGTCTTTTTTCAACCTAACCTAACTCCTAACTTATATATTACTACAGGATTGGGACCCGTTATCCAGAATGCTTGGGACCTGGGGTTTTCCGGATAAGGGGTCTTTCTGTAATTTGGATCTCGTACCTTAAGTCTGCTAATAAAATTATTTAAACAGTAATTATACCCAATAGGATTGATTTGGCTCCAATAAGGATAAATTATATCTTAGTTGGGATCAAATACAAGGTACTGTTTTATTCCTACAGAGAAAATGGAAATCATTTTTAAAAATGTGAATTATTTGATTAAAATGGAGTCTATGGGAGATGGCCTTTCCGTAGTTCAGAACTTTCTGGATAATGGGTTTCCGGTACTGGATAATGGGGTCTGATACTTGTACACTAAAAGGGCTGCTCACCTTTTGTAAGATGCCCCCCAAGATTCTTACGTTACATGATGGAAGAATCACCCCTGCCACTAAGATAATCTATTTTTGACTATACAGGGATGGGACCCGTTATCCAAAATGCTTGGAAACCTGGAGTCTTTCTGTAATTTGGCTCGCTATACTTTTAGGGGGTAATTTATCTCCATTCAAGTTTTTTTGCACAAAACTTGAATTCTAGCTATGCTTCAAAAACTTGATTGTCTGGTATTTATTAAGTTCAAAAAACTTGAATGTAAAAATTTGCTTCAATGGCAAAGTCAAGCCATATTCTCAAACTCAAGTTTTTAGAGCACGTTAAGTTTATTATTAGAACAAGCTTTCCTTATTAATAAATAAGCGACTATTAGATATGCAAGTTTATTTGATTTAGAAAGAAACTCGAATTTACAAACTCGAAAATTGATAAATAAGCCCATAAGTGTCCTAACAAATCCTTTAAACATTAAGGGTGAAGACACACTGAGCTACTAGTAGCTCTGTGTGTCTTCACCCAACACAAACCCAATATGGTTGTTTTGCCTCCAATAAGGATTAATTATACCTTAGTTGGCATCAAGTACATGGTACAGGTATGGGATCTGTTATCCGGAATTCAGAAAGCTCCGAATTACGGAAAGCCTGTCTCCCATAGACTCCATTTTAATAAAGAAATTCCGATTTTTTCAAATGTATTCCTTTTTCTCTATAGTAACAAAACTGGACATTGTATTTTATACCAACTAAGTACAGTATATTGTGTATTGGATGCAAAACAATCCTATTGGGTGTAAAGAATTTTTTATTGATTTTTAAGTCGAGATGGAGAGCCAAGTTACGGAAAGACCCAATATCCAGAATACCCTTGGTCCTGAGGATTTTGGATAATTGGTCCTATATGTGTACTGTTTTATTATTACAGAGAAAAGGGAAATATTTTTTAAAACCAGAATTAATGTAGTGATTAAAGTGATTTAGTGATTTAAATGGATTCTATGGTAGTACAGGTATGGGATCCCTTATCCGGAAACCTGTTATCCAGAAAGTTCCGAATTACGGAAAGCCTGTCTCCCATAGACTCTATTTTAACCAAATAATTCAGAATTTTAAAACTGATTTCCTTTTTCTCTGTAGTAATAAAACTGCACGTTGTAACTGATCCCAACTAATATATAAATAATCCTTATTGGATGCAAAACAATCCTATTGGGCTTAAATGATGCTTTATTGATTTTTTAGTAGACTTTAGGTATGGAGATCCGAATTACAGAAAGACCCCTTATCCGGAATACCCTTGGTCCCAAGCATTTTGGATAATGGGTCCTATACCTGTACCTTCCTGTACTGCATTACTGCTTTTAAATCTGACTAAAGCAGTTCTGTTTTAGTTAAGGGAACTGCAAGTCTCTGCGGTTTCAATGGCACAGAGAATCCTGTGGCTATTTGCACACACCCAAGTACACGATGCAAAATACAAAAAAATGGCTGATTTCTCTCTTTTTTGCACTTTGCACAATACACATGGGTTTGCAAATGAGTTCTATGGTTGTGGAAAACATCCCTATTCCCAGTAGAGCAGCACTGATCCAGCCCCACATTTCAAGTCTGATGTCAGCCTAACAGTGTTTCTTTACCCAAATGTAAGTTTTGAAAAGATCTATTAAAATCTTAGTGGATCAGTTATCCAAAGTTATCAAACTTCCAAAATACGGCAATTTTCTAGAAAACAGTTCATTTTTGACCAATAATGTAACACCTAAGGGAGAGCTGTTTCCCAAAAATATCAGAGCTTAATTCGCTGTTGTTTACTTTGGCAAACTCGTTCTACCTTCACCGCACAATGGGATATTAAAAAACAATTTCTCAAGTAAAAATCAAATGGACCTGTCATTTCGATCCATGAGTAATAAAAACAAGTACTTATGTGCGGCCCAGCACACCAGAGTTATAATTTCACTTTTCAGGTATAGATTTAGCTTGCCATGAATGTGCACAATGGCATTTAAATTTCAATCTAAATTCCAGACAGATTAGTCATGATGTCTGGGAAGTCTATAATTTAAATGGGCTGATCACATTGTGTAGCTGATATGTGACGATAATAGAGGTTATCATAGAACACTGTGCGCGTCTTTGCTTTTTTATACAGGGGGATTCTGTTTTGTAAGCATTTAATCTGGCTGGATCCAAGGAAGGGCAGAGAGGGTATTTATCTGCCTGTAGTAAAAGTACAAACCACATTGTGTATGTGTCAGATATGTTTAGTATTTACTGTATGTTTTTCAACATCCTGAATCCCATTATTTTCCCAGTCTCCTTCCTGCATTGCCTGGGGCCCCCCCGTCTCTCCACCTCTACCCTTGCTAGTGCATAACCTGACATCCTGTGATGTCATCTTTAAAAGTATCATTTGCTCTTTCTTTACATATCCTAAAGCAATGCGCTCGACAGAAATAAATGTTTGATGGTTTGTGTTTGTATTAATTCTCAGCAGTGTATTTATGCCAAGGTCACTCACTCTTAGGATGCATTGACTCACTTATTTTTTGTACTTTTATGCCTTTCTTATTCCCTTAAAGGCTATTTTGCAGTACAGTTTGTATTGCGATTGCCATGTTTTATTTCTAACTTCAGCTTCCAATAATTATTTGCTCAATTTTATTGAATTTACATCCCGACACAGTTTCATTTTATTTAATGCTGGTTTTTATCTCATTGTGCACTTTACTGGATACTTGATATTGTACTCGGTTATTTTATTTTTTGTTTGTTGACGTTTAGTCATTGGCTGTGCTTTATGCATTAAACCCCTGTCTGCTACTTAACCATGAAAAAGGATTATTGTATGAAAGAAAAAAAATTTTATGTATGGAACTTGGCAGGTCCATAGTCATTTTGTAAAATTCAAGAAGCATTTGCTTTAGTAGTTTAAGGGCTGTATAATATCAGAGGGAATGCTGTCCTTTGTATGCTTGCTTAGCACGAGAAATGCCACAGTGATATATACGGTATATATATGCACAAACTGGGTACATTGATAAAAGCCATAATACTATCTGTATATACACATGGAGAAGACTTTATTGGTGCATAGGATGTTCCCTTCATGCTTCAATTAAGCTTGCTTCATCTGTAGTATTATTCTTTATTAAATGGCAACATGTTGCACAACACTTTGCAGAGACTGATTATCAGACACTTCAGTTCCCGCCCCAATGGAGCTTAAAATCCAATGAGGTTCCTATCAAGGGTGAACTTCATTAGAAGCCAGTGAATCCGCCTGTATAGGTTTATAGTGTGGGAAGAAACTTACGAAACCACTGACACAGGGGCCCCCGGTCTGATCCTCTATAGTTGCAATTAATCCGCCAGCTGCTCTCCTACCTGTGGGCAGGGTATGTGGGACGTGCTTGAGTGGACGGGGGGCCAGTTAGGAGTCCTTGGGTCCCTCCAAAGTGCAGATTACTCAGCTGTACCAAAACTCTACATGGTGACAGGTTGAATTCAAACTCAGAATGTAATCTAAAGGCCACAAAAAAAAAAAAAAATATTATTTTTTTTAATACAAAGGGGGTTTAAATGCCTGTGTAAATGTTCTGATGGCATTCTGGCTAGCGACTGTCTAATGTGACACATTTTATAGATTCTGTCTCATCCCAGGAACCTTATTTAATAGTATAATCAGTGGGGGGTGCCAAAATGGTAGGCAACTGTCACGATTACGCCACTTCAGACGCACGTGACTGTAGGTGTGGCTGTCTAGAGGGTCCCCTGCTCAGTCTCACACACCTGACACCCAGGTCAGACTAGCATCACAGCACCCCAAAGACCAACCAATGCTCACAAACTCATATACAACTTGCTGCCACCACTCTCATACTTCTTACACTGGCGATGAGAGATGCCAAGCACACTGGTAGAGAAAGGGTTAATGTAAAGAACCAACACACGCACTCTCCTTACCAGCAGTCAAAGGGTTAATCAGCACACAGCATACAGAGGGCTAAGGCACACAACAGAGTTACACACTCGGAGGTTAGGTACGTTTTAGAGCATCAAGGACAAACTTATTAAATTTTATATTTAATATTATAAAAAGTATAACAGTGCAAGTTAAAACAAGATGTTACAACAAAAGGACATACGATAAAACAAGTACAAACAGTTTTAAAATAAAATGGAAAAATATAGAAGTCCTATACTATACCAAGCAAAGTCCTTCTAGTCCTGGAGGCAAGGGGAAAACCACAGGATAAACTTCCAATAGAAATTGGTCCTCCACAGAATATCAGAGTATAGTCAGAAGAGCTGACTATTTAGTTTGCAGGGGGATCAGGTAACTGGACACTCCTCCCTCAGGAATGTAAGGGGCGGGGCCATTAGCAGGACACACTGAGTTTTATGGCCTCCTGTGTATGGACTGAGTGTATGGACTGGTCCAATGATACCAATGTCCATAACTCCTTGTGGGAACATAATAGAAAGATGAAATTAGATTCATCAATTCTAAATGATCCCACTGGTCCCATACAGACTAAACATCACTACTGTGTGACCTGCCCCTGCCCAGATACTCCTATCTGACAAACCGAGAACCCAAATCCAGCGATGTTTGGACCCGTATGAGACCATCTTACATGAAACATATACTCAGGTTTTGGTACCTCTAGTATAAATGGTGTGGGTTCTGGGACAATAAATGTTTGTGAGTTTGGGATATGGTGTGACCTCCACATCACCTATGATGGGTCCCAATGTGAACTCTAATTCACCCCCATGTGGACTTTCACTCCCCCACATGGCATGGCTCTTATCAGCCAGGGATTAGAGTTGGGCATTCCAGGTTGTGAGGCCTTACACATGGCTGGTTCCAGACCCTAGTGACCAGAGGCCTGTTATATATCTCTTTCTGGCACATTTCTGGAAGATTTTGGGATACCTTGGCCTGCTTGATTAACCCTTACAGGCCTATATCATGACAGCACCTCTCAGTGATTGCAACCAATTACCTGATACCCCAGGCTGGTGCTATGGTTAGCAGAAAACTGCACCGGCCTGGAGACTCCTGTCTTTATGTCGCTCGCACATGCGCAGTAGAGTGAGAAGCTGAACTTTAACAAAAAACCACCTTTTTCCACTGTATTGCGCATGTATCAGCCCTGGGATTGTGAAGACAGAAAACAGGAGGAAGAGGATCGCTTGCTCACAGCTACCCCAAGCCAGTGCAGTTTTCTGATAACAGGGGCACTTGGTCAGGGTATTAGGTAAGTGATTACAATCACTGGGGGGGTTGTGCCTAACATTTGGCACCCCCAGTGATTGTACCTTTTCTTCTCTATTAAAAACAGATCGCTTTTTAAATTTTTTAATTTCTACCCTCCAACAAACTGAAAGTGCTTCTCAGTATCAATGTTACAATGTACAGTACAATTGCACACATTATAATGTAAGCTGTTTTTTAATTGAAAACAAAAGGCAGAATGCATTCCTAGTACAAACCCTATCATTTGGCTGAAGGTGAATATTGATGTATATCACTCTCTTCATTTTGAAGGGGGATGTGAGTAACAGTATATAAACAAATGAAGCAGTTTATACAATCTGGCATCTCTCAGTGATGCAGTCTCCATAAGTTCCAACCTAATTAAATAAATACAGATTTGTGGCTTGGCACGAGACCTGCATTGTAACCTTACATTTCTTTATAAAAAAAAAAAAAAAAAAAAATCATAATTAATGGTCTTCTAAAAGCAGCTATAAGAATTGACCTTAGCAAAACATATTTACATCAAGGCAGACACTAAACCATTGCAGGAGCAGCAGGTACACCACACTAGGTTAGCTTACTATTACTAGCAGTTTAAGAGGACCTAAACATCTGCCATTTACACCCCAAGAAATAGACATTTAGGGTCACTGACTATCTGACTTTTAAAGACAGCTGTTAAGCTGAAAGCATGGTATTAGCAGTCTAAAACTGCTTAGCACTACAATATAAGTTCATGGGATAATGTAATCAAAATCATGTTTTTACCAGGTCTAGTAACCCATAGCAGCCAATTATATCACATCTGGCTGTTTAGTATGCTAAGAAATAACCGATTACTACATTTTGATAATAATTTAATAATTTGTACCCCCAAAAGAAGGTTTACACACCCCTGATTGAAATGTGTGAGCACCCCTCAGTCCTAAGCTTAGGAATGCTCAGTTTTGAAGACCCTGCACAATGACATTTCTCAGCTGCCTCCCCGTCCTCAGTGGTTCCTTGTACAAAACTACGTTCAGTGCATTCTAAGGAAAAGTACACAGACTATTTTGTTACTATGGAGACATTAGAGGGATTTAAATGTTTACATTTATGTGAGGATTTAAAAATAGCATCAGTCACTCGCACAGGGTGCCAGGCTCAGGCATGAAATGAGTTAACCATCACCGCCTTGAAATCATTTCAAAAGAAAGACAGATAAACCCTTTTAGGATACAGACCTGAAAATGTAACAACCCCACCTTCTATCTGCAGTAGATCTGAGCAAAAAAACACTAATCGCTCAGTACCTGTCAGAGAAATGCGTGACTGTAATAATGACTTGTTTTCTGATGCATAATAAAGAAAAATCTCTACTCACTAGGGCATGGACTTCTAACCTTTTTCTCAGGGCACCCCAATTCAGATTTTGGACCAAAAACAAGTGGTTTAGAATGAATTGTGCTTGTGATTTAATTACTATTGACCATAGTAGCAAGATATTTCATAATAAACAGCAAGGGATCCCAACTCACAGGTTAAGAATCAGCACTAGGGGTCATACTTTGACCATATATGGCCCAATAAAGACTGCCAATTCAGCCCCTCCAAACCCAGTCAGCATTTATTGGCCCTTGTATGGGGTCCTCCAGACATGCTGTGACCAATATCTTTCTCAAATATATCTGGCAGGTATGAAAATTCCGTTGGGCCTCTGTAGACTCTCAATGTGATCTGATCGATGGCTATCATCCCTATTTGCCTCAGCACATTGGTAGCCAAAATGGGTCATCAAGGATTCAAACCATTTGTGTGGTGTGCTCTCAATCTGTGTAGCACTTCCTGCTTGTCACAACAAAGGGAAACCTGATATAGGTGTGGGATTTATATAATAATATAATAAGTATTCAGATTACATTTTTCCCTTTTTGAATGAAGGTTATGGTTCTATTTGACCAAATCAGGTAGGCATAGAATATAGGAACCTGTATTATTATATAATATAGTATTTCCCTGTGTACTTAAAGTGGGTGATGTCCGCATAGGGCCAGATTCATGAAAAAGTCACGGAAAATACGCTCGGAGCGTTCATGGATTAATAAATGTGCCCCAAAGTCTACTTACAATTCTAAACTCTATTCAACTTGTTCATTTTTTTTTTTTTAAAGGCAGGAAGGTAAAAACTGCATGCAGTGCTTTCTTATGGTTCTGCTGGCTCTGTAGGCTAGTTCAGCAACCTCGCAAATTGATTCAGTACAATGCATTTGTGCCACCAATGTAAAGGCCCCAGCGCATTGTTATATGCCTCAAATGTCAATGCACATGTGCTGAAAACGCATTTAAAAATATTTAAATGGTGAAGTACACCTTTAAAGCTTAAGGCACATGGGGATTTCATCCGCCACCGCCACCAGCGGGGCACATTAACGGTCAGTCGCAAACAAAACATCCCTGTCCCCCATCACAGCTCATACGGTTATTTAATGGAAGCGCTATTATATTGACACACATAAGGGGTTGACAGGCAGACCAAAGCTGTAAGGGGGGGGGGGGGGATTCCCCCATCTGATTCCTTTTCCCTTTAACATCAGATGAGTGAATATTCCATGAACTTATTTCAACTGTATTTCAAGTATATAAAAAGCCTCTCAAGAAACCTTGTACCAATAGAACTGTGATTTCCTGACTATTATATCCAAGCGGCTACATGAAAGGCAAGAGCATGACATTATTGTTATCTCTCTTATTTTTCAGCATCTTTCTTTGCATTGCACGGGAGGCCCACATAATTGTTACTGTATGTGTTTGAATGAGGATGTTCTATCATTTCTTTCTCTGAATACCTGATCTGTCTATTCAATCAGCTCAGTTAACACTGACTCTCTTATAGCTCACGTTGAAAAAATTGCAGAATGAATTTTTCACTCTCTCATTATAATCTTCAGATTCATATATGCCTGCTGTATAATGAGTTGCTCCTTATCTCAAAGCCTAACAAAGGCTGCATCTGGGGGGTGGGAGAGGCTTGCATATACAGAGACCTTTCGGTAGACTGCTCATTTGTTTTAATTGTTCATACTGCTCATACAGTCAGGCGGCAGAATGGGACTTTGATTTTAGTATCAGATTGTGCCCTGTTTTGCTCAAAAAATAACAAAGACCATAGACAATAGACAGAATGTGCGTTCAGCATAAACCCTGTTAATTAAATTACTGTGGAAAAGAGGGGTATACTGCCTCTTTAAATACATTGACCTTCAATAGCAGTGTAGCTCCAACCTAAACTTGTAGCACTCCAACTCCCAGAATACACAGTCATATTATAACAGGTTAAAGCTTGCTACAACATAATGGAAAGTGTCTTAAAGCAACATTGCACAACTATACTTCATCCACGCTCTTTGGGACCAGAAGGCATAAACTTAACTGATGCAAAACACTGAGAATCCATCCTACTCTGTATACACACAGCTCCCTGTACTTTCTTTAGGCGGTCTAAGCATGAGGCATTAATACATAGTTTGGGGGGGGGGGGGGGGTTTAAAAAGTCTAAGCACAGTAATTTCACTAGGAAAGATAAAAGAAACAGGACATGCAAACCTTTGGAAGTGACAAGAGAACCCTTAATACCTCAAAAAAGGGCACAAAGCAAAACAGCCTTTGCACAAGCACTCACTATATTTAACCCCGTCATTCACAATAAATACGAATGCATAATCAGTGGTCCCCTTGAGAAAATAGGAAAGAATATAAATAAATGGTGTTCCATAACAATATTGGTTGCTGTAATCATAAATGACTCTTTGTCTACCTGTGCCTGGCCTTTACAATTATTTATTTTATAATATTTGTATATTATATATATATATATATATATATATATATATATATATATATATATACACACATACATACATCAAAAAAAATTCAAGTCCTTTGATATATGGAGATATTGATATACATATTGCCAAATTTGTGTCACTTGTGATTTATGGTTAAAAAATCTTTTGTATTAATATAAGTTTGCCAATATAGAGAGAACTTTGACGGGGTTGGTGTATCGGCTTCTATGTAGATTGAACACTTTATTGTGTTCGGTCTCCATGGTGACCCGCTACGTCACTTCCGCCTTCTTCTTATACACGGAGTGACTAGCAAATGTGCTTTGAAACATGTAAGATGGCCACGCTGCTGCGCTTGAGAAAGGGGGTACAAAGTTTCCCGAAACGTTGCGCTTGAGCGGTATGCCTGATCAATATTCATGGTTTTTTTTCTACTGGATTGTTCTTATATGGAACTTCTTTTAAATGATTGCCAATAAAAATCTTTTTTACAAGTACGGAGTGCGACTCGGTTGGAGAATATATATTATATATATATATATTTATTATAGAGTCAGGGTTAGGTAGCTGGGACCAATTTTCTGGGGATAAAGCAGCCCTTGGCACAATTACAACACATGAGAGCGTAGTCTCTTTTAGGCAGTTTATTTTTCACTTGCATCAAAATGACAAAACAAACAGTTCCAAAATAAAATCCTTGCCACTTAATGGGCTCTAACTAACACATTAGTTGTCCTAACTAACCAGGAGCAGACCTACCGCCTGTCTCCCACACAGAGAAAAGAAAAAACAAAGTTCAAACCTTGTAGTAGTTTCAAAACTTTCAGTCAGCTCACACAGGCAGCTTCCCTGTGTCTTTCCCCCAGACTGCAGCCTTCTACTTTGGCCCAGGCTGCCTTTTAATTAGCCAGCTGAGAGGCCTCAGGTAGACCCACAACACCCGGGCTGGACTAGCAGTCCCGGAACCATTCTTTTAGGAACCTGGGACATATATAAGCTCCTGGACTTTCCCAGGTATCCTGATAGTGACCTTACCACAATATATATATATATATAAAATTTGTGATAGAAGTATATACATATATATATAAAATTTGTGATGGAAGCTGCCTCTTTCTGTATAGTGGCTGTAGCTAAGCATCTCCTTTTCATCAACATTTTTGTCTTTTATAGCATGGAGGACAAAATAACAAGACAGGTGTGCCACAAGGTGTCCCCCTGCTATGACTGAGCTTGTGTGATGTGCTATGGGGTTCCAGTGCAGTGGTGCTTCCTAAAGATACTCGCCAAAGCGTCCATGGCTGTCACTAGTAATCGAGTCGCCTGTGTGCACAGGATGCAGGAATGCAGTGAGGAGAGACAGAAATATAGATGAACAGACTAAATGTATTTGAAATCCGGTTAATTTTAGACCTGTATACTCCAGAGGGAGGGAAAAGCAAAGCACCCTGACACTGTGTATACATCATTTTCTGTCATTCTCTATCACAGACTGGCAGTAATGTGTTTTTATACAGTGCTGGCAGATACTGCGGCAAAGAGCAGAATACAACAGGAAAGGCTAATTCCCCTCAAGAAATCTTGTGGAATCAGTTGCCAAACATGGATGGCATTTTGTACATCCTCGACTACCAAATATAATGCCAGGCACATAACAAAGTGTGTGTCATTTATAAATGTTAGTTAATGTGTTGGTTAAGAATGATTTTTGTAGGAATGAAGCCAAAAGTAATTCATGTAGGTGAGTGGTTCATTCCACTCTGAGTCTCCCCAGTTGTTTCTCTGTGTTCATATTTGCCGTGGGCCTGTTGTTTTCCCAGACCTCAGGAAAAATTTTGAGCAAGAACCATTGTCAAGAGAAGTGTCTCTGGATCAGGAGGTGATGCTGCTGTGTCAGCCCCCCGAAGGGATTCCTCCCGCAGAGGTGAGTCAGTACTACACTATGGCATGTGTTACCTTCCCAAAATGGGAATCAGTCTATTACTGGGGGGCTGGAGAAAATTATATTATTTTAACCCCTCTATAGGAAGGAAAAAGTGCAATATAATCAGGCCTAAAAATGTCTAAATGCTATCATAAATCCAGTATTTTTTGTTAAGGTCCAACTTAACTCCACACAAAGCTCAAGGGCATTACCAAGGGGGCAAGCAAGGTAGATTTGCTTTCTCCATGGAAAGCCTGTTAAGATAGAGGTACAGTAAGAAAGTATAATATATTTATTTTCTGTTTTTATTCATGGGTTGATTTATGTCTCTCTGTCTATCTATTCTATCTATGTCTATCAATAGTCTCTTTATGTACCTATTACTTTGTATGTCAGAGCTGTAGCCCAACAATATCAGGGTGAGAATCTTAAAGCAAGACTGATAATTACAGCTTTCCCAGGTCTCCTGGGCCAGTGGGCAACTTAATGCAAGAGGATCCTCCAATATGAGAATACAGGCACCGTAACAGAACTGAACCCTCATCCTGATGTTGGAATGTAGTGTTATACCAGCAAGAAAACCATCTACCTATGTTAGATAACAGAAAAAGTGACTTCAGTAGCACTGGCTTTACAAGATTTTCATTGCATTCATAGTTGAATTTGCAAAGTCTACTTGTTGACAAGAGCAAGTGGGAGAGTTCTAGGTGTATGTTTCCTTTAATGCTTGGTGGAACTAAAAGAGCACTGCTTGTCTAGTCGCTCTTGGTATAGTACCAGAGTACTAGTGAAAATACATTGCTCTAGAGGATTTTTTTTTTTTTTATTATTTTCCCCTCAGCATAACTGGAACTATAACTGTTCAGTGGAAAATGAATTGCCGTTGTTCTCTATTGGTTTTCCATTTCATAACATGGAGTTTGCCTTCCTTTTAGATTTTTTTTTTTATAGAATATAAAAAAGCCATGACGAACAAGAAATACCATTTAAAGAACACAAGAAAAATTATGGAGTGAATGTGTCTTGCCAGGCACGCTAATGCAATGAGATAAAGGGAAAAAAGACGCAGGCTTAAATATATAATCAATGAAAATCATATTTCACAGACATGTGCTAAATCTCCAGTGGCAATGACCTCTGTCTGACCATTTTAAGAATAGCTACAGAAAGGGAGATGGAAATTACAACACCTTTTTATTAATAGAATTATAGCCCAGGCTGGGCCACAGGGTCTCAAATTGAATAAAGTGGATACATACACTTCATTTCCACACAAGATTTGTATCTTGCACTTTTATAAGATGCAAATAAAATTATATTCTGGATTGGCTTGCAAGAATGCTTAAGTGATCCATTTGACAAACACGTTTTTATGAGCACATCCATTTATATGGCTGGGAGAAATTCCTCACCTCTTGGATACAGTTTCCCCTTCATGTTTAGTTTGACGCACAACTCTGCCTCAAAAAAATCTTTGGAGGAGTTCACCACACACATCCACCCCTACCTGGCCCCACCTCACCCACCTGTGTATGCACCCACCCCTCATGTCCCCTGCTCCCCACCAGCTCTCAGATAGTAGAGCAGCTAGGAAGGGGGGATTTCTATAGAGGAAACAGGCTACATGGTCCGGGCCCCCCCCCTGCAACCCCCAGGGCCTGCTTCCACTATAGGTACACCACTGTACACCAGAATGTGCTTAACTGCTTTGAACAACCAAACAAATTAATTTATTTTTAGATATTAGTGCAAAGTGCAACTCAGCAGCTGCACTGTGCACTAACACCCATCTGAATCCATACACACCAACGTGTGTATGGATTTTTTCTTCAAAAAGCAGCCCTAATATGTCAATTTGTTAATACTTTTTTAAGAAAGTTTTCCTGACAACTTGAATATCAGCTTTGGGGTAAAAAAGGTTGTTTTGTTCTGAGATACAATAGCTTTTTACTATAATATCTTCTTTAGAAAAATATCGGTAAAACAGAATAACTGAATACAATGTTATAACTTTAGCATCTTGCTTTCTTTCTTTGCCTTTATTTTCAATCTCTTCTTGTATCCTTTTTGGTCTCCATCATTAAAGGTTGAATGGCTGAAGAATGAGGAGATTTTGGACCCGGAAGTAGACTCCAACATTTTCATTGGTTCAGACAACAGCCTCCTTCTGAGACAGGCTCGCCTAGCAGATACTGGGAATTACACGTGTGTAGCCAAGAATATAGTGGCCCGAAGGAGAAGTAATTCAGCTGCCATCACTGTATATGGTGAGGGTTGACATGGGCAGTATGCACTGACACTGCCGTCTTCAGCAACATTATTTTGTTGTTCACTTTAACAATCATTGACAGTTCTATACATTGCAGAAAAATAGTATGGCGTGCCTGCTATATTGTGCATTTCAGTAGATGTTTTTTTGCCCTTCTTTTTCAGTCAACGGAGGATGGTCTTCGTGGGCAGACTGGTCCCCCTGCAGCACTACCTGTGGGAGGGGCTGGCAAAAAAGGAGTCGAAGCTGCACCAATCCCACACCCCTAAATGGTGGATCCTTCTGTGAAGGGCAAAATATACAGAAAACTGCCTGTACAACATTATGCCCAGGTACTATAATCTGCTAGCAGAGACCCCTCTTATGAGTAAATGGAATAAAAGCCAACAGAATGAACTAGAATAAATAAGAACAAATATTGGTATCACAGTATCATATTCTTTTTAGTTATAGCACTGCCAATTTTATTTGTTTTTTCAGACCTGCATGAAGGTAACTATTTCCCACATAAATAATGATATTTGAGTAAGAAATCTAATGACATACCCTGGTACAAACTATAAACTCTATTTTCTTTTGGCTGACGGATTGCTAAATATTTTTGCAGGCTACCAAAACACCAATATTATATTCATGCAAAAGTAAAATTGTTCACGCAAAGGAAACTTTAGACATTTTGTGTAAATACAGTATTTTCCTTTAACAATTTTTATTACTTTGCCCCATTATTTGTTAATGTTTATGTGCATATCTCCAAAAATATGTAATCGCCATCTGTACAGGTATGTGATGTGTTATCTGGGAGCCTGCTATACAGAAAGCTCTAAATTACAGGAAGGTCATCTCCCACAGACTCCATTTTAATCAAATAATTTTCATTTTTAAAAAGGATGTAATAATAACACAGGACCTTGTACTTGATCCCAACCAAGATATAATTAATTATTATAGGAGGCAAAATAATCCTATTAGGCTTATTTAATGTGTAAATTATTTTTAGTATGGCAATTCAAACCCCAGATCCCGAGCTTTCTGGATAAAAGGTCCCATACTTTTACAAGATTTAAATGTCCCTGTATCATTATACAGTGCAAGCCTTACAAAATATCATTTTAATACAGCCATTTTTCTTAAAGCAAAACTGATTTAAAAGTGATTTATAGCTTAAAAACAGTTATAATAAACTATATATAATAATAAACAACATAAATACATGGATATATGCATAGTGAGAGAGCTGGTGCCTAGAGATGTAGCGAACTGTTCACCGGCGAACTAATTCGCGCGAACATCGGGTGTTCGCAAGTTCGCGAACTTTTCGCGTATGTTCGCAATTTGGGTTCACGTGGCGTTTTTCCGCTGCGTTTTTTCTCGGCCTAAAAACGCCGCAAAAGCCACACATGGCGTTTTTCAGCAAATCCCGTTTCCATGGTGCTAATAGTGCGAAATAGCAAAAAAAGCCGCGTATTTCCGATAGGTCTGCCAGCTGCGGTTTTATGCAACGCTGTGTCAACAAAGTATTTTTCAGATAAATTTTTGCCCTTGATCCCCCTCCTGCATGCCACTATCCAGGTCGTGGCACCCTTTAAACAACTTTAAAATCAGTTTTCTGGGCAGAAATGGCTTTTCTAGGTTTTAAAGTTCACCTTCCCATTGAAGTCTATGGGGTTCGCAAAGTTTGCGAATATTCACACTTTTTGGCATAAGTTCGCTACATCCCTACTGGTGCCCTTTAATTTCACGAAATGTAGTATTTAAGTATCCAATAGTCCCTTGCACAATGTAATTTATAAATAACATAAGGCACTAATTTGCATTGGAACTATGGGAGGGAATGCTGCATTGTGGGAAAAACATAGCAAATTGCACCAATATGTGAGCCTAGTACTTTAGGGCTATTAGCTGTAATCCCAACATGCTCAGAGCAGAGAAATCATAGCTGGAAATTTACAAATGAATTACGGTAGTCAAATTCAATGAACCCACTCAGTCTGCGGTATATCGCCTGAAATGCTTGTCTGAACAACCGTGTTACCTCTCTCATCTAATTTTTGGGTTCTACTAAATGGGACTGATTAAAATGCAAACGTGAATGAACCTTTAATGTTCCTTTAATGACACAACCTTTCATTTTAAGGCACACAGAGATGTGTACGCCGTAGGGAGAGGATTTGATTGAGAGATCTCCGTCCAGACAAAACCAAGCGTGCTACAAATATGCTGAGCTTTGAATAGTCAGATAATGGACCAATATAATGAAAAAAGGAGCTGAGCTAACTAAGCATCTTGCAATATAAACAGCTCAGAGTGAGAAATTATTATCCTTATCATCAATGTATAACACAGGGAAAGAGAGGGGAAGGAAGAGACATATTACTGTGTAAAGGTGGCCATACACTGGTACAGATACCATGTAAGTGGCCATGTACAGCCACTTTTCATTGTCCATTCATATGACCAACAGCCTGAACAAATGGAACTGCAGCTCTTCCTCAGTTCCTCCCCTGCCCATGCACCCAACAACATGGGGCACCATCACATGACATTTTCAAGCAGGAGACATTTTTTAGGATCCTGCAGAATTCCAGGAAGCTCTGTCATTCCTACCGGCATCCATGCCGGTATGGTAGGAATCAGGAAAAAATG
This sequence comes from Xenopus tropicalis, assembly GCF_000004195.4. Lineage (NCBI taxonomy): Eukaryota > Metazoa > Chordata > Amphibia > Anura > Pipidae > Xenopus > Xenopus tropicalis. Next base: position 46,595,749 of record NC_030679.2, on the reverse strand, counting down.
CCTGGGCATGTATGGCCATCTTAAGGGTTTATTGTAACATTTAAAATGATCACTTATATCTTGAGATAATTGCTAAAAATATTACAATGGTCTTATATGTACAGTGAGCGGAGGATGGGCAGAGTGGAGTTACTGGTCTGCTTGTGCGTCAGACTGCACCCACTGGAGAAGCAGGGACTGTACCCAGCCAGCCCCAAGGAACGGGGGCCCACAGTGCCAGGGACCAGACATGGAGACCCGCAACTGCACCAGTGAACTCTGCATTAACAGTGAGTGCTGCTATGTTAAAGTTCAGATTCACAGTGTAAAATATTGCAACAGAAAATTATGGGGAATATTTCTTATTGACCAGAACAGCATAGCAGTCTTACATGTGCATTCCGTTGTCCTAGAATAATTCTCCCTGTCTTTCAGCCACCAAAAGGTACTGCTAACTTATCGAAAAAGGGTAATGTAATAAAATGTCCAACGTTTGCAACAGGTCTAGTAACCCATAGCAACCAATCCGCAGGTAAAGCAAATAAATAAAGAGAATTTTATAGTGGCATGCATACCTCTAACAAACATGAGTCACAGATGACAGGCACAAACAATTTTTTAGTACAGAGCACAAAAAAAATCACAAAGCATGAACAAAGGTGCTGTACCAGATTGTGAGCTTGAGTGTATTGTAAGTGTAACCATTTTTTAACACTAATCTCTAGGGTCATACTGGGGTGCTAACAGCAGATTCCAAGAGGGAGATTTGTGGAGTTTGGGCACACAACTGCCTGAGTGCAGTAGCAGTGATTACTATACCCATATATGCAGCAAATTGCAGTATAGTAGCAACAGAAGATATGTGCCCTTTAATGTTCTTGCAAAAGAGAAATTAATAACATCTGTTCTCCAAAACTGACTTTTTTCAGGTTTTGCACCAGCAGTCAGGACCTGTTAATGGCCTTGAAAATTATAAAGTAGACACAAGTGAATAAGCACAGCCTCTGGCTTACCCACAGATTAATATACATTTCATTTTAAGAACAGGGAGTCTTTTTAGTATAGTTTTTTATGATTATATTTCTGATTGCATGTAAAACGCCACATTGTAAACTTGTTGGGTAGAAATACAGTATGCACACAGAAACGTAGGGGCATATTTATTATACTGTGTAAAATGAAATTCGCAGAAAAAATGGTGCAAAAAGCTGTGTAAAATAAATGGAGAAGTTCAGTGTCCGGATTACGCTGATTTTACGCCAATTTGTACTCAAAAAGCCCGCGATGTGTGGTGAATTTTCTTAACATTTTTACACAGGATAATAAATAGGCCCCTTAGTGTAAATTTCATAAGCTTTCTATAACTGACACTATGGCACACATGTAGAACAGCCAAGATATCACAAGATTTTTAGTTTATATAATGTCACATATAATATAAGTTCTGCTTCCCAACCAACTAACTAACCAGCTACATTTTCCAATTATTATTCTAGAAATAGAAAGGTAGAAAATAATCCCTTTATACAGTACAACATGAGTAACATTTCTGTAAAATAGTTACACACCCAGCCACTAAATCAGTAACATTTTCATACAAAAGGCTTCAGGGTTATAACTAATAGGGCACTGTATGCAAATGTCACTTTTACAGCTCTTATATATTTTTTTTCCTAGGTTTTCTTGCTTTTGTGACACATTTAATACAAGTTAAAAACATACTAAACAGAGAAATACATGTTGAAATCAAACTCACAAAGACACACTGGCTTGTATACAACATAAGAGTAGAAACATTCTTCCATAGTGGCCCCTAGCTCTCTAACATTGGCATAACAAATGCAATTAGACTCCTACTTGCCATCACTTTATCAGTCATGTTGCAGTTGGTCAAGATGATAAGTAGTTACATATAAGGAGGGCAGTTTCTGTGCTCAGTGCTACAAACATACAAACATTGTACATTTGCTTCCTCAAAATATCAGTATAGATCTAGGTGCAACCAGATGATTAATGCTCAGATTGGCTGACAGATGTGGCAGGTTGGTTGTTCTAAGGGAAGATTGGTAGAATGTAGAACATGAAACAGAATGTTTCACTCCAGACTTTGGATATTCTGAATCCAATTGCCCAGCTGAGTATTGCTTTCCTACCTCAAGGCAAGGGTGACCCTCCTCACCATAAGTAGAATACCTGCATGGGCAGGAATCAGATCAGGGCTGGAACTAGGGGTAGGCAGGAGAGGCACATGCCTAGGGCACAACCATGGGGGGGGGGCACTAGGCACATACCTCTTCTACTCCCCTACTCAATGCCCTCGTCTCCCACTGCCTGATAATCACTGGTCCCTTGCGCGTAGCATGCGTGTCCACGGGTACCAACACATGTATGCGAGGGGAGAGGTGGCCAGCTGGCTAGGCCTGGCACTGAATAAGATATCTCCAGGTTACATGCTCTTCCACAGAATGCATATAACATTAAATGGGATGTATACAGCAATATTTTTTTGCTAGAAACTTTTCCAAACTATGAAGGTCAGTGATCTAACTTAAAGGGGACATGTCACTCAGACATAAAAAGCTGTATAATAGAAGTGCTTTTCTAATTAAACATGAAACCCAAATTCCTTTTTTTATTAACACATCCATTTTGACACATAAACAAGATTTTGATGCCAAGCTTGCCTTAATAACAGTACCCATAAAATGGCACTTGTACGTAGTGGTGGGTGTGTAGGAGAGTATAATGCAACATAGTGCACTGTATGTAATGTGAGATGATCGCATTGCAACCCTGTAGGACTTTCCATATGGCCAATTGTTGCAGGGTTCTGTATCTATGGCTGACTGTTTACATTTCAGATGGTATTAACAGATGTGAGTGCAATTCCACATTTTGACCCCACGACATGATGTGACATTGTGTTGCACTCACAGATACCATGATTTCTAATTTAAATACTTTATGTTAGAGTATTTGTACAGAATGTTTATGTTAACAACTTGTCTCTTCTAAAAGACAACAATACTAATTATGGGTAAGAATTCTAGGAAAAAAAATGACAATTTTAGCTGCAAAAATTTTATGAAACATGTAACACTTAACTACAAGGCATATAAGCAAAGTTAGTGCTGTTGATTACCAGATCCCCAAATACACCCTAGTTCCAATATTTTTTACCCTTATCATGTAACGCAAGTCATAATCAGTGTAAATCGAGCCACACAATATATTCATGCAAGAACATATTTATAATATGGACAATGACTATAAAACCCAGCATGCCTTTCTCTTGATAATGTGCTAAGATCTGTAGCCCACCATCATTTAGGGAGAGCAACGCTGCTGATGTTTAGTTACAGTATATTATTAGAATGCCAGCACTTTCCTGCATCCCTTCTCAGGGCATGCTGGGTAGTATGGTGCAGCAACATCTGGAGAATCAGGGTAGGAGATTCTGCCTAAATGATAATGAAATACACGGTGCACTCCATTAATCTGTATCAATCTATGTTTGCATTTTGCATACTGAATAGATTGGTACTTTATAAATACTTGATAATAATAGTGTGTCTGCTGATAATGTGCCTCTTTTTTAATGGCCAGGGCTTTATCATGTCATCATTAATATCAGACTCCTACGGTGCCAAGATCCCACAAACAGTAGCTCTGGAAGTTGTAGTTTAGCAACAGCTGGGGGGGGCACTTTTTGTGGAATCCCTGGTATGGCTCTTTCCATATTTAACAGCGTAATTTCATTTGTTTGTGCCTGCTGTGATACAAATTGCACTTGGAGCATCTGTTTGGCATTACCCATAACATGTGTCATCCACAGTATAAAAAGCATAGCAACCATCCAGCAAAGAGCACTACTGTATATTGCTGTTCTGAAAGCGTTAAAAGTATTTTAAAGTTTAATTAATTGGCCCTTAAAATCTAATCCTGATTAACATCCCCTGGGGACCAGAATGTTGATTTTTTTTCATGAGCTAATACATTTTCTTTTCATGCAGCCCTAATCATGCCTTTCAACACTGTAAAGTCAAACATAGGTAGGTATTGTGTTATGGTGCAAGAGACTCAGTCACCTTAAGTGACTCTCTTTGTGTCATTTTAACATTCTGCAAATTTTATTTTAGCTTCAAGTTGACCGTAGACACCCAGATGTTACCAAAAAAATCTGCTAAAGAAATAGTAACCATGTGTAATTTCAAGCCTCAAGATAAAAGCCAGAGAGATAAGGATGCCGGGGACCCCAAACCAGCGTTTTTAATGATAATTTTGGGCCATGTACACAGAGTAATTGGCAACCAGAACAGTTATGCCTATGTATGGCATGGTTTACGTAAAAACATAGGTAGTAAGATGCATATATAAATTAATAGAGAGATAGCAGGTATAATGCATTTACTGGAATCCCAGCACATTTTGGAAGATACATCAGATAGGAAAATGGACAACAGATGAAGAGAGAGAAAATGAACATTGTAGACAGATAGACAGACAAACACAGATATACTGTATGATAGATAGATAGATAGATAGATAGATAGATGATAGATGATAGATAGATAATAGATAGATGATAGATAGATAATAGATAGATAGATGATAGATAGATAGATAGATAGATAGATAGATACATACATACATACATACATATATACATACATACATAGATAGATAGATAGATAGATAGATAGATAGATAGATGATAGATAGATAAATAGCAAGGCTGTCAAGCAAGTGGATCTTCTCCCGATATCCCCACTTATGGGTGGGCGATATCGGGTTAATTCGGAATTAGAACGGCGATATGGGCGCCCGTCGGTTCGGATCGGTTCGGTTGGATCGGTGACCATATCGGCTCATTGATGTGGTCCCCGATCCAACGAAAAAATCAAGGCAGGCCTGCCGTTAGTGCCCATACAGGGCTGATTAGCTGCCGAATAAATCTAAGGGAGCGATATCAGCAGCTAGAATCGGCCACCTTTAGACAGGCACAACAGACAAGTCCCTAGAGCCATAAGAGCCTCCTACCAATATGTAATGCCAATCTCCACAAGATTTATTGTAGGTGCATTTACCTATTTTATGCATTTAGGCACAACTATTGGAGCACAGTTGGTAGTTTACAATTGAGACACTGGCCCTTCTGTCTAATTATGATGTAAATGAAGTCAACCACTCTGCATATAAATAAATAGTAAATATAAATCTAGAGATTAGGACAACTTCCTAGGGTCCATTTACTATTGCTATTTAATATATTGTTTTGCACTTTGCATGTCAACAGACACCGTGTGTGTGTACACAAAAGTGTATTTATCATCATAATATATATATATCTTGTTAAATCCCTTTAAATACTTCTTATACTGGTTGTGGCAAAGTGGTTTTTTTGTATGTTTATTTCTCTATTTACTGTTTAGACTTGGTTGTATTTATTATATATTTTAATTCTAACCTCAATATTTATTTCTAAATTCTGCATTCTGTTACTAGAGGCAGATGCAGAAAAAAACACTCAACTAAAATACAAAGAAAAAAGGGCATTGCTGCAGAGGCTCTAGGCATCCATCAGCCTTCTCAGCATTCACAGACTCCTTGGGGCAGTCACATACATAGCGATTGCAATCATTTTGTTGCTACATGTACCATTGCCCTTAAAGGAAAACTATACCCCCAACAGAATACTTAACCAACTTATAGTTTATATCATATTAAATGGTCTATTAATGAATCTCGCCAAACTGGAATATATATATCAGAAAATATTGCCCTTTTACATTCTTTTCCTTGACCCACCATTTAGTGATGGGCTGGGTGCTCCCTCAGAGATCACATGACCAGAAATAATGCAGCTCTAACTGTAACAGGAAGTGGTGTGGGAGTAAAAGACAAAACTGTGTGCATTAATTGATATATGAGACCTAACATGTACTGTATATGTACCCTTGTTTTTTGTGTGAATTGTGAATCAGGATATCAGGGGTGGCCCTTAGCACTTAAAATGGCAATTTTCTATTTAGGATTATCCAATGGCATAGTCTACTAAAAAAGTATATTTTTATGGAAATGGTTTACTTAGATCAAGCAGAACACATGGGCTGTTTTATGCAATATATTGTTATATAGAGACATACATTGTTCGGGGGGTATAGTTTTCCTTTAAATTCCAAATCTGATCCTAAGGAGACTATAGCTGAGAATATACAGAATTTAAATTGAAAATATTGATATTGTCCTTTTCATGAAAAAGAGATGATGCAGGCATTGTAGTTTGCATACACAATAACCCCTTGCATTTGTTAGATATAAAGAGGTTGGCTACCCTCATGTTGGCTCCGCAGTTGGCGGCTGCATGAGTCTTCCGTTCATTCTGGGGGCTTAGCAGGATTCTGGAACTGGACAAACTTGATACCTGTGCCAGATGGAGGAAAGTCATACAAGCTGTGTCCTTCTGTGACACAGATATCATGTTCATCTGTACCAACATCTCCCTCCTTTGGCCATTTGGCAGAACCCTTACAGTCCATATTCTCTCCTTTTATCCTTATTTTTAACTGGCTTGTGGAAATAAAGTGGTCCAGACACTGAAATGAAGTTTTAATATGTGTCAATGTGATTCAATAGAATAGATGATCACTGTCTGCAATTTCATATTCTACATATAGATTGTGCACGTATGCATGTGCCCATTAGCAAGCAGGCTATGGAGTTAGAAGGTAGGGCAGAATTGCCATGATCCATATCACAGTTTTGTTCCACATCTCTGCTGCCTCCCTCTAAAACTCTATGATGCGGTTCTAACATGAAAATCAGCAAGTTATCTAAATGATTACATTCCCTAAAATGTCTACACTTAAATTGGTCACATTGTTGTTTATGTTTTATTGGGTGGAGCAGCTGTAGGTGCCCCGGAGGACGTGGCTCTATATGTCGGAGTTGTTGCAGTGGCGGTGTTTGTAGTTCTACTGCTGGCAGTGATACTGGTGTGTTGGCGCAGGAAGGAAGGACTGGATGCAGACGTGGCAGATTCTTCTATCCTCACAGCTGCCTTTCAGCCTGTCAGTCTGAAACCTGGGAAAGCAGGTGAGGCCCGGCCTGTCAGTGCCCTCATCATCTACTATCTGTTCTGAATAGTGTGATCTTGCAACAAATTACACTAAACGTCAGGGATATTGTAGAACCTCCAGAATATGATTTCTCCAACAATACAATTGATTCAATGCAATAACACAGCAAGAAGCTTGGAATCAAAGAACTAGGCACCGACGCAACAAATATTTGCCTTAATAAAACATGACAAGGAGTGAATATAATATCTAGATTGTGCCAGCAGTCCAATGACAAGTACCTTGGTATCTTGTGTAGAGAAATCACTTTCGGCAGGAGTATTTCTTAGAAATGGAGTGAAAGATTCATGATGAAAGAGAAGTTCTTGTCATGTTGTGCTGTGTGCAGTAACTGGGTGTCCATGTAGGAATGCATAAGGTTTATTTTCTATCCTTCATTATCATTTTTCTTCAAATCTCTTGCAGTTTGTGGGAAAAGGTTTAGAAGATGTTTTATTTAGTTTGCTTTTCCTCTTCCTTTTGTTTTTTACTGTGTAATTAGTTTTAGATAGTAATATTAGTGTGGTAAAATGTGACTTGTGTCTTAAATTTATTATATCTTAATTATAAAAAGTACTAATGGGGTTATGTAATATCAGGAGCAAAATTTACTGCATTGCTTATCACCTATAGCAACCAATCAGCAGGTAGCATTTACTGGTCACCTGTTTAAAAGCAAGTACACAGTTGGTTGCTATGGGTTACTGCTCCTGGTCAAACTTTCTGCCTTTTATTACATAAGGGGGTAAATATGTATGGTACTGTAACAAATAGTCTATACTATATATTTAGTGATGAGCGAATTCTTTTTGCCAGGCATGGATTAGAACTGAAAATATGCCCATTGGTTTTAAAGCATTTGGACTTGCCTTCACTTGCATTTGTTTTGAGAAAAATCTTTAGAAGAAATGGCCATTGAAAAAAAGTCACGTGCATAAAAAAATGTCACAAGAAAAACCCCCAAATTTTTCACTATTTCACAAACTTTTCAGCAGTTTTGCGATTTTTGTAGTGAAGCAAAGCGAGACAGATTCACTAATTCTGAAAAGATAATATGAAAATGCGTGCATACCTTAAACTGGCACAAGTCAAGTTCTCTCTCCCATTGTTCATATATCTTCTTTATAAACACCTAGACCCTTTCATTGCTGATGTTGTCCATGTCAATGACTCTCTCCTAGGTCAGGCTCATTTATTGACCATTCAACCTGATCTCAGCACAGCCACCATGACCTATCAGGGATCATTGTGCCTTCGACAGGATGGTGGCAACAAGTTCCAGCTGACCAATGGACATCTCCTATCCCCAATGGGTCCTGGGATACCAAGGGAGCACAGTCACACTTTGCCACGCCTATCCACACAGAGCTACTACCGCACACTGCCCCGTGGAAGCAACAACATGGCATACGGCACATTTAATTTTCTTGGTGGACGTTTGAGAATCCCAAATACAGGTATATAGCAATAATGATAAAGGCTAAAGAACGTTTAGTGCACATCAGAGAGTATATTTTCGATTTATTAGGTTGCGGTGATTTACTATAGTGGTACAACTTCCTATTCAGGGTGCAGTGTTTAATATTTAAAAGACCTAGAATTAAACATCTCTGGCCATTTTTGCAGATGAAACAAAACCATGAATTGCTATTGAGTAGACTCAATGTTATAATCCTAATTAGGGTACCTAGATGGACTGGCAGGCTGCATTCCTAAGTGGCAGTCTGACAGATTAGATTTAATATAGATAAATGCAAGATTATGCATGTGTGTTGTAAGATTTAACACACCAATTATACCCTTAATAGGACTATGTTTAATGAATTATTGATGGAAAAGGTTCTAGAAGTACTTACATATAACTGTCTTTGCAGTGCCAATTACAGAAAGCAAAATACTGTCCTGTGTTAATTGGTATAGACTTTAGAAGAAAAGCATCATTATTTTTAAGTTTTTTTCTTTTTCCTTTTTTATCTTTACAACTAGAATTTTTTTATTTTTTAAAATGAAGGCAGTGGCTCATTTATGGTTCAATTTGCACTGGAGTAGAAACCCACTGGTGATTCACAGCATCACAAATAGCCAACTCTGTCTGACCATAATCTACTCTCTCCCAGCTCTGAACCTATCCGAGTCACCACACCATCATTACCTTTATTCCCACGCCCCACCTACCCCACCTGATGTCAAGGAGGGGGCAGGGCATGGCAGGCATGAGCATATAAAAGAAAACAGGGCTAAGACAGAGCTCCCCAACCTTTTTTACTTGTGAGTCAAACAGAGAAGTAAAAGGTGTTGATGAGCCACACAAGCATGAAAAAAAGTTCCTTGGGCATAATAAGGACTATGATTGGCTATTTGGCAGCCCCATGTGGAAGAGGCTCTGCTTGGAGCAAAACTTGCCTTCAAGCCAGAAATGTAAAAATGGGCACCTACTTGCGCTCGCTGCCGCGCGGGGGGGGTTTGCGCATGCGCTCGCTGCGGGGGGGGGGGGTGGCGATTCACGCATGCGCACAGGGGGAGGCGGGGGGTGGCCTCGGGGCGCCCTGATCACAAATCCGGCACTGCTGATGATGCCACCTACCCACAACCTGATAAAATAGTGTTTTCCTGGCCCAAACCTGTCCCATCCCCAGATTTAGAGTCTGTGCAACACTAAACCTACGGTAAGCAATTCATTACCTATTTCATTGTTCTTCCTGTAATTGTCTAAATAAAGCTAATCACTAATTGGTTGCTACTGCAAATATGCTTGCCTCAGCTCTCAAAGATATCAGTTCTGGACTGAATAATGACATTCCTCCATTCTCTTACAGTGCATGATAAGATGTTCTGACAGTACCAGAGGTCAATCAGGAGGAACCAGATGAGCTGTGTGTGAGCAGCATAGTACTGTGTTTCTATATGAGTGTCAATCTATTCATTTATGTTTCCTCAGGCCTAAGTCTGCTCATACCTCCAGATGCAATTCCTCGGGGAAAGATTTATGAAATCTACCTTACTCTGCACAAACAAGAAGATGTGAGGTAGGTACCAATGTTAGAGGTTTTAAGGCCTGTGTCACACAGTGTATTTTGACCACAACAGTCCTTTAAATGAGAACCGCGGCAGTCAGCATGCTCTTTTCCAGCTAGCAGCCCTTACGGATTCTCTTCAGTGAAAAACAGGCTACTTCAGGTCAGGTAGACTTAAAAAATAAAAACATTCCCTTAAAAAAAATAAAGCACAACATATTAATACATGGTCCCCTCTACCAAGGCAAGCACTTAAGCTATCCTTAAAGTTGTGACTTCTTTACAATATTGCAGATAGGTTTTTTTTTAACAGAAAATATTGAAAAAATCATTTCAAAACAAGATAAGTCCTAATTTTTTGGTGTTACTGTTCCTTTAATATGTTAGGCTAGCATGCCAGGGTAGTTTATTCAGGTTTTGTAGCAGCAAACATCAACATCAAGTATGAAGCCAGCATAAATCCCTGACTTTGACTTCATATCTCACATCTTTCTCTTTTCCTCTGCTTTTCCTCCTTGAGGTTACCTCTAGCTGGCTGCCAGACACTCTTGGGCCCCATCATTAGCTGTGGCCCCCCTGGTGTTCTACTTACCCAGCCTGTCGTCGTGGTAATGGACCACTGTGTGGAACCCAGCCTGGAGAACTGGACTGTGCGCCTAAAGAAGCAGTCTTGTGAAGGAAGCTGGGAGGTAGGTCATAGCAACTGGCAATAAACCCCAAAACCAATGATCTATACAAGAAGATGTTTTATGAACATTAATTTTTTAAGAATGTATATAAATGAGACAAACTTGCAAGCAGTACCTATGCTTCCCACAGTCATTCCACCTGCGCTTCCTCATTGGACTGGCAGAGAGTGCTGTGGGCTCAGTGTTTTTCGAAGAGCAGAAAAACATAAGCAATCATTGTCCAACCTTTAATTTATGGGTATAATAATAGAGTACATCATAATTTATGGCTCTATTAAGTGCAAAACAAAAATGCTCAGCCAATGAAAGAAAAACAACATAACCCTCATTATTCTTTTGCATTAAACAATGCAAACATGATTGTACTCAGCCAAAATGTCTTTGTTGTAATGCAGGCTACACTATACTAGAATAGATCTTATGCTTGCAAATTGTATGTATGTTTGGAATTGATACAGGGCTGGGACTTCAGGTATGCCTCAGCTGCTTTGAATTATGGGTTACTAGATTAGGGCAGATTTGTGCCATGTTACTACATAAACCTGTTTCTGTGCTGTATGGAAAGTGATAAATGTAGCAGAGATAGCGGAAGTGTTTATGTACTCCCACTCTTACATTTTCACCAATGCTATGATTGGCCCAAATCCGCCTGATTGTTTTCTTTTCATTATCGTCTTATCCTGTCTCCTACTTCCCTCTGCTCCTCTTCTGTCTTTTTCCGTTATTTTGTTTATTTTTTACATTGTTTTGCAGCTCTCCTGTTTGAAAATCTAAAAGCTGTCTGGTTGCTATGGCACAGGAACCATGACAACCCTATAGCCTTTTAAATGACATCCTGATTAAAAATTCATCAACATTCAAAATAAAGGAATGCAAAAGTTGTTATTAGGTAAAAAAAAAAGGTTATTAGGTAAACATAATAAAAGTTATTTTAAAGGTGAACTTTAAACATTTCTAGCTATCTCTTGCTTCCTATTCAGAGCTGTTATATTGTTAAATACATATTTCTATGACTTTGTCTAAAACTCCCTCAGACCTCTGCCAGAGCTACAGAGAATAGATTAGAGGGGTTGTTGTTCCAATACAGCTGGATGTTTTTTTGTGGTTAGCAGTAACTGTGTCATAATGCTTACAAGTTGTAGATCAGTAGGATACTTGTCCCTTTGGCATTTCAGGTTCATAATATTATGTCTCAGAGTCACATTATGGCTAACAATGTGTGGTCTTTCAGTTGATAAAAAATTGGTTAGCTGGAGGTTGTAGGATGATGGAAGTCCTTGAAATAGCAGCATAATTCTCCTGCTGATTGTATATACTGCATGGAGCGTTGCTTAATACATTTGACTATGAATCACCCGAATGTTGGGTACCCTGGGTGTAGAAACTCCAGCTGGTTCTCTACAGATTTATAATGCTGTGATGCTTTTCCTTCCCCTTAATAAATATCAAGCTGTGGGCTAAGGTTAGATTTGATTTTATTTTTCCCTATATCACACTACAGACTGAACTTATACCCTAGTTTGATTGCACTTGGCAATGCACATGTCCGCAATATTATAACACTGAGATTAACAGTAGGTTAAATATTAGTATTCCCTGTATTCTTTGCGTTCTCTATGTACTGGGGTTCATTTATGTTGTGAGCTGATGCCTTGGGTAATATTGTTGGGTATTTGTGTTGTGTTGTGGGAGGTCCAAGTATTTCTGCATTGCCCTCCTCCCCCTCACTGGCAGTGGAAGTGTAATTCTGTACTACAGAATCTGTGCTGTGAATACTTTGTGCACAGTATAAAGCTTCAACTGCACTGTTTGTCTTGAAGTTCTACATTATGATGGAAAAATATGATATATATGTAAAGAATGTTATATTATATGTATATATAAATAATATATTATATTATAAAAAATAAGGATATTGGAAGATATTCAATAATTACATGATCATGTAAAGGCACAAGGGGGCAGGTGTGCATCGGGGGGAAGGGGACTAACTTGTTGTAACATACTGTCAGCTGGATCTGTGATATCACTGCCAACCTAAAACTCATAGGGCATATTTATTTATTTAAGGAATAAAACAGAGCTTGCCTCTGTTAGGGGCAAATTTATCAAAATGTGAGTTTAGAGCTCAATACATAAAAACCTATGGGATTTTAGAAGCATATTTATCGAATGGTGAGTTCTAACTTTCACCCATTGATTAAATAGAATGTGGGCGAGATTTTATGTATTAAGCTCTAAACTCACATTTTGATAAATCTGCCCCTTAGAGTGAAATTCCACCATTCTCAATTCATTTCTATGGGATTTTAGAGGCATATTTATAAACAGATAAACTCTTGATAAAGAGATATTGGGGCATATTTATCAAAGTGTCAATATAGAGCTATCCAAAGTTAAATTCTACCACTGGGATTTTAAAGAACTGTTTATCAATAGGTGAAAGTAAGGATTCACTCTTTGATAAATACACCTTTAAAAATCCTATAAGAATGAATAGAGAGTGGTTGAATTCCAGCCTGAAAGAGGGGCAGATTTATCAAAATGTGAGATTAGAGCTCACCACATAAAAAATTACCCACATTCTACTCATTCCTATGGGATTTTTAGAAGGGTATTTATCTTCTGTGTTGAGCTCTAATCTTATATTCTAATAAATCTGCCCCGGTAAAAGTGTTCTTGTGCCTTGTTGGTAAGAGCACCATTAAGAGCACCTTATAGAAAGCAGCTGTCCGTCTACTTTTGTACAACCTGCATATTATTAGGGCTGTGACAGACGGGGAGATTAGTCGTCGCGCAACAGTTCTCCCTTGTCGAGGGCGACTAATCTCCCCAAAATGCCATCCCACCGGCTAGTATGTAAATCTCCGGTGGGATGGCATACACAGTGATTTGCCAAAATCAAGTTGCCTTGAGAGGAAACTTTGGCGATTTCGGCACCGCGTATGCCATCCCGCCGGCGATGGAATTTCGGGGAGATTAGTCGCCCGCAATAAGGGAGATTTGTTGCGCGCCGACTAGCCCTTATTTTTTTACTTCTTTATTTTTCTAAATCGAATAAACTCACATATCGAACGCTCACTTATTTGCTTATAAGGAAAACTCGTTCAAATAAAAAAAAACTTGAATAAAACACAAACACTCTAAAAAATTTGAGTTTGAAAATATGGCTTGACTTTGCCTAGGACAACTCCCATTGACTTCTATAGAAATTTGTAAGCTTCCAGATGGTGAATTTTAACATTCAAATGTTTGGGGTTTTTTGCACTTAATAAATACCAGACATTCAAGTTTTTGAAACATAATCCAAATTTGAGTTTTTTTTAGTGCAAAAAAACTCATGTAGTGAAAAAATCCAAACTCGAATGTTGATAAATCTCCCCCTAGATGTTTTGTCAGACCACATTTTAGGATAGTCATGTATATCTAATCAACATTTGAGTTGCAGAGATTTTATAAGACGTATTACTTCTATACAGGGTACCAATGGTTAGTTAGATGAGTAAATTGCACTTCCTGTCATTTTACAATACACAGCTTGATTTAATTCTGCATTATGTATTGGAGTTTATGGATGCCACTAGGTCATTATTTATTCCATAGAGATTTAAGATACCAGGTTATAAGACTTGTGCAGTGAGCTGCAGATACAGGGTATTGAGTTTCAGTAGGGGTCTTCATTTACTCTGTGTGTGACTTTGCTGTTACAGGATGTCTTGCAGCTTGATGGAGGAAGCCCATCACACCACTATTATTGTCACTTGGAATCCCGCAGATGTTACCTATTCACCGAGCAGCTGGGACGCTTTGCTCTGGTAGGGGAGTCACTCAGCATGTCAGCCACAAAGCGCCTCAAACTGCTGCTCTTTGCCCCACCCTGCTGCACAACTCTAGAGTACAGCATGAGAGTGTATTGCATCAACGACACACAGGATGCCATAAAGGTGAGACAAGCAACAAATTCTAACTGCTGCTGCTGGATACATGCACGGAACCAACCCTAATGCAGTTGCTCAAAAGAGATAGGGCCAAATGGTAAGGGAAGAATTACTTACAGACTTTTGGCTAAAGGGGTAACAATCCATAGGTTTCTCTGCTGCTCCACCAAATGATAATATAGCAACACACTAAAATATAAACCAAAAAGCAAACTGCAAGAGAAGACTGTCATTATTTAAATGTATTCACATACCGTTGTTACTGTAATGATCCAGAGATGTTTATAATACAGCACCAATCCCTAAAACCTGCTGTTTTTACATCTGTCCATGCGAATACCAGAATTAGATAATGTCTCTCTGTCCTGTGCTTTAGCCAGTCAAAATGAATCTTCAGCATATAGCAGGATAGAGAAGTGTGTGTGTGTGTTTACTTTATATGGGCTTGCAGAATTGTGGCGGAATCATCTATCATCACCTTGTAATAGCACCGGGCTTTTGTCCCAGTGGCCCAAAGGTACCTTGCATCCCCAGAGCGCCTACAGAACATTCCGGAAATGTCCTTTCAATACACTATACTGCTTAGTGCCTTTGTCTCTAAGGCCTCAGTGCTCCTGTTATACAATACACATCAGCTTTGCTAACCATTCCAACTAACCACTGTACCTTGCAGATTACTGGCCAGCCTTCATTACTGTATACTACAGGTATTAAGTCTGAAGTAGATTGGCTGGTGACATATTGGATCCCATTGTTGCTTCATAGTGCTGGACCAGAACCCTACCTGTGTGGTAAAACATGCTTTACATAATCTGTAGGCACTTTGCAAATAAAAGGCATTTATAATAAATGCATATCCTGGGCTTCTTAAGCACAGACCACATTTACCCTGCATTACACTGCACAGTACATGGGGCCATATAGAATGTCATACAGACTCAGTGCCCCTGTAGCATTCCTGCACAACCTACCAGTGGGGATAAATAAGATTGCACAATACCAAACACAGCCCTGCTTTGATTGAGCATGCATTCAGAAGTAGGGTGGCCACCTCACCCCTTTAATACAGGCCATATATTGAACCACATCCTGTATGCCTAATTAGCAATTAATTTAGATGCAAACTGCATGGCAGCACATAAATTAGTTCAGTCTGCAGCATGCATCTAAATGGATTGCTAATTAACCATATATGGTGTGGATTCGATATGTGGTCAGTATTTAAGGGGCGAGGTGGCAATCCTCGTCAGAAGGCTTAAATGAATGAACAATTCCTTGATCTGTTATCTATATGCTGGCAAGGTGATGGAGTAATGAGACCTAATTGCAGTGCAACCCTTGTGACTGCTGGCCTCTGATTCTGGGTATGGATTAATTGACTATACATTATGGGCAACAGCCTGCACATTCCCAGTCAGCCATCAAGACCTGCTATTTCCTTACAACAAACATTCTTCCATTCAGCTCCCCTGCTTTTCACGTTGCTCATTTAACAGGTTAAAACAGCAGACTGAATTTTTGGAAATTGCAGTGCATTTCAAGCATTAGTTGAGCTCCATCCCCCTTGCCATTCTTCTAAGAGCTCTTGCTTGTATTGTTCAGACAAGTAATGCAAATGGCACATGAAAAAAGAAGGCAGGTACCTTTCAGAAGCGCAGATAGACAATATACCAGTTTGATGGCTGTCTGCAAGGCTTTGCTTTAGTAAAGCACCATGCTGAATAAAGTATACCTAGATCTTATGGGAGTTTTTTCTCTAAAAGTTTTCATTGGTTGCCAGTATAGACCAATAAAAGTTCAGCATGAAGCTTAAAAAAGGATTTTTTTTATTTCTCATTCAATTATGCTTCAACATTTTCATCTATGCACCTTTAACACATAAGGAGTATATGTATTAAATGATTGAAATTAATTCATTTCTTGTTTAGAGGTGCTCTGAGCATGTTCGCATTTAACATTGTTTATTTTTTATTTTTATTGGCTTCTAAGAAATTATTAGTTTTAGACTGCCATTGTGTTTGAACATCAGCAACTATGTGCTT
This sequence comes from Xenopus tropicalis, assembly GCF_000004195.4. Classification (NCBI taxonomy): domain Eukaryota; kingdom Metazoa; phylum Chordata; class Amphibia; order Anura; family Pipidae; genus Xenopus; species Xenopus tropicalis. The sequence goes on along the minus strand of NC_030679.2, from coordinate 46,578,969 downwards.
TCTGTATAGTCAGTTAACCCTATGACTGTCATGGAGAGTTGTTGAGGCAAAAGCCTGGTATTAAAAACCCTCTGTCCACAAACAGAAAGCCAAGATGGAGGCACATCATTTTGTAGGACTGATTAGACATTTAGTTAGCTGTGTGATACCACTGGCTGTAAAAGAGCACCTGGGAAAGATGTGATAGCAATGAAGTAAATCTGTACTTGGCAGGCATAAGAAGCATGCCAGCCTTTACAATACACATTCAGGTAATGAACGTAGCAAAGCAATCACAGCAAACTGCACTTCAGCAGCAATGAAAGGGAATCATAGTTTTATCTTCTCAGAAAAGAGAATTAACATGATAATCTTTGTTTTCCTTGCATTCATTGTTTATGGATGGAGTAAGAAAGCACTTAGCACAGGCATTCAGTTATGTCATGCTCTTAGCCTACAGTATGTGCGTATGGCTCCCCGTACAAAGCTTTCACAAGAACAAAGTTCATTGGCTGTGTAAGAAAGCATGAGTTCCAGGCAATGGAGTGGAAAGCCAGCCAGCTGTGCCCAGCCAGAGAATGGGGCCCCAGAGGATGGCAGAGTTGCAGAGCTGAAGGGTCACCTGCATGCCATGCTACACAGATACATGTAGGATCATAGACAAACACACCATCTCAGGAACAGATCTGAATATCTATATAAATGTTGTGTATGAGCTGGTTTGCAGGTGCTGCTTGTTACGTGGGCATTTAACCTACATCTTTTGCCAAGAGAACAGTAACAGGCTGGCAATAAATAGATACATATATATATGTCTGCAATCTCCTGTTCCTGTGTGTTCTGCAGGAAGTCATTCATCATGAAAAGCAGCAGGGAGGGCAACTGATGGATGAGCCACGTCTGCTGCATTTTAAAGACAGCTACCACAACCTGCGCCTTTCTGTACATGATATGCACAGCACCCAGTGGAAAAGCAAACTCCTGGCCAGCTACCAGGTAGAGATTGAGGGGAAATAACCTAAATTTCCATGTTGTAGATGTTTGTTTCTTTTATTCCTCATCCCTACAATTGCCCTTTGTAGGAAATTCCATTCTATCATATCTGGAACGGGTCGCATCAGAACCTTCACTGCACCTTCACCCTGGAGCGTTTCAGTCTCAGCACTTGGGACCTCTCCTGCAGGATCTGGATGTGGCAAGTGGAAGGAGACGGACAGAGCTTCAATATCAACGTCAACCTTAGTAAGGTGAGATGGTCTGGAAACTTGTGCGCTCCTACACTTACTGTGTGGTAGGCATCAGGCAAGTGTTTCATATAGAATAAAAGCAACATGAAATTAACCACAACAGCAATAAAGCCACCAGTCAGATGAAATTGCCCTCTTCCAGCAATGCGGTGCTAACACCTTCTGTCCCCATTCTTTTCTCTTTAAATTGTTAACTAGTGCACAGATCTGAGTACCATCTGACACTGTTACACATCACACGTTTTGGGAGAATTTTGGGCCACTTTTATAAGCCAGCTATTGCAGCCATATTTTGTTGTATGTCTCCATGTTACTTATGAGGATGTACGTGAGCTTTGATATCATGAACCCTTCATCCATCACATTTGGAATGCTGCACTCAGAAAGCAGTGCCTATTTTAAACACAAATCTCTCTTGAGTGCACTATTTATTTAAGATACAAAGCTGGAGTCAGGTTCATGGACACATGGAACAAAGGTTACTGCTAGCAATAGGGCTGGTATGAAGACATGTCTTTCTAGGATTGATAGCTTTGAAGGCAAGGCAGCTTTTGTTATTAAAAATGAATGGGGTGTTGTGTAAGACCCAGATGGGAATACTAGTACTAGTTGTCAATATAACATTTGTACTTTCAATTGAATTTTATAGACAAAAGGACTCTCTGTAAGAGTGGGGGCTGGGGGTAAACAACAGGTCCAGTCCTGTGCAATGGGACACATCTGGAGCAACAATTTCTCCTACTCTGCTTCATAGACAAATAAGTTTAAAAACCAATTGAACGTTGCAGGAACATCGACCGTCAGAGATTTCTTTGGAGGAAGGTGAGAAGGAAGCAGCAGCTTTGGTGGGACCCAACGCTTTCAAGATCCCATTTCTGATGCGGCAAAAGATAATAACAAGTTTAGATGAACCATCCTCTCATGGCGCCGACTGGAGAATTTTAGCCCAGAAACTAAACCTGGACAGGTATCAAATGGAGTATTAATTGTTACTGTTTAGTAGAAATGCTAGTAGCTATAGTCTTCACATATTCCACTAGCGCTTGCTTAGTCGTCTTTAACTGCATATTTCCAAATACACATGCAATGATTTCCATGTCTTTGTTGTATGATTCATGAGGTTAAGTTGGCTTCCTTACAGTTTCCTACAACTAAAACTCCAGACCCCAGTGTTGACCTGTACAAAGAGGTCTCTGGCATTTTAGTTCTTAAGCATACAGTCCCCCAAAACATTTCTTAAAGGAACAGTAACACCAAAAAATTAAAGTGTTTTAAAGTAACTAAAATATAATGTGCTGCTGCCCTGCTCTGGTAAAAGTTATGTGTTTACTTCAGAAAGTCTACTATAATTTATATAAATAAGCTGCTATGTAGCCATGGGGGCAGCCATTCAAAGGAGAAAAGGCAAAGGTACATAGCAGATAACAGATAAAACACTATTGTATTCTACAGAACTTATCTGTTATCTGCTATGTAACCTGTGCCTTTTCTCCTTTTTTCCAGCTTGAATGGCTGCCCCCATGGCAGCTTATTATATAAATTATAGTAGTGTTACTGTAGCAAACACCCCAGTTTTACCAGTGCAGGGCAACAGTGCATTATATATTTATTACTTTAAAGCTCTTTCATTTTTTAGAGTTACTGTTCCTTTAATATGTCATCAGCTTACTGCCTGCCAATGCAGGAAGAGAGCAGACTGAGAGCAGACTGAATATTTGAGAAGATGCAAGGGCTTAGCTCCACTGCATACCTCATGCCCCACCCCAAGCCTGTAACAGTCACTGTTAGCCATGTCAGTAGGCCTTGCTAATCTCAATGTTTCATATTCTGTTTCTTTTACCTTTTTCCCACAACACATGACAACTTGCAACATTATCTAGTTCCTCGCTGTAGATCAATTCTCATTAGTAGTTACATTCTTAAAATAACCACCAGTTTTACAACCTTCGTCATGATAAATTTCTCCCTGTCATGTCTCATTATTTTATACAATGTTTTTGTAATAGCTGTATATTTTCTCAGATTCCCTACGTCATCCCATCCATCAGCCAGCAACCACCCGCCCACCCTTCAGACCCCAGTAAACTACATAACAGATACGCCGTTTGTTGCAGACTTGTCCTTTAAGCCAAAAGCACAGCACATTGCATGGAATCTATTCACCACTATTGCATAAATGGCCAAGGATAGGTTTTTTTTACCCTGAGTGATATATGTTCTGCTTGCCTCCCTTTGCTGAATCGTTATAGAGCAATGAAAAATGATAAATATGAGTTGGCATACTAATGATGGTATATTTAGAACTGTTTATGGTATATTTGTGGTCAGAGAGTGGCCTTACTGTCATGTAAATGTATTACTGCAACACAAGACAATACATTCTGCAATATGTTACATTGCAGTCTAATTAATAACATTTACATAGAAATAGTTTTGCTTCTATTTCCTTTAAACTCTAATTAAATATTTTAGACAGATTAACTCATGAGTAGAAGTGCCCTACATTCAATGCATTTATACCAGACAGTAAGCAAATGAGAATGTAGGCACACATATATTTTGCCAGTGCCAATTTCTGTAGTTATCTCAGGACAGAGCAAACAGAACTTTTTATTGGAATCTAAACCCACTTTCCCGAACAACCAGACAGTGTTTTGAATGTCCAGCGTTCCAAAAATACCCTGTTGCCATGGCAGTCTTTAAAATGGAACTCTTAAGACCTCATGAAAAAAAGGGCAAAAGCACAAAATAGAGAGACAAAAGGAATTCTCTATTAAAAAACAGAAACCCTTCATACATAACAAACCCTTCATACATAACAACCTAGTACCGGTAATTATTCATGTATCACAACTGTCACCTGCTGGGCTTACATCAAAAGCTAACAAACCTTACTAAATTAAGGGAAAGAAAAATGTCTTTTTCTAGAAGTTTCTAATATCCCTACTGTGTTGGTGCTGCTACCTAGAATTGTGATCTTTCTAAAGGGTAAGAACATCTTGGTCAACGGTGCTATATGGTGCACAAAGGGCAAGCAGTTGTTGCTTTTTAACTTTTAATTGGAGTGTTGCCCTATATGTTTATCTTCAATCTGCAATGAAGTTTCACATTTGAAAGGATGTTGAGGGCTATGCACTCATTCATTAAACTTTCAATGAGGTTTGTGTTGCCTAGATTCTTGAATTCCTACCAAAAAAAACAGCGAGGCACCCAAATTGAATCAATAATGCTCGATTTAAAAAAAAAAAAGGTAATTATTTATTTTTGACTTTGAAACAATTGTCGTGTTTTCATTGCAGCCATTTAGGTTTCTTCATCTCCAAGTCAAGCCCAACTGCCATCCTGCTGAATTTTTGGGAGGCCCAGAACTTTCCTAATGGAAACTTGACACAACTTGCAGCTGTTGTAGCTGAAATTGGCAAGCAAGACTCTCTGTTATACATGATGTCAGAAGCTGAATGCTGAAGGTGCATTTATCACCCACTCTTTCCCAGCAAGTCCCATGTCCAGCCTTTTTCTTGGCAAGGGACCACATTTACCACTGAAAGGCTTAGGTATGTGGACTTGATACCTTAAGATGTCCCCACCTCAGCAAGAGGCGGGGCAAGGGACAACTACTAATGATGTTCTCATATCTTATTTCTTAATGTTTAAATCCCTAAACAAATGAAGGGTTAATGAGACATTAAGCTCCTTTATGCAGAGCCAGATCTTTGGGGAGCAAGACGCCAGTTTTGTATGCAACCAAATAAGTGAAATCAGTCCTAATGCTCAACCTTAACCAAGGCAGGGGAGTGTGTTCATAATGTCACACCTTTGCAGTTCACAGCCTTTGTGTATACATGCTCTAAGTGACATTGCAGCCTTTTGGAAGAGAGAGAACTAAGCCTCCAGCAACTGTACATTGCACTCCTTTTGTGCAGGCAGTGCCCAACATATACTGCACTCTGTTTGTGCTCCAGGAATCAGTCAATACACATTGCTGGTTTTCAGCATCCAAAAAATAATGCCCTCAAATATACTTGTCGTTCCAAATCAAATGTCTTGTTTGCTGCCTTGTCAAGTGAAGGTGAGACAGTGCCACCCAGTGTTTGTGCTGTTCATTTGTAAGCAACACCCATAAACTAAGTGGAGAAAGCTGCATTGTAGTTTATCTGTAACCCATCAGAACATATCACCTATCTAATAGCCATAAGGACATGGAAGGGCAAGTGAGCTGTCACTTTTTACTTTACCATATCAAGGGATATATATAATATATAGATATAAAAAGTTTTAAAACCACATTTTTATTGGCCCTTTCACTCCCGAAAGCCAGCTGTATATGCAAATAAGGACCACTCCCTGCGCTAGGAGTGAGCGAATGAGCGCGCGTGATTGTGAAGGTGTGCGCACAAGTGTTTTCTTAAGTTGAGACCAAGACCAATTATTTGAAATATTAAAACCGTGTGTAATAACCAGTGTTTTTTTCTACATTCTGTATTAAAGTGCATTCAAGTATTTACACTTGGCCTTATGTATATATTCTGTTCATTCCGCTGAAGGTGTATAGTACTTTTAGGTGACTTGAATGTAAATAAATTATATATATTGCTAAACTGTGTGCATGTGTTCATTGAGCGGCATGGCAACACACACAGAAAACTGTAGATTTTCATTTTTCTGCTAAAATAGAGAGTATACTTTTGTTGCTTTAACAGTTTCAGCGTTTAGTGTGGGGAATAATCATTTCCCTTTCCTTGAGTGTCTGCAAACAGCACTTTGGAAACGGCCCAGTATAATTCAATTCATAGTCAAATGTTTGCTTCAAATACAACATTTGTTTGTTTTCGTTTAGATGGAAATTAGGAATTTCAAAAAGCTTGTAAATGTGGGACTAATTGTCTGTGAGTTTACCCAGCCTATGGCCCATCTGTCCTAATTAAAAGGCTAAATGAGAGACAGGGGAATTATGTACCTTTTGCAGTGTATGATGGGGCATCTAACTTCAAGCCTCAGTGTTTGTGGTCTTGTATTTGGTTGTGCCCCCACGTAGCTCACAAAGGTACAGGTATGTGCAGTTCAGACTTCACACTCACGCCCCGTTGACCCCACTATTTAAGATGCCTTTAATATAGAGATAGAGTCAGGTTCACTGTAGCACACCAAACGTTCGATTATTGCTTATAAAAAAGTGCTTTATAGAGCCAAAAAAGCACTTTTTGAAGCAATGATATAAAGTCTGGTGTGCTACAGTAAATATTGACTCTAATATATGCTATAACCGACAGCAGGCTGGGTTTATATACTGTTTGCGCTCCCAGCAGCTGCAGTGGTTACTTGACCAGGTAAAGCAGTACAATTTGAGTCCAATACAGAGAAAGGGAGACTGTTTATGCTGTGGGAGCTTTTATCCAGAAATCTGTTATCCAGAAAGCTCTAAATTACAGGAAGGCCATCTCGTATAGACTCCATTTTTATCAATTTAAATAGTTTTTGCTTTTTCTCTGTATTAAGATAGTATTTGTACTTGATCCCAACTAAGATATGATTCTTATTGGGTTTATTTAATGTTTTGGTAACTTTGATCCAAAATACAGAAGGATCCCTTATCCAGAAAATGCCAGGTCCCAAGCATTCTGGTTATCAGGTCCCAAACCTGTGCTATGAATCTTGCTTAACAGCCATGCAGGCTCTAATATTCATTTTTTTGTGCCCCACTTATGTAATGCTGCTGTGGATGTAAGTTTTTCAGAGCGGCTGATAAGGTCTGAAGCTAGGTTTCAGAAGTAATACCTTGGTGTAATATTACAGTCTTAGGGCTTGTACTGAAGACTACAGGGGAGCACAGAAACAAATGCACCCCATTCTTCTGTATGGGGCTATACTCACACAGGCACATGTAAGAGTTGGCGCAGGTAAAATGCAGCAGTTCATGCTTACATGTGCCTGTGTGTGAGTACAGACACATTAAAAATAATGGAATGCGTTTAAATCTGTGCTTCCCTGCATTGGAACGCCGCCGCAGGGGAGCGCAGATAAAAATGCTAGTCAGAATTTGTAGGATAGTATCAGATCGACAGACCCCATCCTACAAGTTAGATGTAGTTGCTTAGGTCAAAATAATAATAATAAATAAATCTGATTTAAGCTAAATGGAACATTTGCCATCCAACATGACATGCCTGTTGGCTGCAGACACTGCATCTCCCTTGACAAGATAAAATCTAGAAGCCTTAAAAACTTTGTCCCCTCATTGAAATACAAAGATTGTCAGGTGCAGACACATGAACAAAACACTCCAACTTAATCTGATAAAATCTGATCCACAATGTCATCAAAATCTCCCATGAAGTATTGCCCTAATGCTGGCCTTGCTCACTGAGTGACCAAAACAATTCTGCCAGACTAGACCACTATGGGGCCTGTGCAGACCTGAAGGAAGAGGCCAGCATCCATGGCCCAAAGCACTTGTCCGACAGGAAGGGCGGGGGTTGCTCCTCATTAACTACATACCTCCTTTTTGTTGTGCAGGCTGAATAAAACAACTGCAATTGGCTGGGGGGATGGCATTGACAGTTTGCATTAGAAGGAAAATATAACAGGTTTTCAATGATTTCACTTACAGCTCTTCATTTTAGAACTTAAACCGCTAGTTGCTAGGCTACCAGGCACGCTTGAATGTCAGAATAAGTATGAATAGGAACGAATTGAAACACAAAGAGGAGAATAAAAATAAGAAAAAATGAGCCTCACACTCAGTCCCTTTTCTGACTGCTGTTGTCATTTATCCTAGCAACGAGATGGTTTGTTTCACTTGAAGCAGAACAGAATGGAAAATCAAAAGAGCAAAAAAATTAAGCCTAAATTCAGAAAAAAGCCTCCGTGTACAAAACAAATTTAAAGGATAATTTCTCTCCAATTGGTAATTTTTCTTAACGATATTAGGTGCACTCTAATACTGCAACATTCTTCTTAGCATTTCACTAAACCTATGGCACCACTCTGCTCTTAATGTTGTTTTGGCTTGGGCACATTGGCACAATTACAGACACGATAGCTGGAGCTGGCACCATACATGTGACATGCCCTTGTGGGCCCGTCTTCTGTTAGTCCTCATTGTGTTTCTGCACTCCCACAAGTTGCACAAGTGGATCACAAGTAGCACTAACACAAGTTCATGAAAAAAACTTTTATTCTTTAAAACTTTTCCATGAAATAAATATGGCATTTCGTTAGCATTACATAGAAAATACATTTCAACCAGGCTACCCTTGTATCTGGTAGTGGTCGATAACTCAGTGCTTCTGGCATTCACTCATTTCTACAAGGCTCACCCTAAAGAGTCTGCACTCTTATACCTCCCAATGGACTAAGGCCAAGAAAGTCTCTATTAAGAGTAACGTTCAAAGGAGGTCCAGTGTACCCTGCAGACTTTGATTTAGTGGATTTAAGTCCAAGGTGCTAGTTTGGCAGATCAAGCTCGCACTATGCTGCACGTGCCTCGGCTCCAGCGATACGACAAGCCACTGCTGTAATCAGCGCAGCCCCTTTCCCCGAACCGTCATCTGACTGTAGAAATGTGACATCACACCGTGGGGCCAATACCTTCACTGTTTCATGAACCACTCCCGCAAAGCTGCAGTAGCAATAAAACACACAGAAATTATAATATGTTTAATACTGTAAGAGGATTATGAGGATTACAGTACCAGTACAAAGGAATATGCTGGATGATCTACACCAGGGCTGACCAACCTGAGGCCCATGGGCAGAAATGGTCCCTTTCAAGCTGAGCCAGCCCAAGGGGTTTCTTTGTATAAGATAATTTTAATATATAGCAGGCTCATTTCATACAAACTATTAAACAAAAAGTATCTCCTAGTTTGCAGAAAAGACAATGCAATTAAAACTTTTCATAGGTTTCCTTGGGTATTTCTATCCTAACACCTACTTAATGTTATTTGCTAAATGTACAGTGCAGCTTTGTTAGGATTCAGGAAGCTGGCAAGCCTACTATACAGTTTTAGTAAATACTAAGTACATGTTTGAAAGACATCTTGTGCAAACAGTATGAAGTGCCAAGCATGTGGCAAGAAATATTAGATAACACACAGACTTCACTTTAACTCAATGGGTCCCAGCCACACATTTTCCACTGAAGTGCATGACTGACATGTTTAGGGTGTAATTTGTCCCAAAAAAGTCAGTACATTAAGCCAGTAGTTGCTGCTAACCCCTATGGGGAGGCTAGGGGAGCCAGTCAGAAGGCCACTTGGGAACCTATTTCAGTAAAATGTCTTTTTCTGTCTTAGATAGTCCTGGCAGGCCATCTGGGTGGTCAATTAGATCAATATTTTGGGTGAACACTTACTTATCCCCTATATATTCTTGGAACTATGGCTGAATGGCTGATAAACCAATGTTTTCATATGTTTGCAATCCTGGTTTGGGCCAATGGCCTCTATTTCTAGGCTTCAAAAGGGGGTTTGAACCAGATAAGGCCAATATTAAGATATTTATTAAAATGAGGAAAATATCAGCCACATTGATGCCAGTCATGTTACAGGCTGAAAAGATTTAATACCAATAACATTTATTTCAAGTTTTTTTCACCCACAACAAATCTACTTACATTAGTGATACAGTCATAACCGCTCCATGCCCTCAGAAAGAGTGTGTATAAAGCATTTACCTTCCCTCCCACTATAAGTTTTATTATAAAAGCAACAGATAACACATATTCAAAGCCTTTTATTAGGCTTATACAGTCTGGTGTTGGGAAAAGCATTCGATAGCTTGCTCTGTTTATCTAAAGCTCACCCTGACTCCATTCTACCCTCTGACTTTACAACAATTTTCTGGGGCAATCGAATAAATGCTCATTATATATTGTACTCACTGGGGGTGCAGTTTGTATAATGTTCCATCCACTCCTACAGTAACTTTCAGCTGCTCCAGCCCTCGGTTTTCTCTCATCTTTTCCACCACAGCAGCAATGCCAGCAGCACAGAGCTGAGCCGCCCTCCGCGATACAACAGTGCAAACCTCTTTCACGAGCATTGTGTCATCGCAAGTGCTGCGGAGGCCTAGGTCTGTTAGGATAGACCTGACCTGTACTAGTCCCAGTGTGTCACTGAAATGGAAAAACAAGAAGAATATGACTTCAAGTAGAAAGCCCATTATCGAGAAATAACCAGAGCTTAATGAAACACCACTGACAATGGTTCCACATCATCCTTTCCTATACCAATATTCTAAAGGTAGAGCTGCTGCTAAAAGAAATTTATTTTCCACATTACACACACATTATATAGTTATATGCTAAACTTATACTTAGTCAAAATATGTTTACTATTTTAAGTAGACACATAAAGCAATGTATTTGCTTTTCTTAACCAACTGAGCACACTTCTTAAGCCCATAGAACACCATGCATGGAACCATAATGCAATCAGCATAGAGCTCAGTCTCCGAAGGTGTCTGAAAACGCTCTGCAGACTTGTAACATTTTCTGCCATCTCAGAACACGTTAAGCACAGGGGGTATTAAATACATAACAGGCACGCTGCTAGGGTTATAAAAATGGTATGCCATTTTCATAATGCCAAAGTGCACTTGTAATATATTTAGTGCCCCCTGTGCTAAGAGGTAAATAAAAAATGTGATGAGCTAATGCCATACCTTTAAACACCAGTGAGGATGCAGCTGAAATAATTAGGACCACCGAAATGAAAATACATAGGCATTTACACTTATTCAATATTTAATTAATGTGCGTGGCAATGTGGCCTAAACTACAGAAAGCTTGAAAAGATAAACCTTAAGATAGCATTTGTTTCTAGGCACCATAAAATAGGTGTTGTAGAAAGTCAAGGTGGGGCGCTTTAGGTGATGGATTAAAGATGCTTAGAGGGACTAGAATAAAAGGGCAAAACCAAAAACATCCATATTCAGAGATGAACTATGATCTCTTTATTTTACAAAAGCCATAAAATAGGAAGCCAGAAGCATCGTCCTGCCGCGAATTACAAGAAGTACATTAGATCAAGGAAAAGGCCCTACAGGCATTAACATATAAAAGTTCTTTTGGTCTGAACTTTGCATCACTTCTAGAAAGCACTATACTTGGATTTGGGGTCAGATCATAAATTTGTACTAACCATGGCTCCATTGAACAGACCATGTGGGCTTTTGTTTAGACAAGTGATAAAATATGGCTGAACGTAGCAGATCGGACAGAAAGCACAATAAAAACCAGGACTACTTCAAAAGAATACATTTTACAGATACAGCCTGCCAGTCAGATGAATAACTTACAATCTTTGGTGTTACTGGTCCTTTAAAGAATCAGTACTGCCATATATAAGTGATAGAACACGTGTTTCTATTCTGTTTTGAGAGTTCTAGTAGTATTCAATATCAGCTCCACTTTTATAAATAGACATTTAGGAAATACATTTTGTTATTAGTTAGAAATATACATTAGTAAGGAGCACAGCCCTGCCTCCATCTCCCCCACATAAACAGCACAAACGAAATGATAGAATTGGCACTTGCCTCTCAATGAGAGAGAGAAATCTGGTAGGGAATATATCTCTGGTCTTTAAACGCTCTGAAATATTTCCTCCAAACAGGATTTTCCGCTGTGTGAGGATAATGAGAATTTGGCGCACGATTTCTCCCAGATACATCCCACTGATCATCTTCTCATACCTGGAACATAGTGATGGGAGATACTAAGCACCCAGACATTTCATATATTTCAACAATTAACAGACCACTAATAAAGGATATTTGACTGTATCCCCCAGCCTATCCAATACCTCCACCTATGATATCTATAAATATTGCCCCGCAAAAATGACCCCAGCTGGTGCCATACTCCTGTTAGTCAGTTGCTTACTAGCCCAGCCCACATCAGACACAGTTACGCCCACATCAGACATGGTTACGTCCACATCAGACATGGTTACGCCCACATCAGACACGGTTACACCCACTGACCTTGGGCACCTCTCAAACCATACGGGTTTTTTTTTGCCACACACATTTTTCTGGCTCTAGTTAGTTTATAAAGGAATGAAAGATAAATTATACATGTACAACTCTGCTGCCCTTTAAAGCATTTAAATCTCACTGTGATCAGATCTATCTAGCGAAAGCATTTAAAATGTCATGGTTATCTAAAGTATGATTAGTGTTATAGGTTCCTGTAAATGTAACATTAAAATAATGGAATTTTTTTTTGGCGGGGGGGGGGGGAATTATTCATCAAGGTGAAACAAGGACTATTCATTTTAGCCAGAAGATTTTTAATTGAGCTCATTTCTGCAAAAATGGAAACGTAATCTACTAAATTCATAAAGAATCTAAATGATTCTGTGTTTAAACGGGTCACTGTACTCAGACTAGGGCAATACTTTGCTCCTGCTACAGCTATATGACCTGCTACAGCTATATGACCTGCTACAGCTATATGACCTGCTACAGCTATATGACCTGCTACAGCTATATGACCAGCTACAGCTATATGACCAGCTACAGCTATATGACCTGCTACAGCTATATAACCAGCTACAGCTATATGACCAGCTACAGCTATATGACCTGCTACAGCTATATGACCTGCTACAGCTATATGACCTGCTACAGCTATATAACCAGCTACAGCTATATGACCAGCTACAGCTATATGACCTGCTACAGCTATATAACCAGCTACAGCTATATGACCAGCTACAGCTATATGACCAGCTACAGCTATATGACCAGCTACAGCTATATGACCTGCTACAGCTATATGACCTGCTACAGCTATATAACCAGACCCCCAATGATGCCTGGTAAGTAACTCTCCTTGGCTACTCACTGTACTGCCCATACCCTGTATTGCAAAATAATCAGTTCCTTAAAAGAGAAGGAAAGGTAAATACAGCCATAAGCACTCACAGAAACGCTGCACTGAGTCCTCTATCAAAAGAAACAGTATTTCTGGTCTCCTTTTTTGTAAACATATTCTTAGGGTATCAGACTTCCTCTCTCAGAAAAATCATTCATTCCCGGGGCCAGAGTCTGCACAGTTCTCTCCTCTCTCCACTCTCCTGCTCCCCACTTCCATAAGAATTCATAATACTCACTCGCCCTCCCTTAGGAATGTGTAATCTGAGCTATAACGGCTAGAGCTGCAAGCAGGAAGCTATGAAGACCAAGCTAAAATGGCAGCTGCAATCGTAGGCAAACAGAGAAAGCTTCTAGGGCTCTTTACTCAGGTATTATAAAACTTTCTGCAGAATAAATCTAGCATTCTAGGTGGCACTAATGTGGTGAATCTATTGGCAGTAAAATGCCAGAATGACTTTCCTTCTCCTTTAAAGGAAGTATAAACTTTCTAAACATATTAAACTTTACATTTGCAATTAGAAGATGGTTGATTCTCCAGAAGGAAGTAGGCAAGGCTCCCCACACACCTGAGAATCCTTTCCATAACTGCTGGACTACTAAGATTCCAGATGTCCCACACATACGAGTTATAAATCTGCAAATGTTGGGAAAAGCTGGGAATACCTAGCTATAACCTGCACCATTACAGAAAGCTTCAGTTCCTCTAAAGAAAGGGCCATATACAGTATAACGGCAATAGGAATCTTAGAGCCAGACCTGAGTGCAAACAGGGTATTGCTAGTCTCACTCAAGTGCTCTTAGTCATTAAGTCAGTTGCCTTTAGCAAGATTTTGTAATATTAGTCATGTAAAGCCACACTCCGTTCTTAGTTCAGCAGTTATAGAATGGATTTTCAGATGCGAGACTTGCTCACTACCTGCTGAAGCATCTACCATCTTGTGATATCACACCGCTTAGAGTTGACCAGAGGAACGTCTGATGACTCTTCTCTGCTAACTAATTTTCTGAGAAGAGAAACATCTCACTGAAAAATTCTTTCCAAGAAAGTGTAGGTCATTTTCTACAAAACCAAATGACCAGCTAAATATTAAACACAACAACCTTTATCCAAGGGATTTTCTTTGGACTTCAAGATAAGTTTCTTGAACTGGCTGGATGTGTGTGTGGCTGGATTACACAGCATGATCACTAAGATTTCAGTCAGTAAAGGTTACAAGAAAATAGTAAAATGTGCCAACAGTAGGATTACATTGGTGTGTCACACGGTATAATTAAACACAGGATATGATGAAACAGATTAAGGAGAACCGACACAAATTTAAGATTATATAGGGCAAATATTCTGTGTATGAGTAGCTTTTTATATTTAAACTTTTTTTTCCTTTAGATTCTTTGGGTGGTTCCCAGTGAATCATATCCACATTATATATGTTCCTTGACAGAGGTTACCCAACTCTTTTTACCTATTAACCACAAAGTAAGTCATGAAGCAACACTATTGTGAAAAAAGTTCCCCAGGAATGCTAAATAAGGTTAGGATTGGCTGTTCTCTTAACCCAATTCCTTCATGCCACGAATTAAAGGGTAGTTCACCTTTAAATTAACTTTAGTATAATGTAGACATTATATAAAATGTCTTCGTTTTTTATGGTTTTTTTAGCTTTTTGTTTAGCAGCTGTAGTTTGTTATTTCAGCAGCTATCTGGTTGCTAGGGTAAAATTTACCCTAGCAACCAGGCAGTGGTTTGAACAAGGGTTTGGAATGTAAATATAAGAGGGTCTGCATAGAAAATAATAAAAAGTAAATAACAGTAAAATTGTAGTCTCACAAAGCATTTTTTTAGCTGATGTGACCCCATTTAAAAGCTGAAAAAGTTCAAAAACTATAAAGATAAATAATAACAATGAATTGCAAAGTTGCTAAGAATGGGGGATTTTATAACATACTGAATATTTACTGAAAGGTGAACTACCCCTTTAAAAATGCTCATATGCTTAGAGACCATTGAAAACCAGATCAGAAGGGGTGGCATGCAACATGTGGGATAGTTGGCCGGCAGTTAGGGATCACTGCTCTGGGGGAATGGGATAGTTGGCCGGCAGTTAGGGATCACTGCTCTGGGGGAATGGGATAGTTGGCCGGCAGTTAGGGATCACTGCTCTGGGGGAATGGGATAGGCCGGCAGTTAGGGATCACTGCTCTGGGGGAATGGGATAGTTGGCCAGCAGTTAGGGATCACTGCTCTGCAGGAATGGGATAGTTGGCCGGCAGTTAGGGATCACTGCTCTGCAGGAATGGGATAGTTGGCCAGCAGTTAGGGATCACTGCTCTGGGGGAATGGGATAGTTGGCCAGCAGTTAGGGATCACTGCTCTGGGGGAATGGGATAGTTGGTGAGCAGAAACCCCTACTTCTGTTTCACATCTGATCTCAGTTTGCAAAGACCAAGACACAGACATTATGACTGCAATCGCAGAAGCTTCTTTATGTGGTTAGAATCTGAATCAGATAGCTATTACCAACTACACACTTCAATGTGTTCAGAAAAAAACGCCTCCGCATATTTACATTTGTACATGTATCTACATTAATGTTGCCTTAGCAAAGGCATTGTACGTAAACATTCAAACTTTTTTTGTTCACATGCGTAAATGCAAAATATGTAGAAGCGGTAATGTCATGGGCATACTATCTATGCTCCCTTACAGAGAAAATAAATGGAATATAAATCTTACTTCAAAACATTTTCCCCTTCAACACTTAATGGGCTGAAGCAACTGCATTATCAGATTAGACACTTGAACTACTGTACAGTATCTCTCTGAATATAAATGCATTTATTCACATTGTAAAAAGAAATTCTTGCAGTATCCTGTTTTATCGTATTACTCTTAATCTACAGACTAACGGATGATTCACAGTTCAAATTGTTTATATTCATATATGTGGTCATGCCAAAACTGAATACACAAAGGAGTTGTGGTGTTTCTATATTTTAGCAGTTAAGAAATAGCCTTTATTACTAAGACATTGGTCAGGGGGATATCTGGAGATAGTTATCTGGCAAATAGTCACGTTACCCATAGGTCACATTAACCAAATGGTTTGAAGAAATAATGCCTAATGAAAAGTATACATTTTTAATAACACCTTCCATAAAAAGACACTGACATACTGTGCATGGTATTCTGTGGACAACACACTGATCATTTGCTCTATTACCGACCTTTGCTTCCCAGGATTGATTGAAAACTTATCAACATCGCGATCAAAAGAAGTGGCGATATCCTCCAAGCAGTTGTTGTCCCCAAAGGCTCCCCACTCCATATTCACACACATCTTTCCTTCATCTCCATCCAAGAGCTCAACATTTCTTAACTCCTCCATGTAGCAAGCATTGGTCCCTGTGCCTGAAACATTATAGATTGAAAGCATCTGTATAAGCAATATAATGCTCCCAGGGAACAGGACATCTTGTATTACAACTCTAAAATACATAACGTATGGGTCCATATCAACCTAAAAATTTGTGTGCGCATAATTGATAATCTAAAAGACTTTTGAAACATCTTGAAAAGCTCAGTATACACTTAAAGGGAGAATTAAAGCCTCAGACAATTAACTGTCTAGGATACAAGTCAATGTCTAACATTAATAATAGCGCATCTCCCTATCTATTTATGCAGCGCAACTGGCACACAGCTTTGTGTAGCAATAATGTAACCCACATTGGGAGGCAATGCACCATGAGTAAAATACATAAAAACACTTCATGTGCCATTGCCCTAAAATTGGCATTAGACCCAAAAACAACTTCATAGACACCAGGGTAAAATAATTCACCTCTTACACTTAACTACACAGCCAAAATGATACAGTGCAACACGGTCAGAAACTCTCCCCACAGTGTAAGCTAAAAGTAAGTTTCCATAATTCTACTATACAGTTACAGTAAATTATGAGCATATACATGAATGCAAACCATGTTTTTAAATGTTGTTACAAGTTGCCTAGCAGCTCACCCACAATCAGGCCAATCTCACAAGCTGGATCACTGTATCCACAAGTCATCATTGTCCCCACTGTATCGTTCACCAGAGCCACCACAATCAGATCATTATTCTGTAAAACATATTCGGTTGGATGTTAAACAAAATTCAAGTGCCTTAGCATGCCAAATGCTATTACAATACACCTGCTGCTACCAAAATGATGTAGATATTATCAGAAAAGAGACACTGTCTTAATATAGTCTCAGAGTTTATTAAAGGGTAATTATAGCCCTAAGTGACTTGTCCTATTGTTGCCTTATTTATTGGAAACTACACAACTATTTGCATTATTAATATTATAAAGTGCAGGTTCAGTCTCAGGGCTGCTGAAAATAGAATTTTTTATTTGTATAACAGCTGTACCACTAAAACAAAGAAGAGGGAATATTTGGGCTTTTTTGCCTTTTAAAGCCTGCCTGTTAGAAGATCTGGTTCTTTTTATTGACAAACACACCTTTTTCCTTACTGCAGCCTCTCGAAGGAGCATAACAACATCCTTGCCTACACATCCTGAGGCACTGAAACCCTTTGTCCAAGTCATCAAGATACCCTATTGAGGAAAGAATATGGAAATTAAAGTAATACAGCTACACCCAAACTTCTTAACAAAATACACTTTTAAAACATGGTTTACCTGGTCAAGATTGGTTTGTTTACAAGGAAAGGAAAATGTGAAACCTAGAGGTAGCCTTCTTCCTCGGAGATTATTTTCACTTTGAAATTCTGAGATGCAGTCAATAATATGGTCAAAAAGCTGGAGAGAGAGTGGAGAAATGAGATCAGACCACACCGAGAGGTTTTTCCCATTAGATCCATCATAATGTCATTGTTTTCATACTTATATATATATAAGTTCCCCCACAATGACATAAAAAGAATAAAGGGGACATAAGAGAATAAACTCGTAACAATAGCATATGGTAGAAATAATGACCTATGTACAGTCTTGGAATTAGGACAATAACTGTAGATAAGGATTAAAGAATAAATACATGCCTTTACTCCTGTTCCCTGTATTATTTCTTGCGGCAGAGAGTAGGTCTTGCTCACAATTTGCACCCCTACATCCTCTCTCCGGCCAATATGGACATACAGCACTCGGAAATTGGTTCCCCCCAGATCTAGCGCTATGAAGTCTCCTCGTTCTGCAGGATAAGCAAAGTATTGTAAGTGGACAGATTTCATATAAGGCTTTCTGTGTATTTCTTCAGTTGCTATACATGCCTGTTCCATCAGGTGTGGATCTCACGTATGTTGGGAGCATCTTCACAGTAGCACTGGCATGGGTGTCCTTACATAGGCCAATAGCCATCTCAGTACGCATCCGGCTTTGCACCTCCTCTAGCTTGGCCTGGGACAATTGAAATGGGGCTAAAAT
This sequence comes from Xenopus tropicalis, assembly GCF_000004195.4. Classification (NCBI taxonomy): domain Eukaryota; kingdom Metazoa; phylum Chordata; class Amphibia; order Anura; family Pipidae; genus Xenopus; species Xenopus tropicalis. The sequence goes on along the minus strand of NC_030679.2, from coordinate 46,560,431 downwards.
TTCATCTATTTGATGACGCTGAGCTGCAAGTCTCTTTGCAACCGCAGTTACTATGGCAGTGCCCTTTCCACTTCCATCCTCGGATATCAAAAAATTTATCTGGCATTTTGGTGCCAAATGCTGCAGTGCAGAATGGAGGTGTTGACTAAACCTAGACAGTAAAGGTTAAATTAAATAAATTATTGACAAGCATTCGCTTGCTGACACAATGGGCTTCCTGAACCCATTTCTTTAACACAGTGATCCCCAACAAGCAGCTCATGAGCAACATGTTGCTCACCACCCCCTTACATGTTGTTCCCAGTGGCCTCAAAGTAGGTGCCCATTTTTAAATTTCTGGCTTGGAGACAAGTTTTAAAAGCACAAAGGCACAGTTTTATTTCAAGCAGAGCCTCCTGCAGGCTAGCAGTCCACATGGGGCTACCAAATAGACAATCACAGTCCTTTGGTATCCTAAGGCTGATGCCACATGGGCGTATTCTCGGTAAGCCGAAAAAGGCTTGCCAAGAATACAACCCGCTACTGTACACTTACCCTACCTTGTGCTTGCACCCGAATGAATGAAATAGGCTCAGGTGCAGGCACATGTAGCCAATAACAACTGCATGTGCCTGCAACTGAGCGTATTTCATTCATTCTGGTGCAGGCACAAATTAGGAGTGTATGGCTGTATTTTTGGCAAGAGTTTTACTGCTTGCCGAAAATATACGCAATACGCTCAGTGTGGCATCAGCCTAACACAGAAGTTAGGAAGTTTGGCTTGGAATGTGCCCTTCTACTAGCATAGCTAAAATCAATATCTTACTTTGGGTGCTGCTTATACACAGATCCATCCACTCCAATGGTAATTTTGCGATTTGGGTCTTGGCTATTACACTGCAAACGTGCGGCCACTGCAGCCAGTCCAGCAGCACAGAGGTTGGCAGACCTTGTCGATATGGCGCTGCACACCTGCTGCACATTTACACAGTCCTGCTCACTAGGGTTTAGACCAAGAACAGACAAGATTTTTCGAGCCGAAGACAGTCCAGAATGGTCACTGAATCAACAAGAAACAAATTAACTAAGCTCTGAACATGTCAATTTATTGAAACAAATCAGCTTATAATACAGGTATGTTTTTTTCACTTACTCCTCAATGGCCGACACGTGCTTTGTCTCAAAGCATCCCTTGGAAAGCAGCGCCTGGGTTGTAGTACCATCAAAGAGTAGGCCCTGGTTGGCCAACTTCACCAGGATTAAACGCACAATTTCTCCCATGTACATTCCACTAACCAGCTTATCAAAACTATACAATAGAGAAGGAGAAAATTCAAAAATCCATTATTGCAGAAGTTTTCCTAAAGGTGCCAATCAAAGAAAGGGTAAAAAAAAAAGGCAATAACATTACATAATACATAGGCTATTTGGGAAGAATTACATTTCTTTATATTCATTGTTCCATGGCTAATGGTCAGAATTTAGCTTGTTTAGCAAGAAATGGAATTGACTCATAAAATAAAGTTATTTGTATTAGAGAATCTACAAAAAGTACCCATTTAATTTCCGTCTATAAATGCTTCTAAATTCTCGCTCGACAGCTGCAGAATAGATAAGTCATTATTATTTGCCAGCAAACGACTGACCCTGTTTTATGTCCTTAGTCTGCCCAGTGCTGGCAGTGTGAGCAACAAAACAATCATACAAAAGCATATATCTATGGGAGAACATGAAGGCATGTTAATTTCATTATTAAACTGAGTTTTACCTACAATACACAAACCCTAGCCTTTTGATAAAAGTTTTTCCTTGGCTTGATATCTATGAATATTAAAACATGAGCACAAGGACATCATACAGTCAATATACTCATATTAGTACTAAACCAAACAGTTTGCCCTGTTTTGCTCCAAAAATATAAAAAACCATAGATGATTTTTTTTTATTAAAACAATAGGCAAAAAGGTGGGTAGACTGTCCCTTTTACTGAAGTAAAACACTTTATATTAAAACCAAGAAAGAAAGACAATTCATTTGTTCAATAGACTTTGAGTTATTCTTGTCCTATTTTCTTATACAAGTATAGGATCTATTTTAGATCACCCAGAATGCTTGCGACCTGGGATTGTCCAGATAATGGATCTTTATGTAATTTGGATTACCAGACCTTAAGTCTGCTAAAAATCATTTAACATTATAATTTATTACACATAATTCTGAGGTTTCTGGGTAGTGGGTGCATGTTTATAGCTATGGCAATTCCACTTCAGTGGGATCTCTCTTAGCATCCATGTGCCTCTCCGGATTTCAAGATCACCTATCTACAGCATTTGAAGGAAGGGGAAAAAGTGAATTTTCCTACGTATAAATAAAAGTGTAAAGTTCAGCAGCAAGGGCGAACTATAAAAGCAAATATAAAGTCATGAAGATTACATGGCCATGGATAACTAAATTACATATACCAATAGCAGCTGCACCATGCTCTGAACACAACGCTCAAAAAAAAGAGAGACTCCTACCGCATAAAATTAATCTTTTATGAAAGGTGGGGCAGTTTACTCTTCATGTATCACTATCTAAACAATGTAGCCACATTAACTTTTTCTTCTTCTACCCACCCAATAACCACACACTTCCCCAACAATAAAACTGTACAACTGATAACGCGAAAGAGAGGACAGATTAAGGCTCTGTATTAAAAAGTACAAAGTAGACACACTATTGGCAACACACAAGTGTAGCAAACTGGGAAATAATCATTAAAACACATTTTATCAGAGGTGGGACTGTTTATTCTCCATGCTTATTTCAATATTATATTTATGCAGCAAAAACAAATTTTTTTTACACAGGTTTGGAGTTGCCTGGCAGAGAACCAGAAGATCTCCAGCCAAGTATAATGCCCTGCATCCTTTCTTATTCCTACCACAGGCCTTTTTAAAAACTTAGCTTTTGCACTACATTTACATTTGGTGGGACTGGGCCCTGAATGTCAGGTTTTCTAGTGGCCCCTAGAAAGCCAAATACCGGATTCTGCTTATACACAGGGTCCACAATGCCGATTCCCTTAAATGGCAATGACAGACCATATGCAACTGACTACCATTGTTATTTTTTGATGTTTTCTACTCATGAACCATCATCAGGAAAATGATAATCACACCCAAAACTCTATTTCTAAAACTGTGTTTCATATCCTCTTCATGTTCCAGCATTTGCCATCAACATCCTGAAGTAGATCAATCTCCTTGTGTATCCCATTTCTAAAGACACGGCTTGTTATGCTGCAGTGTGGCACTGCCCACAAATATGTACAAAATTATCATGCATCTGTGAGTAATTTCTTTTTTAACCCTCTAAATGCTCCATCTTCTACATTTACAGAGAACACAGAGCATGGCAAGATCACAGAAAAGAGACACTAAAGGGCATAACCCGATTTATAAACTGTGTATAAATCAGCTGCATAGGTTACAGACAAGGTCTGGAAAGCACAAGACAAACGGAGAAGTAATACACGAGAATCAAGATAGAGCAATAGAATATGGAGGTCTCACTAACCACTGCTTCCCAGACACAAGTGAATTCTGGTCCAGCTGCTTATCAATCTCTGTCTGAATGGAGCTTAGCTCTCCATCATCTCCAAGGGCACCCCATTCTGTGTTAATACACATTTTTCCTTCGTCCCCTTCCACGGACTCTACATTTCCCATCTCCTCCATGTAACAGAGATTGGTACCAGTGCCTGCAATGAGATATAAAGTGCCCCAATTATTTAAGCTCCCTCATCTTACACACTAGTTAAAATGTCTGTATTACTCACCAACAATGAAACCAACAGCTGTGGTCTTGGTACCCACAACTCATCATTGCCCCAACGGTGTCATTGACAATAGCAATCACATCAACTTCATAATCCTAGGAGGGAAGAAATGGAGGGTAAATTTAGATTATATAATCTCAAACCTAGGGTCTTGCCAAAATTCAAATGCAATGTTGCAGCAGCACCATAGGTGGGGGTCAAACTATTTAAAACCATACCCATCACCGTGAGGACAATATATGTTTTGAAATCTACCCTCATGCTGGTGCTCAACTGTATATTAAAACCTTCTGTACCTGAAACCATGTCTTATTAAAGGGGACCTGTCATATTAAGGAATAATTATACTTCCTTTGTGTTTGTCAAGCAAAAAAAACTTTACTTTACACTATATCATTTGCAGAAAGCAGACAGGAGCCATTTTGTGGCTACTATTTTTAAAGCAAGTTTTACATTTTCCCAAAATCTTGTTCATGTGTCAAAATGGGGTGCCCGATGCCCACACACAGGCTACACAGTTATACACCATTGGGAGAGAGAGGGGGAATATGAGGAGTGCAGTGACAACTAGAAAGTGCTGTATGGAAAGTGAAAGTATTTGCCTGCCCCGCCCTTATCCCTGAGGCAATATATGATTGACAGCTGATATTTTCAAATACCTTTATACAGGTATGGATTTTTTAATTAAAAAAAAAAATTCAAGTTTAATTTGAAAAGGTCTTTTATTATACAGCTTGTTATGTCTGGGTGACCGGTCACCTTTAAAGGAGTGGTTCATTTTTTATTATGTTAGAGAATGTCCCATTCCTAGCAACGTGTGTTTATTTTGTAACTACCGCACAAATTTTTTTTTCAGCCATTGAAGTCTATGGGTGTTTTTTCGCAGCAAAACCTGCAAAATAATTTCACTCATCACTACTAGCAACTTTGCAGTTGGTCTCCATTATTTCTTACAAGTTTTTAATTATTGTCTCTTCTGTGGTCATTGACCCCAGCAGCCAAAAAACTATTGCTCAGAGAGGCTGCAATTTTATTGTTATTGTTGCTTTTAATTCTTTATCTTTCTATTTAGGCATCTTCTGTTCATATCCCAGTCTCTCATTCAACCCACGGACTGGTTGCTATGGTAAATAAGACCATAGCAACCAGATAGCTGTGAAATACTAAACTGAAAAGCTGCTGAAAAAAAAGCTACGTAACTGATAAATCACAAAAAATGAAGACCAATTGCAAATTGTCTCATCATTTTCAGTGATGAGAATTTTTTTGACATGTTTTGCCACAAAAAAACATCCATAGGCTTGCTGTTTCACCAATTTTTCTTTGAAATGTAATGGGACAGATTCACTCATCACTAATCATTGTGTCCATAATGCTAAAAGTTCATTAAAAGGTGAACTACCCCTTTAATTAGTATAGAAAAACTGGAATAACTGTAACATAAAGATGTTATATAGGCATTCACACAATTAAGCAGCGAAATGGAACATTTACAATTCTTTCTTGAAGCAGAAAAATACTATAAAAATATAACTAACAATTGGAGGTATTCAGCACAATTTTAAGGCTTTTTTTGCTTGCATAAACCTGAATAAGATCAGCCATAGCCATAAAGTTATCATAAAGAAATCGTAAATTACATAAACATTCTCCATTTCTCTCTAAACTACTTACTCCTTGCCGACATATGGCTTCTCGCAGCAGATGCACCACATCCTTTCCCTCTACATCAGAGCAGTGGAACCCTTTGGTCCATGAAATCAGTACACTCTGTGTAAGAGTAACAACACAAATATCAGAAACCAAGACAAAACAATTAGTCTATGGGGCACATTTACTAACCCACAAATCCGAATTGGAAAAATTCCGATTGGAAAACGAACATTTTGCGACTTTTTCGTATTTTTTGCGATTTTTTCGGTGCCTTTACGACTTTTCGGAAATTGTCGTGACTTTTCGCGCAAGTAGTAACGCTACGAAAAAAATCGCCAGATTTTGCGCAACATTCAGAATGGCAACGAAAAAGTTGCGACAATTTTCCGAAAAATCGCCAAATACCGATCATTACGAAAAAAACGCAATCTGACGCATTCAGCCCGTTCGTGAGTAAGTAAATGTGCCCCTAAGTGTCTGTTTATTCTCTATAACCATCCCTAAAGTTTAGAGTAGATCATATACAAAATGCACAACAAAAATAGGGTCAAATTTACTTGTCCAAAGCTTTAAAGTCACATTACTTTAAGGGTCTAGGTTCAGTTCAGCTAAACGCTACAAAAGGCCAAATCCCAAAACCAATCCTGGTTTTGGAGAAGTTTTAGTTATAAAGAATAATTCTACTTTATTTCCTTAACAAAAAAGCTAAAGTTAAAAAGTACAAAATAAAATACTTGCTGTGGTCTTTTTATTGCCCTCATTCACTTTGCATTTAGTCATCAATATCCAATCCCAATTTTATTGCATTCAGTCAGTCAAAACTGAAAATCTGTTAAATGGCCAACCCAGGGTTGGTAGTACCACTTGTCTTACACAGCCTTATGGGCAACAGTCTCATAGGTGCAATTTGATTATCCCAGTGTGGCCAAATCACAAGAATTCTGGCTGTTCAAGTCCCATTCAAGGCAACTAACTGTAATGGCTTCAGCAGTTAAGCTGGCCATACACTGAAACAGCCATTTTCTAAAGGAGCAAATTTTTAAATGATTTGGTAACCAAGAAAGTCAGCCACATCTGAGTCAGCTGATAGACAGGCCCTAGAGCAACTGATCAGTTAACCCTGGGTGTTTGTGCAGACCGATAAGGGCGAGGATGGAATTTGACAGCCAGCTTGTCAATATATCCGTGATCTATGATCAATTATCAGTCATGGCCCCCATTGTTTCGGCAGCATACGGATGCCAATAAGCTGCCAACTCAGCAGTCAAGAAGTCTTTTAGCATGAAATGTCATAAAACACTGCTTCAAATTAACCCCTACTGCTGCAAGTATTGGCATGTATGGCTAACATGGCGTGCGTTTATTCGCACGACTATTTATATGCGGGTACTATTTATATGCGGGGCGTTGAGCGCATGTACCGTCAAATACCGCACAAAAATAGTCTTCACGACTAAAATAACGCATGCAGTATCGCACGTAATTTAACGCAAGTATGCTTTTAGTGAATCGTGCGTTAAGTCGCGAAAATTTAGATGCGATAAGAATTTTACCACATGCTATAAATAGCGCACGTTTTAACACCCTTTAGTGAATCGGCCCTCATATGTTTAGAGAACTGTATGAGCCTAAGTAATAAGTGAGGGAAATGACTTTACCTTGTCCAACTGACTCTGCACACAGGGAAACGAAAAGGTGAAACCAAGAGGCAAGACCTTCTGATGGAGTTTTTGTTGACGAAGGAATCGGCCGAGGCATTCAGCAACGTGATCAAAGAGCTGCAGAAATATTGCATTTAATAAACTGTATTATATCAAAGTAACGTAATGTATTATGTCACCATGCTCATTAAAACAGACAAAACAGAAGGGAGATCTAGGGAGAAATCTATATCTTGTGTTAGAATGCTGATTTCTTGGAGCACACACACACACACAAAAAAAACGTTTCCTACCTCTTACATATGCCGCAGAGAGGCCCCATCACAAGCACATTACATTATTGTAATAAATGACATCAGGCTATTTACTGTGCAAAGTACATTTGATTTAAAGCTATTATGTATAATAATTTATGTGAAGCAGCAGAGTAGCCAATCATTTATATTTCTATTTATAATAGAAATGCATTTCCCACACAGCTTCATTCCAGCCTGCTCTCCAAGAGTAATTGGGGGGATATCACTGTTTCCAACAGCAACCCGCAGGTTCTTTAAAGGGACACAATACCTAAAATACAGGCAACCTTATACAGAGCTGCAGTATTTCCCAAGTTTATAATAACTAATCAGAGATAAAGCTTTAATTATAGATTAGACTATTTTATCCATGCACACTGGACAACTTCACATTGACCTAAAATATTTTTTTTTAGGCTTAGTTGCCCTTCAAGAGGGGGATTGAAAACAACTGACTGATTCAAATGGAATAATGGAATAAAAGGGGCACAGTTTGCTCCAGATCTTAGGTCTTGCAGCACATAGAACCGATCAGATGTTTGCTTGCAATCAGCATTTTATAATATTGCTGTTTGAAAGCACTTAGTAGAACTGCTAGGGTGTTGCACCTTTGGTTAAATTACCCCATGAACACCCACTTCTCCTTCCCTGGCTCATCTATATTTCAGCATACCTACAATAAATACTAGGCCTGTTGGTGGTAGAAGAGAGACTCAGGAAGGAGTTGGATTGCTGTTTTTAGCACCTGAGAAAATACAGTGCTGAGCCAGGTAGCGGCCCTATTAATAATGTTTTGTGGGCAGAAAGGATTTTATTCCTTTTAAAGCCAATTGGAGGCAACCACACACATGTACATATCCAGCCAAGGTTGGACTGGCCCACAGGGGCACTGGGAGAAATCCCAGTGTGTTCCACTGTTCTGAGCTTGCCCATCTTCATAGTGCTGCTAGCCCATATTCAGACCTGGGACAAATTTTGCAGCTTTTAATACATAACTCCATAAGTTTTAATTGACTACACTTGAATCTACAGTTAAAAATACTTCCAAAAATACTGGTCAGGATCCCTGTTCTTGTGTATGATGTCCATATAACCTTGCGGATATAGTTACCTGCTGTCCTGTCCCATGCATAACTTCATCTGGAATGGCATAGACTTGACTCTCCATTTCTACTTTAGCGGAATCTTTTAGCTCTACGTGAAGGATTCGGAACTGGGCCCCTCCAAGGTCTAACACCAAGAAGTCTCCTCTTTCTACAAGGCAGAAAGAACAAAAAATGATTTGTAAAATTAAACTGAGATACCCATATGAACTTACACTTCCCAGGAAAGTGGCTCAGCAACGCAGTCTCCTGAAAAATAATCACTAAGGCACAGTGGAGCCATAAAAAAAAAAAAAGTATTTTTAACCACCATAAGAGATACAAGTAGGACTCCTCTGCTCAGTCCTGACATTTGTTCTATAAAGAATAATTTGTCATATTGTGGCATATTTGAAGTCACCGAGGCCAAAAGCAGTTTTTATACAAACCATGGGACTACAAGTTGGCTTCTACAGCTATTGGATCTCTTATCCAGAAACTGTTTATCTTGAAAGATACGAATCATAGATGGCACATCATTTTGTATGACAAGATTCAGTGACGCGGGTGACATAAATGACATCACTAAGCACCATTGGTGAATAATTTACAGGATTTTCATGGTTCTTGCTGTTCATCTATTACAGTGCAAACAAAAATATAGCCTGTGAAATTAAGGGGGCCCCCCAATCTTTTATACACATGAGTCACACTGAAATGGAAAAAGTGTCGGGGAGCAAAACAAGCATAAACAAAGTTCTGGGGGCGCCAAATAAGAATTATGATTGGCTGTTTGGTAGTCCCTATGTGGACTGGCAGCCTACAGAAGGCACTGTTTGGCTTTACACTGGGTTTTAATACAACCAAAACTTGCCTCCAAGCAAAGAATTCAAAAATAAGCACCTACTTTGAGGTCACTGGAAGCAACATAAAAGGGGTTGGGGAGCAGCATGTTACTCATGAGCCACTGGTTGGGGATCACTAATTTATAGGAATGACTAATCCTGAGTAACAAAATAACATGTAATAAATACTAGAGTGAACTAGGGAAGTTCAACAAGGAAGGAAAGCTGTTGGTTGCACGTACACACAGGGTTTAACCGTAACTAGTACGTGGCCTGGTGTCACAGTAGCCTCACCCTTTAAAAGAAATGCAGGCTAAACATAAGGCTCATATGAGATGGATGTTATAAGTTTGGCTAAAAAAAAAAATTACAAATGATTTACCTCTCCTCACCTCAACTGTGAGATGATCTGATTCACAGTGCAGCAGAAGAAATGCTTAATCTGGATACAAATAATAAAGAGTCTCTTAATGAGTTCAGAGCAAGCTGCCTTGACTAGAATGTCATCACTTTGTATGTGAATACAGTAATACAGATCTACAGATCAACATTGTGACAGTGGAGTGACATCTGCTGACACACAAAATGATAGCCCATCAGCACCCAGGGAACTATTAAAATAATGAACCGTGACATGGTGATAAATTGGCATCACAATGGATAACGCATATTGTGAAGGTAAATACTCTGAACAAAAGGAGAAAGCGCCACTGAAAACTGGAGAGGAAAAAGTATGTCAGTACAAGTTTAGTGTGAGATCAAAAAAATTATCCCTTTATGAAATATGTTCTAATTTGCCCAGGGTTAAAGGGATAGCATGTTTAGTTTATATTATATTGACCCACTGTGCAGGGTTCCCTTAGTGGATGTGTGTCCTGCTTTAGTAATACTTTCTATAATGTGAAATGTAAATTTATAGTCTTATAGAGCACATTTTTTGTAAATTGTAAGCTAAAAAGAACAAGATAATGTAGGTTTATAAATCAAAGATAGAGAGACCAATTTGAAAAGGCTCCTATGGTTAGGACATTCTATAATACACACTAAAGGGTAAATAAAAAGATTAACCACCTCTTAGGTAACTTGGTACAGAAGATCATTGTTGGGATTGTCGTCTCACCATTTGGGCTTTTTAAAAATGGGCATTTTTTGTGCATTTAAAAAAGTGTGCTGAGAGGGTATAAACACACTCTGCACTAGGGAATGTTAAGCCTTATGGTCAATGGGACTGATCAACAAATACAAATGCTGTGTGTGATGTCCCTGAGAGTCTTGAGAGCCAGGGAAAAATTGCAGACAAATTACTGCCACTAAATAACAAACAGCAGTCAAGTCCACATGTTACAGGGCTTATGGCATTCGGATACAGGCTACAGACAGCATTAGAAGCTAATAAATACATAAATCTGACTGCTGATGCTAAAAATATGTTGCACTGTCCAAATCATATGAACTTCAAATTAGTAATGCAACTTGGTCTCACAGCCATTGGCTAAATATAACTGTAGCCACAACTAGTTGTTTATAGCCTTACAATTCAGGCCTCAAGACTTTCTATACACAAATACAGTCAGTCCAAACATACTCCCCCATGAACTACAAATCCCAGCATCCTCTGTTTTGAGAATATGGGAAGGTTTTTGCTCACAACAGCTCAAGTGCTGCAAGGTCAACATTCCATTAATGCCCATATTCAGACTTGGGACAAACTTTGCAGTTTTTAATACATAACTCCATAAGTTTTAATTGACTACACTTGAATACTTCCAAAAATACTGGTCAGGATCCCTGTTCTTGTGTACTATGTCCATATAACCTTCCGGATATAGTTACCTGCTGCCCTGTCCCATGCATAACTTCATCTGGAATGGCATAGACTTGACTCTTCATTTCTACTTTAGCGGAATCTTTTAGCTCTACGTGAAGGATTTGGAACTGGGCCCCAACTAGCTGTTTATTGCCTTACAATTCAGGCCTCAAGACTTTCTATACACAAATACAGTCAGTCCAAACATACTCCCCCACGAACTACGAATCCCAGCATCCTCTGTTTTGAGAATATGGGAAGGTTTTTGCTCACAACAGCTGAAGTGCTGCAAGGTCAACATTCCATTAATAATAATATTAAGATTGTCAGCCATTTCTAACACAAGTGAAAAGCTTCATACTCTCAGGAAAGCTTATTATTAGTTTGGCAAAAGAATAAAACAAGGAACTAAACAATACAATATAAACGTTAATGCAATAAAACAGTGACATTATCTAGATCCTACCACTCAGACACTGGCAGCCACAGAGACCAGGCAGTTAAACTGCTTTAATGAGCACTGAATTACCTTCCCTCTGATTACTGCATTTGGTGCATTTGTGCAGGATTTACTCCTCGCTTGCCAAAGTACACACGGCTCACTTAACCCCTTTTTTTACACAGGTGCCTGAATGTGTGTCTATAAAAATTTGTGTAAAAATGCAAATACGTTTTTTTATGTAGCTAAGTGCGTTGAGTTGAGCACTATGAGAGCTCCTCGAGTGCATTCAAATGCAACCTGTTGCTGTGATGTGCAAAACAAAGAGATGCTAGGTACAATCAAATGTATTCAATTCGCTCATGTGCTTATATGTGCTGAAAAAATGCACAAAAAAATAACCTCCACAAAGCTGGAGAACACAATACCTGCCACTCCTGATGCACAAAGGTTATTATTAAGGCTGCAGCATCCCCTAAATCACTAAGGATTCCTTCTCCCTTGTAACTCACTCTGCCCCCTCCCTTAGGAACTGACTTTGGCTCTTGGCTAACTAAGCATGCTCAGTTCTTCCAAACACACCCTCCTGTCTAGCAGCCATCTAGCAGCCAATGAAGAACTCTGCTCTAGCTGTGCACTCTGCTAGAGAAACATTTTTTTTCTGCTGACCTCCTCTCCTGAACTCAGTTTAATCATTAAATTGCACAATCCAAGCAGTACTTTTTCTCAAAGTAAGTTCTGCCTGTGTAAGCCTGCATTCTTCATTGTATGAACTTTACAGTGCACATGTGCTGTCAGGGCCGGATTTATAAGCCGGGCGCCCCGAGGCCGCCCCCTGTCCGTCGCCCAAGCCCCCCCGCACGCATGTGCGAACGTTGGCATGCGCGCACCCCCCCATGCGACTCGCGATCGCGCATGCGCGGGTCTTCAATTGCATACGGAGCAGTGGGGGAGAGGTCCCCATTGCTCCGTATACGAGAAAAACTTTAATATTTTGGTACGGCGGGGCGGCATGCTGCCCCCCAAATTGTGCCGCCCTAGGCCCGGGCCTTTGTGGCCTTTCCACAAATCCGGGCCTGTGTGCTGTTTGCAAATGTCACTGAAGATGTATGAGAGGGAAAATGGCTGCAGGGAAAGCTGCTATTTTTTTTTAGGAAAATGGGATGTTGCTGTGACCGGAGGGGATACATGCAATGGTGTCGTTTGGGTGGGGGAAATGTGTCCAAGATATATATACATGATAGGAAAATATAGAGTTTTCCAACATGTTTGATCGTGGTCTCTGTCCAGTGAGCTCTGTGGGTGCAGTCCCCACAGAGAGTAATGGGGTCAGATACATGTGAAGTTCCAGTGCTCTGAAACACCCAAAAACACCACTGCAAAGGATCACAGTTGTCAATACCAAAGGCCCTTTATCTTCCTAAGTCCAGTTTCAGTTTGCTACACCTTGTGAGCTGGCCACCCAGTATGTGCTAAAGAGAGATCATAACCTTATCCGCCGTGACCCTGATTGATCTGAGAAGTACTCATTGAGAGCTTCCCCCAGAGCAAGGCTCAATGTTAGAGCTGCATGAGTGAGTGCAGAGCTGCAGGGGAGAGAGAAAGCCAAGCCAAGCTGCAAAATATATTTACCATAAAAATAGACAAGATCTTTTTAAAGCATCTTTTAATGGCTGATGGAACAATACTGTTGATCAGAAATGGCAGGTCTGGGCAGGAGAATGTTTGTTAAAATGCTTCTTTGTTTATTTTTAGTATCAGTTGCATTTTTGTACTTGACCCTGTGCATCCCCATGTGTTCAACAAGCAAAGTACAAGCTGTCCATAAGACATTCTCCCAGCTACAAAGGTGACCCTACATTACAAGCAATGCCCCTCAAAACAGCTGCAAGGAGCAGGTATGACTGACCATGCACCATTAAGCTTCCGTATCATGGTTATCATGGTTTCTTGTTGCTGCATTTGAAAATTATTATTATTGAGATGTTCAATTAAGTACTTTGGAAATTAGTCAACCATTTATCCCCTCTGCATTGTAGGTTTGTGTCCAGCCCTGTGTGAATAGGGCCCTACAGCTCAGCTAGACCTACTTTCCAACACAATACTGTCCATTTAAATGCACAAAATGGAAGCTCCAAATTCCAGTGGGTATCTTTAAAGGGGTAGCTCACCAAATATGATGCAGACAGCAGAATTCTAAGACAAAATTTCAATTTGTTGTGCCTTGTTAATCAATTTAACTGATATTTGTTCTGTGGCTATCTGGTCTCTCTGGGGGTGGGGGAGGCAAAGTCACAATGCTGGGGGCTGGGGCATTTTTCCAATTTGTCTTCTACCTATCGGACTTTGGAGCTGTCTCCAATGCAATGTCAAACACTGACACTTTGTGGGCAGAAGCTATTTCACTGACACAGGGCCTGTAATGTGCTTTGCAGGTAGACAGGGGGCACAGTGGTCTGAGAGGTGGCAGCTGGATAGTTTAATAAAGGGATAGTAACATGTTCCTTATAAACATGGAGAAGTGTCACTATCCCTTTAAGTGTCAATTAATCGCTTACATCAGAGCTACAGCCCAGCTTCCTGAAATGTGATTTCTTCATCTTTCTGTCATATGTTGTAAATGAGCAAGACAATTCTATGATAATGGCTTTTTGTTCCTCTTAAGCATCAGGGACCATTGGGCAACATTCCTGTTGCATGCCGAGAAATGAAAAGCCTATATTGTCCGAGCTTTAATTTAGTGCTGGGAAAGCCAAGATAGAACACAACAACAGGATGATGCCAAGCACGTTCCTAAACATGTCTCTCTATGTCAAAGAGCCAATAGAACCTAACCCTTATATGTAATAAAACACACTTCATTTGCCAGTAGCAGTAACCCCTAGCAACCAATAAGATGTTGCTTTTATATAGCTGAATATAAAAATTCTACCTGCTGACTGGTTGCTACGCGTTACTGCACTTAGTGCCTTTTATTACATAATGTTTGCCTTTGTTCTTGCCCATGAAAATATATAAATAGATTAATATTAAGAACCCACACTGCAGTGCTGCACTGAGAACCATTCTTAGGTTATACACCAACAGGTGTTACAGCTTGCTTGTTCCATAGCACTCTCTGCACACGAAGAGCTAAAATTCTAATTTAAAAACAGGAAAGTTACCAAGAAAAGGTGTTTGCTGCTACCTGAAGCAGGTTTCTCAGCAGCGCCCCTGCAAGCAATATAGACTGACAGTCGTGACATTTTTATATATAGGAGCTGGGGCTGTGAGGGCTCAGCAGGCAATGTTTGCCGGTGAAAGTCACATTCGCAAGCTGGAGGTAACAGTTAGGTCCAGCACCTAGGGTGGCACAAATACAGCACCCAGAAGGGATTGCACAGCAGGAGGATTACTATAAACCAAACTGGAATAAAATTACTTCTGGCGAATGACCAAAACCCTCAGATTTTCTTATCAAACTGCATTTTGCATTTATCACAGTGTGAATGGACAAATTCTAATCCTAAATATGTCCTGTTTTTGACACTCATTTTCTTCACAGGCAACTTACCAGTTCCATCCGGGGTAGAACGGACATATGTCGGCAACATTTTTAGGGTAGATGGTTTCTGAGGTGTTTTCATTAGCCCCCTCTCCATGTTGGCCAACATTAGGTCCCTCACAGATAAGAGCTGCACCTGGGACAGGTGGAATGGTTGAAGGCAGCATTCAATCTAAATAAAGAAGGAAGAAAATGATATTATCCAGTATAGGTTAGGATGGATGTTATGTTTATGATGGGGGTAAACTGTGCATTTCTAATATTTTTATCTTGGCCAAAAGAATTTTTGGGTTCAGAATTCTGAGGATATGGTGTGAGATAATATTTTTAGCAGAGAAACCAAGTTCCCTTATTCTAATCAACCAAGATATTTTTGACTTCGCAAAGTGACAAACAGGCCATTTTACTCCACTAAGTGCAGCTTTATAAGGCTGACCTTTATCTTACTGCTTTAGTCCATAAAGCAAGGGTATTATTTTCCAAGTCGAGTCTTGTCTCAGTTCCTATTAGAAACAGAACATTTCTATGGTATTTTGTTGGGCTTAATTATCAATGGGTGAAAGTGAGAGTTCAACCTTTTATACTCTTTTTAAAATGCCATTGAAATGAATGGAGAGTGGTGTGATTTTACTTTGGTGATCTGTGGAAACCTCTAGTTTCACTATTTGATAAATATACCCCCAAGTATTTCAAGCAGTGCGTCCAGTTATCTTCCTCCCCAATAACTGCTAAAAAGAAAGTTGTATATCTTCCCTTTAAATTGTTATCAAATTCTACGACTGCACAGTGTGCCCACCAACCCTACAGTAGAGAATAGTAGAGGTGTTAGCATCATGCTGCTGGGTGTCTATCTAGGGTTGCCAGCTTTAGTGTGAAGGAAACCTGTGTAAGGGGTGGGGGAGTGACATCACGGGGGCAGGGTGACAATGTCACAGGGAGTGGGACACATGGCATCAGGGGCGGGGCTACTACATGGTCAGAAAGAGTCCTTATTTGGAAAAACATCAGGCAGTTTTGACCTAGACAGTCCCTCTGAAAACTGGTCTGACTGAGTCAAAAATTGACAGGTGGTAATGTAACTTCTATAATTTGGGCTAACTATCAATAATATCACATCAAAAACCATTACGTTTTAGTGATTTTGAGAACAAAATTGTAGTGTAGGATTTATTAAATAGGAAAATAAGAGAATTGGTCAAGGGCCTGAAGTATCTGTACTTTGCCTTGAAATATCCTACTGCTGGGACTGTAAATGGAAATAGAAAGAAGAATATTATTAGCATCATTTATACACCCTTCCAAACAATTCCATAGTCTGTGGTATGATTGCGTTGCTAATATAACTTTGTTAATTTCCTGTTAGTGTTAGTAAGAAACATTATTTTGAAATGCAGAAGTAAAAAACAGAACATAATATTTTACATGGATTTATCATCATAAAAAAGGTGGGGATGGAAATTCACATTTCACATTTTTTCTAATAATCAATAAAGCTGTAGTGTGTATTAAGATGAATGGAACTATTATACTCAGTGGGGTATCCCGGTAAGCACCTGTGAGCCTTCCACTCTTCCCACTTACACGTAGCTCTGGTTAAGGTGGATGTACATGGCAGCATAGACACCAGTGTGTTCTGCATTCAAAGTAATGATTAACCCAGTAGCATCAGCTTTTTTAGAAGATGGTGCTACAGTCAGATGATCCCAGTGGAGCCCATAAAAGGGCAACCACTTGGGAGTTTTAACCTTGAATGCAAGTAAGTTGCAGGTAAAACTCAGTCCCTGTGTAAAATGTATAATGAAGCAGTAGAATTCTTAATGAATCAAATGAAACTGAGTGTAGGACTGGCCAGAATATATTGAATATATTGCAATATATGGACAAACAACTCCTGTTTTGCTTAAAGGGGAGGGCATTTTAGTAGCTTAATGCACAGAATGTCTTAATGTCTTTAATGTACTGAAAATGGGAGAGTGCAGAGGACTTCTTGTCTTTGTCGACCTGCGTGTTTACCCACAGGTAAAAAGATTTGGGACGATCTAATAACTAAATGGAAGATTGTGAGTAAAGGTGACCATAAATGGGCAGATTTGAGGCTGCCAATTCAGCCCCTTCATTCCAGTTTGGGATATGTATAGGGCCCTTCTAAAGGTGGACATACATATAGCAATATTGAATACCTCCACTGACGTTCAGGGCTGAATCGTCAGATATGGAAGTAGATACAATAGAATCTACCTCCACCTGCCGATTCAGCCCTAAACATAGATTTTGCTCTGGCGCCTTCAATGGTGCCCGATCAAAATCTTTTAATCTGGCCGATCAATGAGACAACCGATATCGGCAGCCTTTTGCGATATCGGTCGCCGCTTCAAGCCGCCATACACGCACCAAATAAAGTATAAAACGAGGTTTCATACATCGGTGTGTCTATAGCCAGCTTAAGGGCCTTCCCTGAAAATCAGGCAGATATCGATCAGGCAGGTTTGATTTTTCTGCACGTAGATGTGGTCCTCATAGCATAGCAGAAATTATAATCTAATTGTCGACCCAGAGCCAAATGACCAGTTCAGACCATTATTGCCCAACCTAATACTTAATAGAGAGAAGGCAGGTCAAATGCAAGTTATAAAATCCTTTTTCAAGTTTAGGCCAGGAAGGGGCAGATAAGGGAGGGCTGCTCTCTGCCTGTCACTGCTTCCCACTTGTACAGCTGCAGTTTCCAGCCTAATATCAGGATCTGTCAAAATGCCAAATGTGACATTAACCATATACTTAATCCATACTGTTTAGATGAGTGATCAAGACAAATCATCAGAAATGTTTATTATGTTATTATACATATATTATTACATTTTATTATCAGCACTAAATAAAGGCAAATACAAGTGAAACCCTATACATTATAACTAAGTTATTCCCTATTCCCTAAGAAAACACTAGCACACAATGATCCTGTACTTACCTGATTACACTTGACTTGATGATTATCGTGAGTCTCATCTCCCCTGGGGTTCACCATCTCTAGACGTCTCTGCCAATGCAGATCACACATGATAAGCAGGAAAAACCAGAATGAAAAGAAGAAATAAGCGCAGCCAAAGTGGATAATGAAGCAGATAACAGAAAGCAAGTAATGCCATTGATATGAAGGTTCCAGTAACAGTTATACAGAACGAAAGGGGAAACACCCAGTCCAGGGGCAGTCCCTTATTCCTCTTCCAACTTCAGTTTCACTTTAGAGATCCAGCCATTTGGGAGATCATATGATATGGCTAATCTAATAGGGGTTAAGTTTTTTAATTATCTAAACAGTTACAAGTGGCTGGGGCTCTGTCACTAGCAGGGTTAATTTTAGGTCACTAGCAGGGTTCCCTGGAAATGAGGCGTTAGAGCACTGTGCACCTTACTGTAATCCCACAGCACAGCCAGTAGCAAGGATTCACTCAGAGTCACTCACTGACTAACAGTTTAATTATAGGTTATTAGAAAAAATATTATTACCAAAGAATGGGGGGGGGGGCTAAAATGAAGTTGCTGTGTGACACTTTATCTTCAAATTACACCACTTTCTTAGTTTTCACAGTACAAACAATTATTCACTTTGTATGCATCTGTACTTTGTATTTATTATTGTGCTTTGTATTTATCTATTTATATATTATTGATGTATTAATTGATTATTCTGCTGTACAGTGCTGTGTACATAGGTAGCACTTTATAAATATACATATGTACATAATAATGAGTTGAGGAATCCATATAAGTTTGTTGAAGCCATTGTAACATGTAGCACATATACCACTCACCCCCAAGGTACAAGGGCAGCTGGCCAGGTGTTGCACCACAACCCCCACATCCCACCCAAAAGCTGTGCCAGGGAAATATGGGAGTTGAATTTCAGCAACAGTACAGTACAGAGCAGCAGTTTGTACATAAATTATTCAGACAACCCATTTAAATTTCCACTCGCTTAAAGCATATGCTAAGTTTGGCGAGATCTTAAAATTGCTATAATGAAGCGCCCTACAGCTCCTAACCCCGCTGGGCGCAACAAATCTATCACTCTGTAGCCTGAGTAATCTCTAGCGCATACAGATCAGCATGTGGGGCACTTACACACCATATGGTGCTGCGCCAGACTATACAGTGACACTCAGTACCTGCTGCTCCAGTCACTCCCTGTGCCCAAGCAATTGCCTCTCCTGCTGCAGTTGCCGCGATCTCTGCCGCTCGGTGTCGCTCTTGGCGCAATCAGCGCTGCGATGTGCGGAACAGCTGAACAGAAGTGGGTTCTCCTTTAGCGCCTGCACTAGTGTATTGTGCCCCTGTTATGGCTACTGCCCAGGGATGCGCTGCACAAGTATAACCTACTGCGCTAAATACAGTTAGTGATTTGGTGAATTCCGGCACCTTTCTGCCGCGCCCTCCCATGCCTTTATCCACGAACCCTCCCACCTCCGCAGAGCAAACTGGCTCCTCCTTCTGTCCTGGCACCAAACTGCAGAAACTGGCCAAACAGTTGGCCAATCACTGAGAACTATTTAAACGGAAAAAGTTTCTTTTGGCAGGGCGCATTGCAAGTGAGTGCCAGGCTGGGCATCTGCTGTTAAGGGTAAGGAGACAAAGCATTTTGAGGCATAGGCACCATGGAATTCCCAAACCCTTTTATATTTTTGCTGTGTTTTTGTTTGGAAAACTCACAGGGCAACTAACTGCTGGGGGAACCAACACAGCACCCACATGCTCAGGGAGTAAACACCTGTCCTCCTTCTGGTAGAGCCCAAGGGCACCTCCCTGTCAGACAACCCAACACACCACTGTGCTTCTAGTAGAGCCCAAGGGCACCTCCCTGTTAGACAACCCAAAACACCACTGTACTTCTGGTAGAGCCCAAGGGCACCTCCCTGTTAGACAACCCAAAACACCACTGTACTTCTGGTAGAGCCCAAGGGCACCTCCCTGTTAGACAACCCAACACACCACTGTACGTCTGGTAGAGCCCAAGGGCACCTCCCTGTTAGACAACCCAACACACCACTGTACGTCTGGTAGAGCCCAAGGGCACCTCCCTGTTAGACAACCCAACACACCACTGTACTTCCGTTAGAGCCCAAGGGCACCTCCCTGTTAGACAACCCAACACACCACTGTACTTCTGTTAGAGCCCAAGGGCACCTCCCTGTTAGACAACCCAGCACACCACTGTACTTCTGTTAGAGCCCAAGGGCACCTCCCTGTTAGACAATCCAACACACTACTGTGCTTCTGGTAAAGCCCAAAGGCACCTCCCTGTTAGACAACCCAGCACACCACTGTACTTCTAGTAGAGCCCAAGGGCACCTCCCTGTTAGACAACCCAACACACCACTGTACTTCTGTTAGAGCCCAAGGGCACCTCCCTGTTAGACAACCCAGCACACCACTGTACTTCTGTTAGAGCCCAAGGGCACCTCCCTGTTAGACAATCCAACACACTACTGTGCTTCTGGTAAAGCCCAAAGGCACCTCCCTGTTAGACAACCCAGCACACCACTGTACTTCTAGTAGAGCCCAAGGGCACCTCCCTGTTAGACAACCCAACACACCGCTGTACTTCTGGTAGAGCCCAAGGGCACCTCCCTGTTAGACAACCCAACACACCACTGTGCTTCTGGTAGAGCCCAAGGGCACCTCCCTGTTAGACAACCCAACACAACACTGTGCTTCTGGTAGAGCCCCAGGGCACTTTCCTGCTAGGAGAATCAACAAACTGGCTTCTTTTTGGCACCCTCTTTATAGGTAACCCAAAACACCACCCTCCTTCTGGCAGAGCCCACAGGGCACCCTGCTGCTGGGTAACTCAACACACTCCTCTTCCTCCGGTAGAGCTCACAGGGTACCCTTTTGCTGAGTGAAATACGAACCAACACACAACCTTTCACCGAAAGACAGATTAAGTAAAGTGAAAGTTAAATCAGTGTCATTAATCCCCTGCATAAAGTTGTCCTTCTTATCCTGCTTACTTGGCTTGCAGCTAAATCTGGGCCACTGTGACTGGGCACTTGTGTGCAAAGAGTGTATTACTGATTGCTGTTATCAGCACTGCCACTGTCTGCATTACATGAATGTCACTTTGCCTGCTCTGCATCCAACTCATAGGATAAAGAACCAACACAGCACCTACCTTTTAGAATTGGAGTACTTGTGCCATTGGGTTACCATATCATTTAACATTCAGGGACATATCTAAACAATCCAGCTAGAAGGGCTGCACTTATAACATTTTAAATGCAATTGATGTAGCTCTGCACCATGCATATTGCTTGCATCGAGCCATATCCATATACACATAACAAGTCTAGTGCCAGTGTGTGTGCCATTTAGAAGGAAAATTAACTGTGGAAAAATCCCAGAGCATCTGGTGCACAGAAACCACCATAGAAACCACCGTGGGACAGATAGATGGGGCATTAAAGGCTAGGGCACATCAAAGTCTTGTTTATTGACTAAGATATAATATGAAAACATTAAAGTTGGCCATACACAGGCCAATTTCAGCTGCCGATATCGGTCCTTTAGACAAAGTCTGCAGCTTATCTGCTCGTGCATGGACACCATCAACGGGCCTTCCCTGACCGACATCTGGCCTGAAATCGGCAGGTTTTCCTTTAGATCAGGGGCCATATCAGCTTGTTGATACAGTCCCCGATTTCAACAGCGCTTATGCCCACCATTTTAATTCAATTGTTTGGCCCTAGGGCCAAATAATTGAATTAGCCCAATATTGCTCACCCGTAGGTAGGGATATCAGGAGAAGATCCACTCGCTTGGCGACCTTACCAAACAAGCATATCTTACAGTGCGTGGCCACATTTACTGTCAGGCTGCTCAGCTCTGTACTAATTGCCCACACACCAGCTATATTTTAGCTATTTTAGCGCTTGAGAGCAAATCGTTTAACAGTGACCTATTATGTACTAACTGTACATAAACAGTTAACATTTATATCTAATAAAATACATTTTATTAGAGTAACTTCAGTTCAGTTTAGAATTTGTGGGTTTCTCCATGACAAGTAAGTAAGGAATTGCTCATCTTGTGCCATTATTGATGCCATTATTTATGGTGCCATTATTTTTGTTATATATATATGTGTGTTTGTGGCCTTATACATGTTTATGTGTTATACACTGTGTGTGGGGGTGTTGTACTGAAACCGAGGTGATAATACTGAGACAAAGATGACAAACATCCCAATAGTGATTTGGCTAAGATAGTGCTGCACACTTTAGTGTACTATATCTGTTTAATTTCTTGAAGCCAGTATTGGTTATGTTCCAACCTATCCCTGAACTGAGGTGCTAATCCCAGCTATGCTGATTAAAAAAATGTGCCACAGAGATTCTCACCCTACCCCACAACAATAAGGTGTTTTCCCTGTGTGGTCTCTTTCATATGGTTACCATGGTAAGCAAAATGTGTTGGGTGTTGCAAACACCAAAGTAAAAGGCTATAGGTTACTGCAGAGGCCTGAGATGGGATCCAGCCCAGACATGGGTGGAGCAGAATAATGTGGGTAAGTGATGTATAGGGCACAGACATTGCAGCAAAGTAAGATGGATACTAAAGGCCCCCATACACGGGCCGATAGAAGCTGCCGATATCGGTCCCTTGGACCGATTCGGCAGCTAATCGGCCCGTGTATGGGAAGAAATGAGCGGCCTGGCCGACCGATATCTGGCCTGAAATTGGCCAGATATCGATCGGGCAGGTTAGAAAATTCAGCCGGCTCGTTGATGCGGTCCCCGAACTGACTGCCCATGGCCGCAAATGTAATCCAATCGTTTGGCCCCAGGGCCAAACGATCGGATTATTTTTTTTTAAAGCAAGTTGCTACCCGATATCGCCCACCCGTAGGTGGGTATATCGGGTAAAGATCCGCTCGCTTGGCGACATAGATCTAAAAATGGTGTGTGGGGTCACTTTCAGCTCAGATACATATTATACATTAATGGGTGTCCCTGAATGTTATACTTTTTGTGTATATAGAGGGCTCTTTCCTTGTAATGTCCTTCGCCCTCTAGGTGGGGATTTGGAAGAAATTGCTCATCTTTGGTGCCGTTATTTTTTGTTATATACAGTATATGTGTGTTTGTGGCCTTGTACATGTTTATGTATTATACACTGTTTATGGGGGAGTTGTACTGATTACTAAAAACCAGTTGACCAAGTCACACCCAAAGCTAAATCTACATATCAATGGGTTTTTTTGTGAATGTTTTTTATCATCATCTGACTAGTTGGTATGCGGCGGCAGTGGCAGAAAAGAAGGTGTATAAAATGTGGATTGGACAGTAGTGAGAGGGAGAGCATCTGGGAACAGCATCTGAAGTGACTGCGGCAACATGTAAGGCCTGGAAAAGAGAGAGGACAGCCATGATGGGAAGATAAGCTGACCTTTATTCTTTTATATTGGTGGTAACAATGTAGACCTTATAATTCATTTGCAACTGTAAAAAATGTAAATGTATTGTTTTAGTTTCAAATAAACACTTATTTGTAACAACTAATTGATTTGTTATTCAATATATTCCCTTTTACATATACTTATTGGTGTGGATTATTTGTCTGCTTCTCAAAAGTACCGTAACCCTAGTAAGAGGGGTGAATAATCTTATTATTATATATATTATCAAATGTTACAAGTATTTCACATTGTGGGTGGGGTTTCTGCACTGCATTTCTCTAAGTGACGATACACTATAGGTTTCACAGCCAGATTTGGCCATGAGAGTTGGCTCCAGCTCACTGCGAGTTGTCATTAACAGAACACTTGCAAGTGCCAGTAAGCCTGCAGGGGCATTGGGGAGGGGATAACTGCTGGCATTCAGCACATAGGGTTAAGTCAGTGCTTCTGCTGAAAGGAGATTGCTATCAGTGAGGGCAGCCTGTGTAGCTTTGGAACCATATAGGCACCTCCGGATGTCATAGCGACACAGCATGTAATACATACACATGGAATAAATACAAAAAATACTACATTTCACGTATTTTTAATAGAGTACACTGTACATATATACAGTATATAGAAAATGCCTGTTTGTGGTCATAGCCTCATTGCACCCCTGCTTAATGGTTTAAACGCTGAGCACAACTTTCCCTTTTTGCTATAGTTTATACAGTAATAGTGGCTCCATGTTGTAGCTCCCATCATTCCCAGCCACAGTCAGGTGATCCCAGTGGAGCCAATAAAAGGGTAACCATTTACGAGTTTTAACCTTGGAAAGCAAGTAAGTTGCAGGTAAAACTTAGTCCCTGTGAAAAATGTATAATAAAGCAGTAGAGTTCTTAAAAGGATTCTGTCATCATTTTTATGGGGTACTTTTTATTTCTAAATTACACAAAAATAATTCACTCTACTATTTAAAATGTTATTCTTGAACCAACAAATGTATTTTTTTTAGTTGTAATATTGGTGTGTAGGCAGCTATCTCAGTGCATTGAGCTTTCAGAAGGAGCCCTATTGTTTCTCCTACTCCCATGTAACTGGAGGAGTCCCAAGCCGGACTTGGATGTTTTGCTATTGAGTGCTATTCTGATACCTACTGGGAGCTGCTATCTTTCTACCTTCCCATTGTTCAGTTGTGTGCCTGAAGTTTATCAGAGCACAGGTCACATGGCTGTGGCACCCTGGAAAATGAAGAATATGGAAAGTCCCATGTGAAATTTCAAAATTAAAAAAAATCTGTGTTTTTGAAAAACAGATTTCAATGCAGGATTCTGTTGGAGAAGGTCTATTAATGCATTTTGAAAAACACACGTTTTCCCATGATAGTATTACTTTAACCAATCAAATGAGTGTAGGACTGGTTTCAGGTATTAAAGGGGCAATTCATCTAAAAATTAATGTTAAATAAGAAGTAGACACTGGATTTCTAAGGCATTGTGTAGAATAGCAAAGAGGCAGCAGTTGGGAAGTCAGAACTGATGATGGATAGTAGAGAGCAATGCCGGGCCAAGCTGGACGAATGCACAAGGCAACCAAGCTGGCCAAGCTGCCCCCCAGCATGAAGGGGGGGGGGGTGAAAAGTGGTGGGGAGACAATTTTAATATAAGCCATAATAAATAAGAATAATGATAATGATAAAATTAAAGCCTCTTACGCTGGGGTAGCTGTTAGCAGTTACAGGCTAGGAAGAAGTAAAATTATTTGTGTAACTATAAAGTGAAGTTTGAGAACAAACTTCATGTTGGGTTGAAAAACATGAAGTCACTGAATGGGCTCTAGGTTTATCTAACCTTATACAGTAAAAACCACTGTGCAAAGTTTGGGGACTCTGGTTTTAATAGTGTCTGAATGGCAGCAACTTAAATTTCCCCACTGAAAGTCAACCAGTGACATCTGATTGGCGGTTGGTGGCTCCACCCCCTTTTTATAGCCTGGAACTGCAGTTACCCAGTGACTAACTCTGCAAAGTTTAGGGAACCCAGGATTAATAATTAAAGAACAGCAGCAGTTAAAATTTAAACCAATAATAATAATTTAAGTCAATAGGTGAAGACTGATTGGCTGTTGGTGGCTCCACCCACTTTTTAAAACCTAAAAATGCAGTCCCCTTGTGACCCTGTTGTTAATACTGTGAGAATGGCAGCAGGTTGAAATTCCCCATTGAAAATCAATAGTTAAAATCTGATTGGCTGTTGGTGGCTCCACCCACTTTTTCTAACTCTGAACCGCAGTTACCTGGTGACTAGCTCTGCAAAGTTTGGAGACCTTAGTATTAATATTTAAAGAATGGCAGCAGTTTACATTTAAACAAATGAAGTCTATAGGTGAAATCTGATTGTCTGTTGGTGGCTCCACCCACTTACAAAAATACAAAAAACCTTAAATGCATAGACACCCAGTGTCTAACTATGCAAAGTTTGGGAACCCTGGCAACAAACCAATAAAAATCAATGGGTGAAATCTGATTGGTTGTTGGTGGCTCCACCCACTTTTCAAAACTAAAACTGCAGACCCCTAGTGACCAACTGTGAAAAGATTGGGGACCCTGGTATTAATACTGTGAGAATGGCAGCAGGTTGAATTTCCCCATTGAAAATCAATAGGTAAACTCTGATTGGCTGTTGGTGTCTCCACCCACTTTTTCTTACCTTGAACCACAGTTACCTGGTGCCTAACCATACAAAGTTTGGGGACCCGGTGTTATTACTGTGAGAATGGCAGCATGTTGGATTTCCACCAAGTCAATAGGTAAAATCTGATTGGCTGTTCACAGCTCTGCCCACTTTTCATTCAGGCTGACCCCATGACTGTGTGATTCAAGTTTGGGGGGGTGTAGCCTCAAAGCTGTAAGATTGGTAGCAGTTTCAATTTCCCCCATTAAAGTCAATGGGTGAAATTTGATTGGCTGTTGTTGGCCCCTCCCACTTTGGTGTCATCCAAAAAATGTTGCTGCTTCATTCGGGGTGACCCCATTATTATGTTATTCAAGTTTGGGGAGTGTAGCTTCAAAGCTGTAAGAGTGGCAGCAGTTTGAAAATCTTCCCTGTCAAAGTCAATGGAAAAATTGGGGTGTTCGGAGCGGCGCCACAAAAAGACGGGGGGCGGGATCGCTTAGAAAAGCACAAGCAACCTGCTCCGCTATAGGGTGAAGAAGTGTGGAGAGTTTGGGTGTTGTACCCCTAAAACTGTAGGAGGAGTAGCGTTTAGAAAATGGGGGGCGCTAAGAAGAAGAAGAAGAAGAAGCGGAAGAATAAGCCAAAGTCGAAGAACATTATGTTGGGGTTTTCAACCCAACACAATTAATAAACAAAAAATAAAGACCAAATTAAACTTACTCAAGATAGGCCCATGCATAGCATATCAAAAATAATGTCCCTTTAACACACCTTTCTTTTTGCCATGCTTCCAAAGTGGTCAGTTATTAAAAATAATCCATTGTTCATCTGTACAGTATTTATACATCCTGTGTTACACACATATATAGCTACACACACACATAATATATACAACACAGATGTAATACTAAGCTAATTTAGAGGCCTGAATGGATATTGGTAAGATGGTGGAAATTTTTTGTTGCTATGAGTAACTACACCTGGGCAACTTAGCTAAAGCTTAATACAGAAAGCCACATTTATTGTACGTGCTGCATGTCCACTTGTGCAATGGTTTGGAGGGGTGGTTACAAATAGCAGCTATGCTTGAGACAGATCCAAAAATGCAAGACAGGAAGGGGAAGCGCTTAAACTGTTATATTACTTAACTGATTTGTCTATTTGTATATGTCAGATTCTTGCTCCACAAACCACAAGCTCACTATGGAACTCACTCTTCAAGCCAGGAAACAGCAGCATGAGTTTGGGCACAGTGCAGATTTTACTTCTGCATAGCAACCCCTTAGCAACAAAGCACAAGAATCTTTGCATATGCGCCCTGTTTTAGACTTGTACATGTACAATGCATGATTTTATAATAGTCATTGGTATCCAAAATGCCCATACCCTAAACATATAGAAGAAGGAGTCAGAATGTCACACAGAGACAAGTGTGGGTTCTGGTGCAGATCCTGTACTTTATAAAAAGGATGTAATAACTAAGTTCCTACTACTAATGATTCTAGTAGGTTCATTTCTAGAAATAGTGGACTATATAGTAACAAAAAGAAATGTTTGTCCAAAAGTAGTAACCCCTAGCAACCAATTTGCAGTCAGCATTTACTAGCTTAGTACTTCTGGAACAATGAAAGCAACCATCTGATTGGTTGAAATAGGTTAGTAGGCCAGTGCAAGCTGTTCACTTGTGCTGTTGTCCTGTGATGGGTTTTATACTTAGATTGTAAGCTCCACAGGGCAGGGATCTCCTTTCTCTTGTCTCTTTGACACTTTGCTCAGATACGGAGCAATGTAGACCTAATGGGGAATCTAATTGTTAAACCCACATGTTGGCACAAGATGACACCCGATAGTGAGTAGCTGAACGAGGTAGTCTAGTACGATCGATTCTCTCTTCTGTCACTCTTGAGTTCTTTATCTACTTACTAACCTTTTGTGTCATGTTTTTTTGTGGTTTTTGTATGACTTTTGTCATCTTGTATGACTTTTGTTTTGTATCTTTTTGTTTCCACTATCCTTTTTGTTACGTGGGTTCTATTTCTTTGCTTACTTATAACTTTTTTACCCTTCGCTTTGATACACTGCTGTTCCTCCCCCTCCTCGTAACTCTTTTATATAATATTACATGTTATCAATCGGCCCCTCAATCTCACGTGCTTTTGACCAATAACAGCTAATGACAATGAAGAAACTAGGTTATGGTATACATTTTATTTTATTCTGTCACTTGTTGATATGTCTATACTTGTATGTTCTATTATGTTCTTGTCTGAGTGGGTGGCTCTGAATGGGGGGTGTTATGTCACATGTTCACTTTTGGAACATGTTACATTTTTAGTTTTCCCGCTATACACAGTAATTACGGATCACTTTCACTTGTTTGTGTAACTTTGAGAAACCCTTTGTATCTTCATAAGTCCTGTGAGAGTGGCTTCTATCAGTTACATTATACACTGCTCAAAAAAATAAAGGGAACACAAAAATAAGACATCCTAGATCTGAATGAAATTTTCTTATTTAATACTTCGTTCTTTACATAGTTGAATGTGCTGACAACAAAATCACACAAAAATTATCAATGGAAATCAAATTTATCAACCCATGTAGGTCTGGATTTGGAGTTACACTCAAAATTAAAGTGGAAAAAAACACTACAGGCTGATCCAACTTTCATGTAATGTCCTTAAAACAAGTCAAAATGAGGCTCAGTAGTGTGTGTGGCCTCCACGTGCCTGTATGACCTCCCTACAACGCCTGGGCATGCTCCTGATGAGGTGGCAGATGGTCTCCTGAGGGATCTCTTGGACTAAAGCATCCACCAACTCCTGGACAGTCTGTGGTGCAACGTGGCATTGGTGGATGGAGCGAGACATGATATCCCAGATGTGCTCAATTGGATTCAGGTCTGGGGAACAGGCGGGCCAGTCCATAGCATCAATGCCTTTGTCTTGCAGGAACTGCAGACACACTCCAGCCCATGAGGTCTAGCACTGTCTTGCATTAGGAGGAACCCAGGGCCAACCGCACCAGCATATGGTCTCACAGGAGGTCTGATTATATACACCCAGGTCAACATCTACCTTAGGTAAATTTTGGGCACTGGCCATGTATTTATTAATGAAGTTTTGATACGATCGGATCAGCATACCTCATATACAACCTTTATTTTAATAAGTGTGTATGTGGATATTTATATTTACACTTGTATGTTCGGCCATCTTTAATACAAGCCACAATCACCTGACACACAAGTGCTCTCAAAATACCAGGCGAATCAGTGGGGAGTACCTGTAAGCATTTTTTTATTAATTGTGTGCAATGGCCATAACTTCACAGGTTTCGTGCTGGGGAATACAATCCACTAAGAGCTTCTCATTATAACATAGCGATCACTGCAGATATTATTCTGTTATTCTGCAATTTAATACATGAAATGTATAATGAATTTTAGTGCTTAAAATGTAACAGTAGTAGGGGAGCAGTTGGAATTAGTGTCTAATGCTTGCACAAACAGACAGGAATCCAATACATTTTCTTGCCAGAAGGTGAGCTGTTTTATTAGCTCTTTTCGCATTTGCATAGCCAAGTTACTCGTTTATCATTGCGGCGGGGCACACTACAGATGGAGATCTGCAGATAATAAACAGCTTAACAGAGAAGATCACAGGGAAATGCACTAGATATGAGACTTACTGCTCACACGTCACATAATAAGATTTCTGATATTTTGGGTTTTAAAGGTGTTTACAGTATGTAAGAAAGAAAGGTGAGCCTCTGTGCAAATACATTTGGGCAAAGAGAAGGCAAATGAAGAGATTAGAAAGGCAAAAACCCATCTGATGCTTGGGTCACTGGCTATCTGGTTGGCACCCCAGCCTTGCACTGTGCATATGTGCAATAGAGGGATTTACCTTCTTTGCCTTTGTCTACATTACATGTACGAAGTGCTGCCCAACAGTTCCCATGTACTGCATTTCAAGTCAACTGGCCAAACTATCTGAAATGCAACCTCTAGGATAGCCCAATGCACATCCCAGCCAACCAAACACACCATGGTATATGCAAAAGTAAAAAAATGCTTTAATATTTTTAAAACATGTATACAACAATTCATCAGCCTTAGATAAATGAAACTGTAAGAACAAAGGCAGGCTCAGCAGCAGGACTTCATTCTTGCAAATGTGCATTTATTGTGCCATTGTAAAGCGCCGTGTGAATGGCACAATAAACGCACATTTGCATGGAACGAAGTCCCTGCTGCTGAGCCTGCCTTTGTTCCTACAATTTCATTTATCTAGCATTTACCCTTTTGGTAGTAAGGAAAAAGGAACTATGATTTTGGCTGGAGATATTCTTTTTAAAGGAGAAGGAAAGGTACAATCACTGGGGAGGGGGGTACCAAAATGTATTTTCTGTGTGAGTGCCCTCATTACTATATGACATGGTCATGGCATACAATAATTCTATTGTAGGGTTGCCTCTGGTGTGCTGGTAATCAGGGGAACCTTGTAATATATTGCACTTTAAGCTTGGGACAGCTGCTTGTCACATTTTCTCTGCTTCCTGTTCCTGCACAGAGTATCTAGAAGACTACATACCTCCCAACTGTCCCAATTTTTGTGGAACAGTCCCGTTTTTTAACAGCTCAGCCCGCCGCCCCAGATTCTTTGAAAAGTCCCTCATTTCCCTTTGATCTCCTGCACTGAACACCAAAAAAGTTACAAAGTTTCTCAAACTTAAATAGATAAGTAGTAGTGATGTGCAGCATTTCTTTTTTGTCCCTTTTCGCATTTTTTAAATGTTGGGCGGTATGGACTAGGCCACCATTTTGCAGTGTGCTGTTACATGTTACAGTGTTGACCCTTAGTAAGTTTATTCTCTAAAAGTTCAGTTCCTGTGTGTGTCTGTTCTCTGGTTCAATGTCTCATCCACAGGTTCCTGCAAAGCCTGTGTAAGGTGCCTGAACAGATACAATGAAGGACAAAACTAGCTCTGCTTATCATCATAACATTTAAATGGATGTTTGAGTCATATCCTCCATGAACATCTATGACTGAACTATGATTTGCTTACAACTTCCTGTTTTGATTTGTAAAACGAACTTTTATGGATTTGTTTTCAATGGATTATTTTATTTCATCCTGTTAGGATGAGGGCACACAGTGCATTGGCTCCATTGCTCTCAGTCTGTATTTTTTTTCCTTCAGGCTGAGAGAAGCAGATCCGTTCCCTTCCCCAACTTCATTGATCAGCATTTAAAAGTACAGCTTCCATTTGCATGCAGTCACATGGAGCAGAGCAGAGGTTGACCTGAAAAGCCACACTGTGTGATTTAGGCCAAGCCACAGTCTGTTTTAGCCATAACCAATCACACCCAAACACACCCCTGAGTTGCTGAGACCCATGCTTATTGGTGCATGATTTGGGGCTGCCCCTAATCAGAGCAATTGGGAAGAAAGCTAAAAAAAAGACACAGGAGAACTATGGGAGGCTGTGATAAGGCAGAGAGTAGTGGAGCTGTAGTGTTATGAAGAATATGAAAGTAGAGGCAGAGAAACAGTAAAATAATCAGCGTACAACCATGTCATAATATTCCCATTAATCAAATACAAAGGGAAGGTACAATGAAGGTTTAGTGGTAATGATGTTTTGGTAATGAAGTTGAGGCCATTTAAATCTTGCAATCATTTAATTCTGTTATAGAATGGAATTAACATTAAACAAATATGATGTGCGTCTGTCACAGGATCTAAAGCAAATGTTTAAGGATACATTGACACAATGTTTGCTGGATGCAAACAGAACTTGGATTGGATTTGGATTGGTGTGCATAAACGGTAAGCCCATTTTGCAAATCAGTCCATAGATTTACCGTGGGGGAGAGGAGATGCACTTGGAGGTCTGGGTGATGTTGGCCATTCCTTCATCATTAAGTTATAAACAGGCCAATTAATGCTCCAACTTGGTCTCTCCAGACCAAGTCGGGGGTGGGGTGGGGGAATGTTAGGAGTGCAGTGATATCAGAGGAGTGCAATGACATCTAACAAATGCAAAATTGAAAGTGAAAGTAACTGCAGGCAATATGGCCATTCGATGGAAATAGCCTTGTTTCGCCCACCCAAGGGGAGCATATCGGGGAAAGATTTGCTTGTTTGGCGACCTCACCAAACAAGCAAATCTTAGTGTGTATGCCAAGCCTAACAGTTATGGGTGTTCTAATAATAAAGAATTTCCGTTTTATGTTTAATTAGCAATAGACAGCATTTTATTTCTTTAAAACGGTGTAGTGAATATTGCCTAAGGGTTGGCAGTATTTCTTTAAATATGTTTCACTTATCTAAGTAGAGCAATATAGAAATACAAATGTCATGCTAAATGGCCTTTTATTTTATCTCTTTTCAGAATTTCTTAGATTATTTTTTTATTGAAATCTAAAAACTGATTGCAGTAGAATCCTAGTGATTTATGAGATTAAGTTGAAATGCTATCAAGTTAGACGCAAGTGAGCCTTTTATCTAGAATTCCCTTTTGTCTTCTACAGTCATCAGCCCTACAAGTATCAGAAATTCCTTTTATCTAGAGACAATAGAATCCCCCCAAAAGACAGTGTGAGCATCCTATAATTACATTAAGGGCGGTGACACACAAGGAGATTAGTTGCCCTGTGATTAATCTCCTCTGGCAGTGGTGACAAAAACATATGTGTCGCTTCAGCTTTCCAAAGTTGCCTTGCGAGGAAATTGCCTGTGACTAACGTTGGCAAGCAGATGTTTCTGGCCCAAACCAGCAATGGTCAAGAAATGCCAGTGGACAATATGCCCCATGTTCTGCAAGCCTAAGGACTATGTCCAATGGGATATAAGCTAACATTTCATATTCATAGAATGCTCCCTATATCGTTATAGCACAAGCCATCAATCACTTTTGGTCTCATCTCGTTGTATTCTGTATGTCTGTGGAGTGTATGAATCTTACATTAAAGGGGATTTAAACCCAAACAATGAGTTGCTGTAAACTTACTCAGAGAGGCAGATTTATTAAAACAGATTTATTAATTTTTCTTATTTTAATTAGAAACAAACTCATTTCAACAAATGCCTGTCATTTCTCCAAAAATCTGAACTGAAAAAG
Organism: Xenopus tropicalis; assembly: GCF_000004195.4. NCBI lineage: Eukaryota > Metazoa > Chordata > Amphibia > Anura > Pipidae > Xenopus > Xenopus tropicalis. Next base: position 46,527,068 of record NC_030679.2, on the reverse strand, counting down.
CACATGCGGAATAAAGTTGCAGAAAAGTTGCGAAAACGTCATTTTAGGACTTGTCACAAGATAACTGCAGCTTTTTCAAATTATGACAAAAAAAACCACCATCAAAAATCTGGATGTTTCAAAGCAAAAAAAGATTTGCCAGGGAAGGGAAGGGATATCTGCCATTGACTTCTACATGATCTTAAAGACAAAAAATCGGTTGCAGCGAGTAATCACAGCAACTTTTCTGCCATAGGGTAATGTATAAATCACTGTGGCTAATCGTGCGCAGGTTTTCACTGCGTGGATTAGTTGTAGAGAAGTTGCGGCGACTAATCGCTGCATGTGTGACAACTGGCTTGTTCTAGGAATGAGAGCTAGACAGGTTATCTAGTAAGGACAGCTTTGGTCCCCAAGAGAAGTCAGTTTTTGGGGTAGAGCCCCAGTGGTGATTGTACACCAGATAGGGAATGTGTGGGATTTGATTGAAGGAAAGCTGCAGTGAGACAGCTGCGTGAAGCTTGGGCACTGTAAGGAGACCACATTCATTTGCTCTGAATTTCTATCCCAGCATTATGAAATGGAAGAGTGCAGAAGGAATTGATTTTTGCTGGGGATGTCCAGTATGCTTCCCACTGGCAATGAATAGCAGGGAAAAAAATATTTTGTGTGTATATATGACAACTGTGGTATAATATTGTTTTTGTTATGTACACTGTCTGGCTCAAAACAGAATTGTTTACATAAATATACATTTTCTGCATTTCAGACTTATCAGTGCTCTCTCCACTCCCAGGAAAGCTTTCTCAGTCAGGAACCCAGTTTAACCAGTGAAGCAATGAGAGCAGTTTAGAAGCTGGCCCTGTACTTTCAGACTTTAAGGAATACAGTCATGGGAAATCATGTTTTTTTTCTTTTTCAAAACACATCAGGCAATAGAGCTTCTTCAGCAGAATCCGGTATTGAAATCAGTTTTTTTAAAATGCAAACAGATTTTATTATATTTATTTTGCTAGCCATATTCTTCATTTCCCAGGGTGCCACAGCCATGTGACCTGTGCTCTGATAAACTTCAGTCACACTTTACTGCTGAGCTGCAAGTTGAAGTGATATCACCCTCCCCCCCTGCAGCCGATCATCAGAACAATGGGAAGGGAGCAAGATAGCAGCTCCCAGTAGGTATCAGAATAGCACTCAATAGTAAGAAATCCTAGTCCGGCTTGGGACTCCTCTAGTTACATGGGAGTAACAATAGGTTATCTGAAAGCAGTTCTAATGTGTAGCGCTGGCTCCTTCTGAAAGCTCAGACTCAGGTACAATGCACTGAGATGGCTGCACATACCAATATTACAACTATAAAAAATACATTTGTTGGTTCAAGAATAGCATTTTAAATGATACAGTGAAGTATTTGCTATGTAAACAGTGTAAATATAGATAGAAATAAAAACTGCACCATAAAAATCATGTCAGAATCCCTTTAAGAACATAAACACCATCCCCTGAGTTACATGCACTGTACAGTGAAACTGATTTTTTTGTGTTATTTTTTTTTCTGGAAGTTTCCTGCAGTGACTTCTTGTCAGCATTGCTCCCTGATTAATAAAGGTATCCTTGCACTCAGGCTGGGTTACATTTGAAAGCCTAGTGCTAGTTATGGTTAGGTTCTTTGGGTCTTTTTGGAACTGACACATCTGCATGATGATTTTTTTCCAACATTTCTTTAAGGTGGGAATTTAATGGAAAACTTTTCTAAGAAGCATCATAATCTCTGATATAAAGTCTTCACAGCAGAGTTGGCCCAGGAAGTATTGCAGCCAAAGGCCCAATGCCCCAATAACTTTTCCCCACCCCCATTTGCATCAGAGCTAGCTCCTTCTCCCTGTTGTTCACTCCTACTTTATTGTGCCGAGCCCTCCCAAATTCGGCCAGAATTCACATGCCTCTATTCTACCCCTAGTTCCAACACCACTCAGCACTGTACAAACTGTTAGTTTGCAGATGGCAGGTACATTGGTACCATTTATATACCAAAAACAAGCTTCTGTATATGAATGTGAATATGTGAAGAGAGCAAAAATGCTAAGGTTACATAGCAGATAACTGATAAACTGTATAGAATACAATGAGTGTACTTCTTACACAGAAATATATATAACAGGAAATTAAATCAAATTTGATTGAGGTAGCTAAGACTTCACCAATAAATACATTAGGTTTGGGTGCTGAGCCACAAACCTTCAGCTAAGGAAAGAGTAGTACTGTAAAATTAAGACAAAAGGCTTGCACTCTAACAAACTGCAATGTACAGACCAAGTACAAAAAATCTTCATTCAAAGAATGACAGGTTTTGTGCCTTCTTGGCAATAAATTATAGGCCAGTGATCCCCAATCAGTGGCTCGGGGGCAACATGTTACTCACCAACCCCTTGGATGTTGCTCTCAGTGCCCCCAAACCAGGGAGTTATTTTTGAATTCCTGACTTGGGGGCAAGTTTTAGTTGAATAAAAACAAGATTTCCTACCAAATAAAGCCTCCTGTAAGCTGATAGTGTGCATAGAGGCTACCTAATAGCCAATCGTAGCCCTTATTTGGCTCCTCCATGAACTTGTATGATGTTTGTGTTGCTCTCCAAGTCTTTTTACCTTTGACTGTGGCTCACGAGTTAAAAAGGTTGGGGACCTCTGTTATAGGCTGATGATTAAGAATATGCCCATGATTAAGTGCTGTGAAGGCTTGAAATGTACAAAATGTTTTCAATTTATGATGTTACTAGTCCTTTAAGGGCTCTGGCACACGTGGAGATTAGTCGCCCGCAGCAAATCTCCCTTGTCACGGGCGACTAATCTCCCCGAGTTGCCATGACCCGCCATCCCACCGGCGAACATGTAAGTCGCGAGTCTTTTTCGGCGATTTCCCGAAATTGCCCGCCACGTCTGCCATCCCACCGGCGACTTACATTGTCGCCGATGGGATGGCAGGGGAAGGCAACTCGGGGAGATTAGTCGCCCGCGAACAGGGAGTTTTGCCGCGGGCGACTAATCTCCCCGTGTGCCAGAGCCCTTAAGGGGCAGTATCTACCTAAAACACCTTTGCTAAAAAATAACACAATAAAATGCAGTTGTGCTGAAATTACATTATGCCTATTGTTTTCATTTAAAAAAAATCAATATTCCTTTTTTTTTTTGGTCATTATAAACAGGGCAATTTGTTCAAATCTACCTACGTGACAGTAAGTGAATCATTCTTCATATTCTTGTATGAAGAAATATGTCCCCTTAAAGCAGGAGGTCTGTGAAATAGGTTGGGCTTCTGTGAACAGGGCGAAAGGGAAAAGGTGAGTTTGGATGAATGGGGGCAGACTAAGGGTGTGCATTGGGCATGGTCAGGCAGGCGGGTTCCTCAGCACCGTTACCCAACGTGGTTCATTCGTGTAATGCCTTGTCTATACTAAAGCTGGCCATACACGTGGCGATCTGACGATGAAACATCGTCAGATCCGCCACACACCGTCAGGGCTGAAACAGCAGATAAGGAGGTAGAAACAATAGGATTTCTACCTCCTTCTGTCGATTCAGCCCTGACGGCAGATTTTGGTCAGGCGCCTTCTATGGCGCCCGATCAAAATTTTCTAACCTGGCTGATCGGCGAGTCGTCCGATATCAGCAGCTTCCTGCGATATCGGTTGACTCGCCGACATGCCATACACGCACCGGATGGTATCGGTGCGTGTATGGCCAGCTTAAGGCTGAGGCTATGTTAGTTGACATACCATTGTAGTATCACTGCTGATATCCTCTATTTGTTCAAAACAATAAATTAAGATAGGGACTGAATATCCACATGTGGTCAAGAGTTATTGCCAGTTTTATATGAATAAAGGGAACGGTGGGACGCACAGTTTGATACCCACCAAGTACAAACTGCTGCTTTGCTTGTAACTGAATTGCTTTGTGAGTCTCTGATTATAAAAAGCAACAGCACTAGGTTAATGTAGTGCAACCAAATGTATTATTTGCTAGGATATTTATTGATTTCCCATTAGTATTCTTCATTCTGAAATTCTCATTCGACTAACATTTTCAGCTAGCCTACAGATCGAAAAATATTAATAGTGACCACATGCTACATCCTTACAATGGAGTCACATCCACTCACTGATAAAAATGGCTACTGTCTGACCTGATTTATACAGCACAAGCTATTCCAATTTGCAAGAACACATGCAATTTTCATACCCTCTCAAAAACACATCACCTGTCAGTGGCAGACAAGGAAAGCTGCCGTAGGTTTCAACGATATTTACCTGAAATGGGTTTTTTGTCTAATACGGCTGCGAGTTCTGCATCGTATGACTTAATCCCCCCCACCCCTTTTAAACCGATACAATAAATCTTCCTGGTTTGATGTGGCATACATATCTCTCTGGCTTAAGGATTTGTGTCTCTAGCAAAAAATGAGAAACTATTGTTATTAAAAGCGGGCGCACTGAAGTCTTGCAAGAACGATAAACACTGAAAGGTACGCCAAGGAGATTGTTAGTGAAACATGTTTATTAGCAAATATTAAATATCTATTGTAAATTGCACTCACACCATTCCTCATAAAAACTGCAGTTAATTCAGTCTGTGTATATTAAAGGGTAGGTTAAGCTCCCTCTTTAAAATAAGGTACTTTGTTATATAAATGCCTTATTTTTAATCATTTATAGGAGCTATAACCTTCTTTCCGTCACTGCATCTGACCTCTAAAGCTCAGTCCTGAGCAAAGCAATATGGCTATAGCCGCCCACAGTGAGAGCCAATCAGAAACAAATACACATAGCTACAAAGATTGACATCACTAGGACAAGTGCAAGTGCACTTCATTTTGTTATATTTTGTCATAATAGAGTGGGAGATGAATTGGTGACAGCCAAACAGTGACTCTGAAAACCTGATAGCATTTTATGTTTTTATCTGGTAAAAGAAAGGATAAAAATTTTAAAAATTGTAACAAAAATTAAGGCCAAATTAATAACTGCTTAAAAAAGTTTTATTATCAATAACAGTAGAACTTTATTAAAAGGTGAACTTCCCCTTTAAGACCTCTCTCAATATACCATGCTTCCTTGCACACTATTATAAAAAGGTTTATTTGGGGGTCACCCTGTTCTCACACTATCTTATGGCTTCTTTGCTCTGCTTGTTGTTGATGAAGAAAAGATTAACACCTAATTCAGTTCCAGATTTTTCCTTAAAGCTAGATGTATTTCACTGAGAAAAACTGTATTTAATCAAAAGGAAAAACTGAAACTGTAGTCAGACTCAGGAGAAAAGTTTTGCTCCTGAAATTAAATCTTACCCGTAAGTTTTTACATGATAAAACATAAAATAACCTTTTCTCATGGAACTGAATTTGGTCCATAATGTAAAATCCTCATCAAACTCTTTCCTACATGGATCACCAAGGTTAAACATGCTACATCTTTCTAAACACATAGCAACCAACTAAAAGTTTGCTTTCAAGTAATAAACCACTAATACTACTCTCTAGTTCAGGGATCCCCAACTTTTTATACCCGTGAGTCACATTCAAATGGAAAAAGTGTTGGGGAGCAACACAAGCATGAAAATGGTTCCTGGTGGTGCCAATAAGAGCTATAATTGGCTATTTGGTGGCTCCTATATGGACTGGTACCTAGAGAAGGCTCTCTTTGGCTTTATACTGGGTTTTATCCAACCAAAACTTGCCTCCAAGACAGAAATTCAAAAATAAGCACCTGCTTTGAGGCCACTGAGAGCAACATCGAAGGGGTTGGTGAGCAACATGTTGCTTACGGACCACTGGTTGGGGATCATTGCTCTAGTTGATATTCATGGCTTAGCCAGCCAGGAGATACCTAGGGAAAATAAAAGCAGTTCTGAGTTTCAACACCCCATATTGTAGGCCTAACACATGTGCCTAACATATGTTTGGACCATACAAAATAAATGTATGATCTGACATTACCACCCACCCCCCTGCCTGTAATTACTAAAGCTAGAAGGTGGCAACCCTAGTGTACACACAGTATGGGAAAAAAAATTGCTGAATTTGCTGACCTGTTCTACATGTGTACCCTGTATTAAATGAATTATTGCTTTCAAAACAGCTATTCACACCACCAATGCAAAGCAGCTGGGATTGTGCTCAAGGTGAGCCTTAAGAATATCTCTCATCTTGTTTAAAAATAAAGAATGATGAATCTTTCTGCCTGTTGCATTTGCCAGTATGATATATAATATTTTCATGATGTTCTTGGCGAATTCCTCTCTTTTGCTTTTATGACCCAATCTGTTTTATGGTAAACAAAAGTTAACATTTGTACAGTAGGCAGCTCTTTATCTGTGGGTGTGGCCCAATAAGATGTCGGTGCATCTCGAAGTACTTGGCAGCGATTCCAAATGCCATGAGTAGGAAGCTCAGCAAAAACTAGAGGTTCATAGGGTTTTTTGTACCACTACAAGCAGAGGGAGTGAAATTGCCTGGTGTGCCAGTGCTAGTGCTTAGTGTCCCGATGCACGGATTGGTTTTTCCTTTTTGTGTCACTTTGTCAGATGTATCTTTTTCAGTGTAAAGCTGATTTGACAGGCTTTGAGTTGCCATATAGAAACCTAAAGGGCAATTAGTAGAATACTAACTGTTTAAAACGTAAATCTAAAAATCACAGATATTTTCCAGATATGAAATTGATAATAAGGAAAAGCATTTTACCCAGCATGTTAAATCTGCTGTATATGCCAATATTTAAGCAGTCCTTTCACCTCCCCATTTCAGTTAGAGAGCAGATTTTGCATTGTCACAGGGCAGATTTATAGGCAGGTGATGGAAGCAATTTATACTGTGTTTATGACTTACAGACAGGAAAGGTGCATCTGCAAACCTAACAAGAAACTGCAATTAGAATCACAAAGTGCTGACGCTTGTCAGTCATACTAAACCTGTGTGTACGGCTGCTGATGCCACGTAGCACTGGGATAATTGACAGGTCTGATCTGTGGATACATGCAAGATATTATTTATTTATGCCCGGCGATGTTCAGCAATTTCTGAGCTGGTGTAAGGAGTTTATTTAAGGTCGGCTCTGCATCAAAAAACAGAACATAGACTTTGGTTTATAAATAATATGAAATAATGTTTGAATGTCATTTAACCTAAAATTATGGATGGAGCACTTTTGAAGTTTGTTGTTTTCTTGGTCATTGTAGCGGCAACCTGGGTTATCCCTGGTCCTGCCAGGAATTGACGTTGGTTTGTGGTACTTTTCTTGGTTTGTGGCCATTTTCTTGGTAATCCTAAATTTACATCGGGCTGCCTATATCACTTTCTCTCTAATGGCCTCCAGTTTCTATTTAATGGCACCTGGGGGTGGTGAGCTGTTTCCTCTCTTTCATTGAGTTTTATAAAGGACATGGAAGGTATTATTACACTGCACTTCATCAGAGAAGGGGTCGATGCTGTGATAAACTGCTTGAATAGCAGTGGTTTAAATGATTTTTCTGTGTTACTACGGGCAAAGCAGTCAGACAAGCACAGTAACTTCTGGTACATTTATTATAACATGGAAGGTAAGACTGGCCTGCTCCATAATTGCTCTAAGCCCAGACAGGAAGTGGAAGTGGAACAGGATAAGACAAAACAGTAGGAACGCCCTTAATCAAAATGTCCACACAAACAGAGGTTACTATAGCTGCCCCACTGTGCCGCCTGTTGTACACATGAATCGAAACCACCCATCACTTCTGGTAACATGGAGTTTTTCATATCAATGACGTGAAATATGTCAATGTCATAGTACGTGCCATTAACCTTATAGAATAACCCATAATCACTTTGACAAAGGCTAGGGATCTGTCCAAAATATTACTTATATTCATCACTATTGTACGCCCTAAGAGTGCAGATTTTCCTCATGAGCTGTTACCTATTGAAGTCATTTTGGACTTGGGAGTGGCACACATTGAGTGCCAGCATATATGATTATTAATGGGATAATCTGTTCCAGCACAATATGTAAGCTGTGAATGATGTACCCCTTATTGTAAAATATAAAAAGTTTCATGACCATACTGACCCTAATTCACTAGCACTACAGAACAGGAAGCAGAAGAGACATGGAACAGAACAGACGTCCCTGCACATGATGTGACCTATAATCGGGCCCAGACCGGCAATCTGTGAATATTGGCAAATGCCAGAGGGGCTGCTGTAAGATGCCATAGAGAGGCCTAATTTTTTGGGCTTGTTGGAGGCTGTTTGGGCTTCTGTGTACTTGAAATGCCAGGGCCTATTTTGAATTCCAGTCCAGGCCTGCTTATAATAATACTTGCTGTATTTCTAATTGCACTGGAAAGTTTCAACTCCTTTCGTGTCCAGGTCTGACAGGATTTTAATACCAGATATCAGATAAGAGGACCCATGATTATCTGATGGACACTAAGCAATAGCCACCCCAATTTAGTCAAAAGTAGCCCAATAAGTAGGCCATTCCGTAGGGAACTATAGTTTCCCATGTTTGTTGTGTAAAGGAGTAGTTATCATGATCTGTGAGCATGGAGTTTATGTAAATCTAGCACTATCAAGCTTTCTACAACCTGAGAGAAGGAGGAGGAGAATGTGATATTCAGACTGCTCTATGCCATCTTTACTACAATTACTAAGCCTCAGTGGCATAACTGGGCCCACAGCAGATGCAGTTTAAGGTTAACATTAGTAAGTTGACCTATAAAGTTAACTCTTTAAAGATCTTTCTATTTATTATCTGGTAACCCTGCCACCTATAATCACCTCTCCTTTTAAAAAGGGTTGCACCTGCACAGCAGACCCATAGACAGACCCATAGATGCAAAGTACGGCCTTTGTCCTGCAGTGTGCGGCACATCTCCCTATGTTTGCCCAGCACTGAGCATGCTTCTCTACATGCCGACGAGCTCTCATAACAATCACAGTGATCATGAAGTTTTACAGGCTGCCAAAATTTACAGATTTAATGATCGCGCTGTAAACATGATCACATTTTAAATGGGCAATATAAACCTGTGCTCATCATGAGTCCATTACAGCTTGATTGGAAAAGAATTCTTGCTATGGCTTTGGATTATAAAGCTCCATAGTTTTTGTTATTTGTTGTTTTACAAAAAGCAATATAGTGTAACTGAGGAACAGATTCATTTTAGTCTGGATCCCACCTCCTTTGTTCCTCTGAGCAAGTATGCAAAGGTGTCAGGTTCTCCTTCCCTTATAAGCCCACTTAATAATTAACCCATTCATTGTCAATACATCAGATATACAAGCAACAAAGAGGGAATGATTCTAATTTCATTGAAATAATAGGAAAAGCTGCTAGCATCACTTTCTCACCAGATTTGGAACTGTTGATTTGGAGGGGTCATTACAGGGCCATGGTCATCTATATGTACACCCATCTATATGTACACTTCTATGCACATTTGTAATGTGTTAATGGAAGCAAAACCTTGACCAACTTTGTGCCTTGCATTGCCCAAGAGCTTCATAATTTAGCATAAGTCTAAGCATTTTCATCTACAGTAGACCACAACATTACCCACAATCATTGCTCACTAGATCACACAATGGTCAGATTTAAAAATGATATGGCTGGAGAGATGGGTACATGTAACAGTATGCTCTGTATTTTCTATGTCATTAAGTTTTCTCAAAAGCTCAATTTTCTGAGGTGCTGTAATAGTGTGGCTGCACACAGCTGCACTGCTAAATATTAATGGGTATGTAGCTCCTAAATTGGTAATGCCTGGGCTTCCCTCTCTGGATGATGTATTATTGGATTTATTTATTTGAATGTATTAAATGGTGCCTCTGCCAGAGGCCAGAATGAACTAATTCCATAGGAAAAAAATATTGCTTATTTAAAAAATAAATCATATTTGAATCTGCAACCTGTGTGCCCTTAGCTGGTGCCTTACTACCTAAGGATGCTGGGAGCCAGTGGTGTAACTATAGAGGAAAAAGACCCTGTGGGCATGGAGGGGGGGGGGCAGGGCACAGGGGGGCCTGGACCACAGGATCTACTTCCTCTATAGGTTTAGGGAACCCCCCTCCCCACCGCACTCCTACCTGAGAGCTAGCGGGCAGGGAGTTGGGAATGGGTAGGCGGGGTCATGAGGAGTGGAAGGGTGCAGCAGAACAGAAGAGGCAGGTATGGTCTTGTAGTGATTGCATTGCGCGCTGGGCCCCTCTGAAGATTTTTTGTGGGGGGGAGGGAGACTGGTGTGGTCGCACTGCTGGGAATTATAGTTCAGTTACAAAGAGAGATCAGAAGATACCAGAATATGGCATCCTTTTAATTGTGCTGAAGGTGGTTACACGCCGCATATCATTGAAATACACAATCCCCAGAAGTGATAAAATAGAGTTGATCATAAAAGCTATAATAAATTCAAATCAAACAGAGCTATTAAAAGCATTCATCATTTATAGCCGTTAAGGCATATTGTAACAAGCACATTATAAATAATTGATATTAAAGTAATGACTACACAGCAATAAGAATTAGAAATGACAAGTCCCACGTGACTGTGAATATAGGAAACCAATTGGCACAGGAATAAAGCACGCACAAATAAAGCTAAGTAATTGAATTAAAAAATCAGAACATAAGCATGTTAGGATGCAAATGTACCATGCCCAGCACTGCGGAAATTGTTGCCTCTGTATGAATAAAATATACTGGTAAAAAAAAATCCAGCCACAGACATTGTGCCAAAATAGACACTAGGGGGCAGTGCTGTACTCTAAAAAATATTCTAATACTTATAGCACTGTCAGAGCAGCTTTAAAATTATCCTCTTTGTAATTTATTGGCTGCCAGCTCATGTACACAGTATGTCGTATTACAAAGGGACAGTATAACATTTCCTCCTATATTCACTGTTGGTTGCTGTGTCTGTGCCTATAGCCATATATAAAGGGACTGTACCAGTTAACGTGTTGCTGTATAATGCACATGCATTTAGAAAAATGCATCTGTTTTGACTGAGCAGCTATAATACTTTATGATCAGAACCTGATTGTTCAACAATAGTGAGGGGCCCTGCATACAAACTGATTGTCTCCCATGTAGCCAATTAAAAGGGTGTTAATGCCCTCACATTTTCCTGCAGAGCTCTTTTTACTAAGGGTAAATACCTTTCTTAGCAAAGATTTATAATATCTTCCTGTACAAAGACCTCTTGCAGAAAATACCATTTACCATGGCCACTCCCCATTTGACATCATTCCATTCTGTGAGAAGCCATAAGTAAGCTTGCGGCCAGCAAGCAAGAAAGACAGTGGTTGCTAGGGCAGGGCTAAAGCTACAAGAAGCCTGGGAAAATACAGAAAAACTAAAATGAATATCCTTCCAGCTTAAGCAAAACTAAAAAATGGCAAATGGAGCCAGCCTGGGCACAGAGGTGATGCCAGGGAGTTATCCCCATAGAGTGGGGGTAAGACTGGGGTGAAGTGAAATGAGGAAAATAAAGAGCAAAGAAGCAACTAGCGGTTGGAAGATACAAGTACTTCCATTGATAAATATATATATACATGCTTATTCTAAATATTGGTAAATGTCTCTAAAATACACACATATATGTATATATATATAATGTATATGGTTAAAGCATGAGGTGCAAATTAACAGATGTTGCTTGGGTGCCAAATGAACTGCGCACTTTTAGAAAATGCAATAAATTGCTCAACTGTAATCAGGATATTTGCTTTCTCCTTAATGGGAAGAGTTCAAGTGCCTAAAAAAACACCCAAGAAAGTGCGTTTCTGAATATTCATAGGGACAGCTGCAGTAGGCTATGTTCACTTTGTGATTAAGATATAAAAGAAACATTTCTGAGAGGAAATATTATAAATACTCTCCACTTCTCTGTCTTCAAAAAAAGCTCATTTAATATCTGGGCATAAGCAGGCACAAGGATTCTAGCATCAGTAATGTTGCTTTTTGTTTTTCTTCCCTAAACCCCAGATATCTGAACAAACCTCATTTTTATTCCATATTTAGACTCAGTAAAAGCTAACAGGGCCTGACAGAAACATTATTCTTTAGTATTCTGCATGGTTGTGTGGAAATTAACATTTAGGATAACATGAAAAAGGGGGTTTTGCCCAAAAGGATTTAAAATTCTACAGTTACTGTGTGGAACAGCGAGTTCCAGATATTTATAGAGTAGTTGGCTAACGAGTGCTCTATTAGTTGCAAGGCTGCATATTAATCAGCATTTTTTTTTCAGACTGACTGCCATACCTTAGAATGCTAAAATGGTATAAATCAGAATTTGTCCAGACATATTTATTACTATGGTTTTAAAAGATATACAGTCTGATATCTGAATTGGAGAGCACCATGGTTTTTGCACTTTGCATCTGCCCCCCTTCCCAGAATTTGCACCCAGCACCAGAATGGAGCACGAAGATTTGCACCTCTCTCAAAATGTGGCTGCCTACAGATGGAGTGGGACATGGCATGCCCTTTGCTTGCACCTCAGTTAGTAACCATTCAGGGACACAAGGTGCTAAGGAGCCCAGTATATAGCAAGAACCCATGAGGAGGAGCACAACTGGTAAGTATATAGGCTCTGTGGTGCACAACTTTGCCCAGCATATGCACCTCTGCTCATTGTACATGTACCCAATGCCATGGTCATTCTAAAGGGCCAGTATGCCCTCAAAATATAATTCAGAATTGTGCTTAGGGAAAACCTAGGTAACTATAGGCTTAGGTTGCCTCTCTGTATGGCCCACATAGTAGAAGAACAATAGGGTGGCCACAGGCCACCCAACCCAAGGGACATCAGTAGGTTATGCACGACTACAACTGTTGGCTGAGCCTGCAATACCTTTGTAAAGGTTAAGGGGAAACACAAGAGCAAAGTAATTATATATTAATTTCTACATATTTCAGTTAGTCAAATCCAAAGGGAATATAAACATACAGTGATCCTTTAAATGTGTAATGTACACATGAACACAAATACTCCCTGGTTGCTAAGCTAATTTGGACCCTAACAACCAGATAGCTGCTGAAATTCCAAACTGGAGAGCTGCTAAACACAAAATGAAATAATGAAAAAAACTACAAATAATAAAAATGAACATCAATTGCAAATTGTCTCAAAAATTATCTTCTTCAGACTCTATTGAGACTTCAAATGGGGGTCACAGACCCCAAAAGCTAAAAATGATTGCTCTGTGAGGCTACGATTTTATTGTTATCTTCTATTACCATATATACTCGAGTATAAGCCGATCCAAATATAAGCTGAGGTACCTAATTTTACCTAAGAAAACTGGAAAAAACTTGTTGACTCGAGTATAAGCTTAGGGAAATGCAGCAGCTACTGCTAAGTTTCAATAATCAAAATAAATACCAATAAAATTACATAAAATGAGGCATCAGTGGGGTATATGTTTTTCAATATTTATTTCAAAGAAAAACCATAAACTAGCTCTGTAATATACAGGTATAGTATAATATATAGTTTATATAGAATATAAAGTGCCATGCCTAGTGCAGAATGGGACAGGTGAGGATGGTAGATGAAGATGAATTTGGGAGTGGGCCAGGGAACTGGTTCTGGTTTTATGTGGCCGTATTTACACACAAAGGACAGAGGGTGCTAGTCTGGAGGGACCCATGGCTCCCGACTCGAGTATAAGCCGACATTTTGGGTGCTCAAAAACTAGGCTTATACTCGAGTAAATACAGTTATGTAGGCCATTCTTTATTCATATTTCTTTTCCTTTCACAAGCCATTGCCTGGTAACTAGGTTAAACTGGGCCCCAGCAACCAGATAGCTGCTGAAATTCCAACCTTTAGAGCTGCTGAACAAAATCTCTAAATTTATAATAAAAAATGAAGACCAATTGCAAGTTGTCTCGGAATAGCCTTCTCTACACCATACTAAAAGTTAATTTAAAGGTGAAAAGCCCCTTTAAGAGCTGAACATAATATGTGGACCCCAAGAAGGGCAAAGTGATTGATTTTAGCTGCCATGGCCAATGCAAACAGCATTGTTTGATCCATGTGCATATATGTAAGTCAGGGACCATGTAACATGTGGCATGCAGTTATTTTAGTTTATCCATTGTTGAAATGATTTCCCAAACTCACCTTTATTTCCCCAAAGTAGTCCTGTTAGAGCAATTTTCTTACGCACTCCTGTCTGTGACCTTTGATTACATTAATTAAGTCTTAATATCAGCAGGCAGCAGAGGCATCCTTCCCTTGTAGCTAGTACCGGGTTCCTTAAGGGATCCCTTGCATGTTTCCAAGAACCTACGGTCAGTTACTAAGGATTTGTGGAGTTATACACACTCACTGGATGTTGGGAAGTTTACTCATCAAGAATGTCTAAAATCAAAATCTATAACTGTAATTTCTCTTGAAAAATGGCACTGCTGGCATGAACACAGAGTCTGTAAATACCAAAAATGTGACATGTCCTATCAGGATTTTGGCTACCTTTCCGCTGCAAGAAAAATAATGAACCTCCCTCTGAGGCAGAAGGTCTTGCAGTAATTAATGCTAACACATACCACACAAATGTTTGACAGCAATAATAAATAACTCAACATCCAAATATCATTAGCAAGGGGGGCCCTAATGGGATTAGAATCTACATTTGTGCAGAAGCCTGTGTCTAGTTCATCAGCTTTATATACAACATAAAAGAATGAAGCAAACCAGATAAAACAGTCATTTCCTTTCATAACAGAAAAGCAACAATGCAGGTATCTGGACAGGAAGATGACGGCGCATACAAATGACTGTATTTCAGCCAATTTGTACCCACTCCTGAATGTAATTCAAAAAGCCCAATTTCTAAATCAGTGATCCCCAACCAGTGGTTCGTGAGCAACATGTTGCTTTCCAACCCTTTGGATGTTGCTCCCAGTGGCCGAAAAGCAGGGGCTTATTTTTGAATTCCTGGATTGGAGGCAAGTGTTGATTGCATAAAACCCAGTGTAACTACCAAACAGAGCCTTCTGTAGGCTGCCAGTCAACATAGGGGCTAACAAATAGCCAATCATAGCTCTTATTGGCACCTCCAGGAATTGTTTCCATGCTTGTGTTGCTTCCCAACACTTTATCCATTTGGCTCACAGGTATGATAGGTTGGGGATCCCTGTTTTAAACTGACTGCTTACCATGATTCCTTTACTTAATCCAGACCCTACCATTTCACATTTGTGGGTCCCAATCAAACAAAATGTCCAAATCCCACAATATGCCCTCCACTGGCTACCTAAACATCTTGCTACCAAAAGACAGACTTGGCTTTAATTTTGTTTCCTGGTATTTATATAGCACAGACACATTTCTGCAAAACTCTTCAGAGATTATACATCATTTACAAGAGTCTCTGCCTCGGAGGAGCTTACAGTATAAGCTCGCTATCACATTCACACCACAAGGGTCAATTCAATCAGTTAAGCCGCCTGTATGGTTTTGAGAGAAAAAGAAGCAAACCCAAGCAGGGACACAGGGAGAACATGCAAACTCCCTGTAGATATTGCCCAGGCCTGAATCCAGCTCAGGCCCCAGTGCTGCAAGGCAGAAATGCCGCCCACTGAGCACTAATTAAGAGGAAGTTTACTTACTTTCTATCTAGACGCTTTCCTCTAATCTAGAATTTTCTCCTAGCCTTAGGCCAATCATTTTTAAGAACTGGACTTCCACTCTTATAGCAAACCTCTTATGTCTGGGACAATACTTAAATAACTGCACAAAATGAAACCCCCTGAACACATCTCCTCTCTAGACAAACTATGGATGCACCAAATTGTGGTCAAACTTCTTTCTACTGGCAGACAAAGACCAAATACTGAAATAACCTTGATTAACATAGCTCAGAACCCTCTACAGGCCCAGACTGAAATTCAAAATAGGCCCTGACATTTTAAGTACCAAACATCGACGACAGCCCAATAAATAGTGACAGTCTGGGCCTGTCTCCCTATGGAAGTGCATAAAAAGAACTTTACAAGAACTTTTCAAAATTGTAAAGCCAGAATGGGTCACCATAAAGAAATATACATGCAAAACATCTCCATGCAGCAAATGACATGAAGGTAACTAGAAAATCATATCCCAGTTTGAGAGACATAAATTGAGAGATAAGATTAATTCTCACAAAAATGGCATTAATGGCTCATTTTTCCGGAATCACAATATAAAAACCTGATGAACTGAAGAGCTATAGATTTATTCTAATTCTAAGATTTATTCTCTTCTCTCCACACTGATAGTCGGCTTTTCAAAATGGTCACATTAACTTTTCTGATCGATATCCTTGCCTCTAATTCACAACATTTACTCTACTCTGCTGTGTATACTGACAATATTACACTGCAGTCAAGGACAGAAAGATTTAATTCATCCGGTGACAATCAAATGAACCAAGAACACAGAACCGGTGCACAGAGAACAGGGTTGTTGCTAATCTGAGTATTCGCTTGCATATGGACTAATGTCCCACTATATTTCAGAAATGGCTTTAGAAATCAGTGTTGCTTAAAAGGACAAGGAACGGGTTAACCACTTGGGGGAGGTACCAATTTGTTAGGTAACCCCCAATGAATATAATCCCTAAACTCAGACCATTGGGTAATCACCTCTTTGCCTAAAAATACACTGACCTGGCATACTATTCTACTGAGTGCTGCAACCTCTTCCCTCTGGTCACAGAGACAGGGCCCCTCCTGCCATTTGGTAAGGTGGAAACTTTGAATTCAATGAGAAGTAAACCTTTTAATAGGTGAATGTAATACTGATCAGAGTGCTATTCGAAGCTGTTGTGCAATTTACGTTCATTTGTTTTATAATTCTAAGATATTAAGGCATATGTGTCAAACTGGCGGGATTGGCGCATGTATTCGCCGTCATTCAAGCATCATTCAAGCGTTATTCAAGAGAGACAGAGAGAGCTGGCGGGAGAAACCGGAGTTCTGGCGCTTACTTGATTTTTTGGCTGGCACAGGTACACGGGGCAATATGGCTGCTGGCACAGGTACATTAGGCAATATGGCTGCTGGCACAGGTACACGGGCCAATATGGCTGCTGGCACAGGTACACGGGGCAATATGGCTGCTTGCACAGGTACATGGGGCAATATGGCTGCTTGCACAGGTACATGGGACAATAATATGGCTGCTGGCACAGGTACATGGGACAATAATATGGCTGCTGGCACAGGTACACGGGGCAATATGGCTGCTGGCACAGGTACACGGGGCAATATGGCTGCTTTCACAGGTACATGGGGCAATAATATGGCTGCTGGCACAGGTACACGGAGCAATATGGCTGCTGGCACAGGTACATGGGGCAATATGGCTGCTGGCACAGGTACATGGGGCAATAATATGGCTGCTGGCACAGGTACATGGGGCAATAATATGGCTGCTGGCACAGGTACATGGGGCAATAATATGGCTGCTGGCACAGGTACATGGGGCAATAATATGGCTGCTGGCACAGGTACACGGGGCAATAATATGGCTGCTGGCACAGGTACACGGGGCAATAATATGGCTGCTGGCACTCCAGCTCTGATAAAATGATATAAGAGCAAAGACAACTGAATTTTAGTGTGTTCAATAAATGTTTATCCTGTTCGGCCCGCGACCTTAAGTGTGTTTTTAATTTTGGCCCCCTGTGCAATTGAGTTTGACACCCCTGTATTAAGGGATATACAGTATGTACTGTAAATATGAATGAATTTTGTCAGAACATCACCATCTGCTTGTTTTTTTCAACAATTATGTTGTTACGGAAATTGTCAGGAGCGAGAAAGAGGTCTGATTTTGTTCTGTTTAGGGAAAAATAATAGAATGTCCTTCCTTACCAGAACATCAGATTTGCCCTCTTTCCCCTGACAACTTCCTCAACAACATCACGGTCAGAAACTGACCAGCAGGCGGAATCTGTGTAACAAAATTCATTTATATTAACAGTACATGTATCCCTTAATATCTTGGGGAAAAAATTAATGCAAAAGTGCTTAGAATAGCACTGTCATCAATTTTATATTGACTTATTTATCAGTTTACTTATCCTTTAAGGTTTTACTGTACAAGTTTTACTTTTCTGCACACACCATGGTTTACTCTAGGTCAACTACAAAGGATCCCTGGAACAAGCACAACTAGCATTAGTACAGAACCATGGGCAGTTGTGTTATTCAATGTACAACAGGTTAATGATTATAATCACTGGCTGGTGCATAACAAATTGCCCCCCCCCCTCTGTGATTAACCCTTTCCTTTTTGTTCATAAATACAATCCTAATGTTGCTTGACTACAGTTCATAGTGCCCTTTGCACCTTATTCATATTCCCTGTTGGTTTTTACTCATGTATTCATCATTTTTAATTGTCGCCCAAAAATAGTTCAGTCAGGCCCGGATTTGCGGACAGGCCTAGGATGGCAAAAATCGGGTGCAGTGTGCCACAAAAATTTTCAATGTGTCATCTTCCCAGTGCTCCATATGTGAGTGAAAAGGGAATTGCGATTGGGGAGGGGGCGGTGTTGAATGGGGTGGCCTCTGGGTGCCCCAGACTGAAATCCGGCGCTGGTAAAAACACATAAAGCAAGACCCTTGGAAGTGGTATTTAGGGGGTGTGGCCGCAAAAATGGGCGTGGTCAAAAATGTTACTCTGTGCTTCACGCAGCATTTCTTTTAGTCGCTCTTTGCATTTTCAAATGTTGGGAGGTATGTTATGATGCAAGGGTACAGTTACTCCATCACTTACAATTGGCTAGAATTCTGTTTTTTAATGGAAAACTGAGATGTCCAGTTCAAAACCAGATGGTTGGTTGGTTCTGTCTATATTCTGCCTGATGAGTAAGTCCAGTCCTTTAATTGTATGGGGTCTGTTATACCAGTTATCCAGAAAGCTCTGAAATTTGCTTTTTATTTTTGTAATAATAAGAAAATAATTGAACTGGACGATAACTAAACCATGTTAATAGAAAATCTCAGTATTTAAATGTTTTTCATTTATTGTCCAGATTATTGTTTGGGTTTTACAAGCCTGAAGGCCCGAAAAAGCTTAAGAAAAACCAAACTGTTTGGGTCAAAACCAAATAGGTGGCAACCCTAGTGGGGAGGGGGTTAAAGCGTGTAGGGGGAGAGGGTTAAAGCGTGCAGGGGGGGTTGTTTCGAGCAGCCTTGGGGTGCCCCAGATTTAAATCCGGCCCTGAGTTTAGTGATTATGAAGAGTAAAAATCTAGCTCTGCAGATTACATTACAAATGTGTATTTGTACATTTGAAGAAATGCAAACAAAATCCACCCACAAATCTGCAAATCAGCTTAGTGTTTGCCCTTTCTTTCTGTGAAGGAACATTTTAGTCAGGTATAAGTAATTCTGTCAAAATCCTTTGCGAGAATATTTTTGGCAGAAAGTAAATACTCAAGATAAATGAGCATTCTATAAAACAATGCTGGCAGAATACGCTTATCATTTAAGCCCCTGGGTAATAAATGTAAAAGGAACTTACTCAAAGGAAACGCATCTGAATAAACAAGTATGTGAGAGAAATGACAAGAAGATGAGGGCTTTTGCGTTTTAAAGTCAGATGGGAAAAATATATCATTACAGAAATACAAGCGAGGTAACAAAAATTCAAATAAGGCAAAATGTAGGGGGAAAATAAAAATATGTATAAGAAAGCTAGGCCAACACAAGGCAAAAGATATTCTAGAACACAATGATTACAATACGCATAATAATGTGTCAGCATGGAGAGAGTAAATAAATGATTGCTGAGGCAGAGAATGCAAGCAGCACCAATGTTTCATAGAGGCAGAATCAGTAAAATGAGTTACATCCAAGAAACAAAATGCTGTGCCACTGCCTTGGACCAATTGGGTTATGATAAGCAGAGCAGACCCCACAATCTCAGCAGGGGCACAGGGAAATGGGGGCAGGGGAGTATGCAGACCTAGGGGAGTCTGCAGACCTACCAAGATTTGAGAAAATAGGATGACACAGTCAGTCACCAGATCATTAGGCTCTTAGCCATTTATTAATCGCCAAGGAAGTCACAAACATCATTCATGGTAGCAAAATTAAAATTGTTATTCTGGGGCTGCTGCAGCCCAAGGCGGCAGTCATGATGCCGTCCCCTCTCTCCCACTCTGGGCTTAAAACTTTACAGTTGGAGCAGATCCAGAGGGGGCCGCATCACTAGTTAAGAGAGAGCTTTTGCCCTCTCTGCACTAGCAGAGCCAAAATTTTTATTTATTTTAAAAATACAATTGGGCTCTGAAAGTTAGCAGAGGTGGTTTTTTTGCTGCCCCCGGTAACTGGCTGCTCACTACTCCCTGCCAGCCCTGGGTGTTATGTGCACTCAGACTCAGAGAATGCGCGTCTTCATACCTTTTGTTGGTCCTGTCCACATCCCTATTCCCCTTCTGTTCAGCATGGGTGTACATGTCCCTCCAAGCATGCCCTATGATCTTCCTTTATGCCAGGTTTACTTGGCAGTGTGTCCTTCTTAGTAGGGGGCCATACAATAATGCTGGAATTCTAGGCAAAAACACTGCATTGTGGGTAAAAACAAAGTGACTGGGTCCAAAATGACCCTACAATGATTTCAAAATAAGATTTGGGAACTTAAAGCTGCACCAATAAAATAAATTAAAAAAAAGAAAATGTACAAAGGTACAAATCTGTAGCATTTTATGTATCATGTTATAAATGCATATCATCTATATTGGAGCTGTCCAAATTATTACATACACTCACCAAAAGGATTATTAGGAACACCTGTTCAATTTCTCATTAATGCAATTATCTAATCAACCAATCACATGGCAGTTGCTTCAATGCATTTAGGGGTGTGGTCCTGGTCAAGACAATCTCCTGAACTCCAAACTGAATGTCAGAATGGGAAAGAAAGATGATTTAAGCAATTTTGAGCGTGGCATGGTTGTTGGTGCCAGACGGGCTGGTCTGAGTATTTCACAATCTGCTCAGTTACTGGGATTTTCACACACAACCATTTCTAGGGTTTACAAAGAATGGTGTGAAAAGGGAAAAACATCCAGTATGCAGCAGTCCTGTGGGCGAAAATGCCTTGTTGATGCTAGAGGTCAGAGGAGAATGGGCCGACTGATTCAAGCTGATAGACAAGCAACTTTGACTGAAATAACCACTCGTTACAACCGAGGTATGCAGCAAAGCATTTGTGAAGCCACAACACGCACAACCTTGAGGCGGATGGGCTACAACAGCAGAAGACCCCACCGGGTACCACTCATCTCCACTAGAAATAGGAAAAAGAGGCTACAATTTGCACGAGGTCACCAAAATTGGACAGTTGAAGACTGGAAAAATGTTGCCTGGTCTGATGAGTCTCGATTTCTGTTGAGACATTCAAATGGTAGAGTCAGAATTTGGCGTAAACAGACTGAGAACATGGATCCATCATACCTTGTTACCACTGTGCAGGCTGGTGGTGGTGGTGTAATGGTGTGGGGGATGTTTTCTTGGCACAATTTAGGCCCCTTAGTGCCAATTAGGCATCGTTTAAATGCCACGGCCTACCTGAGCATTGTTTCTGACCATGTCCATCCCTTTATGACCACCATGTACCCATCCTCTGATGGCTACATCCAGCAGGATAATGCACCATGTCACAAAGCTCAAATCATTTCAAATTGGTTTCTTGAACATGGCAATGAGTTCACTATACTAAAATGGCCCCCACAGTCACCAGATCTCAACCCAATAGAGCATCTTTGGGATGTGGTGGAACGAGAGTTTTGTGCCCTGGATGTGCATCCCACAAATCTCCATCAACTGCAAGATGCTATCCTATCAATTTCTAAAGAATGCTTTCAGCACCTTGTTGAATCAATGCCACGTAGAATTAAGGCAGTTCTGAAAGCGAAAGGGGGTCAAACACATTAGTATGGTGTTCCTAATAATCCTTTTGGTGTGTGTATAGTGGGCCAATTATGTGTTATACAGCATGATGGAGGGCCAGGCTAATTTAAATGGTGATATCATATAGTCAGGTCTGTGGATCAGCTGAGCAGTATGAGGGCCAAAAAAATCCTTATCTGACCCATGGGCCTCCAGAAGACAGCCCTGATCAGTACAGGTATAGAACACATTATCCAGAATGCTTGGGACCAAGGGTATTCCGGATAAGGGGTCTTTCCGTAATTTGGATCTCCATACCTTAAGTCTACTAAAAAATTAATAAAACATTCAATAAACCCAGTAGGATTGTTTTGCACCCAATAAGTATTATTTATATCTTAGTTGGGATCAATTACAAGGTACTGTTTTATTACTACAGACAAAAAGGAGATCAGTTTTAAAATTCTGAATTATTTGATTAAAATGGAGTCTATGGGAGACAGGCTTTCCGTAATTCGGAGCTTTCTGGATAACGGGTTTCCGGATAAGAGATCCCATACCTGTATAACTAATAGAAAGAGAGAGCAGTGCACATTCCTCAGTTTAATCATTGTGAAAGGGAAATTTTAAAAAAAGGGGGGGCATATGGTGGCAGAGATAGAGCCCTTTTACACTGTTCAGGTTCTTTTATTTATCTCTTGCTAATTTATATTACAAAAATGTGTAAGGCCTATGGCAAAGCTAATGTTATAGTGCAGTAAGCCCAACACATTTTCTTGGGTATTCTCTTATGTCAACATGGTGGGTATTACATAGGCCAATTGTTTTTCATTTGTAGTCAACAAAATCATCTTATCATTTTATGTTGTTCCTTCCTCTTTTCCTGACTCCACTTCTTGTCTCGGCTATTTGCAGAATGCAAAATGGGTCGGCATAATGTCCAATTAAAATATGTAACAACTTCATACAAGCTATGTACATAGTGGATAAAACTAAGCATTCACATGCATTTTCTTTTTATAGGGACGTTTGGGAAATGACAGCTCCTGAAATGCACAGTGATGTTCCGAATATTTCTATCAAATCAGTTCTAAGCAGCGTCTGAGTAGTGTTTAGCTCATGTCTGTCTGCATCAGGGCTCATTTCATCTCCAGCTCCCCAAGGACATATCATAAAAGATCCTTAATATATGCACAATTGTAGGGTAACCAAGCTACTGCATTACTAGTATCTCTCGGAGCAGGTACAGACTTTTGCATTTCTCCATTTCCATATCTATAACAATCGCCCAGACTATCTCACCATTCTGAAGTTCTTTTCATCTTTTCTATTATAAAAGGCAAAATATAATATTTGGCTTAAAAAACCTATTTTGATTGCTTCTATCTAGAAAACAAATGGTAACTCAGTGAACTACAGCTCATAAGAAACTCAACTCACAAATAACAAATCAATTCTTATTCGGTGTTTCTAGAGGCATGGGACACAAACAGTTCTGAATGGTGCCCAAAAGGTCTGAAATACAATAGTTGCCAGTGCAGTACCAATGTTCCAGTTGGACCAGTTCTCAGAGATACATACCTGTTTTTTTTTTTTGCCACTTGTCAAGTGTCGAAAATGCGACAAATCTAAAAGTAAAAATATATAACAACATCCGGTCTAATGATGTAATATTATACAATTGCCCTAGGCATCTTATAAAATACCTCCTGTCTTGAAGAGCATGCTAAAAGTAAAATTTTTGCCTCATTTATTTCCATCTTTGATTGAGTGGATTAAGTGGAGAGATGGGTTTGGTCCATACCTAGCGGGGTGATGTACTGGATCGTATTTTTTTTTAATGCTTTTGTGTACTAGTCAATATACTAGTAAGCGTTTCATTTACTAGAATCCAGTTAATTTTATTTTCAAGTTGTGGTATTGATAGGATTGGGGACTTCCAGGATTTTGCTATAGTGTGTTTGGCTGCTAATAAAATGTGAGTAATAAGAGATTTATTATATTTATTTGTATTGGAAATTGGAAGTCCTAACAAAGCTTGTTCCAGTGTTTTGTGGATATATCGTCTCATAAACTCTGGACCAGTATTGCCTGACTCTGGGGCATTGCCAATACGTGTGGTAGGCCATGCCCTTGTCTCCTCTAAGACACAGTGGGCTATATGAACTATTGAACTTGTGTATCATGGATGGAACCAGGAGTTGCCTCTGATGTTGAAGAGGAAAGAGTGAATGGTACTGTAGATATGTCTGTGTTTGTCAGGGCCGGAACTAGGGGTAGGCAGAAGAGGCAGCTGCCTAGGGCGCAACGATTAGGAGGCGCCATGCAGTAGCCTCTGCTGCCTACCCCTAGTCCTCCTCCTTTGTCACAGCCCCCCCCCAATGCGTATTCGCGCCAAAGCTCGGGGGGCGAGGTGGCCAACCGGGTTGCTTAGGGTGCCCCTGGTGTTTGTCCTGAACTATAAGCAAACAGCAAATTGGCCACTCACTTCTAATTACTGGGCATGAGCAAGAGTCTGTTAGCTTCTATATTCTGACTGGAAGTGAGAATAGAATTGTGTGAAAAGCTCCTTGTGGCTAAAAACACTGTGTAGGCTCAGGTTCTTGCTAAACATTGAGATGGAGATCATAAGTGAGTGCAGCCTGCCATTTATTTAAAGAGTCTAAAGAGTTTAGCAAGAATCTGTGTCTACACAGCATTTTTAACCACCAGGAGCTTTCCACATACTTTTGTTCTCACTTCCAGTCAGGGCAAGGAACGCATACACCGCAGAGATCACTGCATCTCAAAGGACCTTTTCTCCACAGAGCTGGAGCACTTGATTGAAACACCAGTCTTACATATTAAATTAAATAATGCACAGACCTTACTTTTTGATAGTGTATTCTAGTGATTAGCTTGTTTATTATCCTCAAGCCACAGTTAGGATCCCTCAGCCGAAGCATATGTAATAAGAAGCTTTTTGTTTATAAGCAATCTATATTACATGTACAACTCATTTGGGTTTGGCAATAACAAGATCAGCTAGGCAGGGAAATCCATGACAAATATAAAATATCTTGTGCTTTAATATAGCAAACAATAATTTTTACTTAGTGGAACTCTGGGAGAACATGGCAGGCAATATGTAGGGATATATTAGGGATAAGGCATTCATATTGTTTAATAATAACCTATTTGTTTCTTTTATGTTTGTCTTGCTCAGTATGAAAACATATTAAAACTCCAGTATGTGTTTCTGCTCTCCATCACAATTACATGCCCTGCTTTTCTGTTATCAAATATTGATTTTCAATCTCTTTTTTATAAAACATTGTAAATGATTCTATGATATCTAGTTGTTTCCTTGCAGCAGGTCAGTCATTTGACTGTTTGAGGGCTGCATTACATTAACGGAATAGTACAATTTGATCACCCAGGCTTGTTTAAGCATTTACATAAAATGGAAATAGTAGTAGAAGATGGTGAAGAAGAAGACAAATTTCAATTTCAGTCCATTCCTTTTATCCTCCACTCAACGATTTTGCTTATTACTAATTATTTTGAGTTATTTGCGGTGGATCAAACAGTCTTATGATAAGGTTCTTAATACATTTTATTTCAATTTTTTTTTAAATCTTTTTTTCTTGTATTGCTTCTGTTTGTCTAGTGCTTTGGATATTGGTGGCTTTCTTGGTGTGTACAGCATCTGGTATTTTCACTTACATTGAACAAATGGATCTGATTTTGGAAAATGTTTCTTTACCAGGAGGCTAAGCCTACTGTATGTGCTAAAACAACCAACATCCCACAGCCTAGAGCACAGCCCATTCATACATTAATGCTGAGATACTGTGCCAGCTTTCAGCAGCAGGTGGTGAGTCCAGGCTTTTCAATGGTGTTCCCTAAATGTACTGAATTATCTGCTAAATTCCATACATTAGAGGGCTTATTTATCAATTTCAAGTTTGTGAATTTGAGTTTCTTTTTCTAAATCAAATAAACTCACATATCGCATGTTCACTCATTTATTAATAAGGAAAACTTGTTTGAATAAAAAACTCAAATATCTCTGATTTTTTAAGTTTACGAGCTCATAAAACTCAAAAAATTTGCCTATGACAACTCACATTAACTTCTATAGAAACTTGCAAGCTTTTAGATGGCGAATTTTTACATTCAAGTTTTTGTTTTTTTTTCCACTTAAAAAATACCAGACATTCGAGTTTTCGAACCATAACTCAAATTTGAGTTATTTTGGCTCAGAAAACAAAATCAAATCAAGAAAAAAAATCAAACTCGACCATTGACAAATCAATAAAGCGCCCCCTAGCAATACGACTACACAAACATTTTTAAAACTGTACAACAAAATTACATAAGATCATTTCAAAAATCACATTTTTAAGATAATTCATTTACAATAAAATAAGATGTGTAGCATTTTACACTGTGTTTTTGCATGTGTGTGTGAGAAAAAACTGAGTTTATTTCCTGGTGTCCTGCTCAGTTATTCCAGCGTTTGATATAAACCATGTTATAAAGTGTCAAAATAAAATGGATGATGAGGTCAATAAAACTTTCTTAGTAGGATATATATCTATTTACCTCTTTGACTTTGTCCTTAGAAATAGGTGCAGCCGATCTGGGCAAAGTACAGGTTTTCTGTGCTTTGCTTTCATTTCAGTGTATTCCTTGTGCTGTTTGCAGTTGCTTGTCCTGCTGGATCACAATGTCATATGCCTGTTTTTTTCTGATATTTCAGTAAAACTGTCTGAGCTATGCTGGCCCCTGGAAAGGAACATGCAACCTCTGGACATGTGGTGGGTAAAATAGAGTAGCTGCAATATGATTTTGCATGATTTTGCATTTGTTGTATGTTTATGTTTGCGTATATATATGTGTGTGCGTGTGTATTGTGGGTGCAAATAAAATTCTAATTTCATTCATTAGTTCTAATCTCATTCATCTTATTCATCAGTATGCATACATGCAAGCCACAGCCAGATGCAGTACTTGGGCCGCAGTACTTGGGCAACAGGATTTCCCACAAAGCCCAATCAATATCTGATCAAACATTAATCACTGAGGGCAAAAGTAGCCAAGGTGGCAGCTGATGTATGGAACATCAGCAATGGTGCTTAACCCAAGGCTAAAAGAAAGCAGTGCTCTCCACATGGATTAGAACCCATTACCTAAAGGAAAAGCTGTAACTTCTCTTGAATAAGACTTGTACATTTTGCTGTACAAGGCCATTTTGGTTATTTCTATTCCCATGAGCGTAAAAATGCTTTCTTTCAATTTAATTGTAATTCAATTGCAATTTTATTAATAGCTGTGTGTTTGCTGTAAGATATAATGGGGCAGATTTAAATCAATAAGAAAACATTATTTTTAAGAAAGTTGTGCAAAATAAAATGTTTTTTTACAAACATGGAGCCCACAATTCAGCACAACTTGCAAGCAATTTACCAATGCAAATGTGTCAGTTTCAGATTGCTGAATTGGGCAGCGACAACAAGAGTTCACATGTAATTTGCTACACTGTTTTGTGTACTGTACTTTGCATCTTGTATGAAATTCATCAAGTCAGGCTGAACCAACAGATTGGTACCAGGCTCAAGTATCTTTGTAAATGGATTTGCTCTTTGCAAAGAGAAATGGTACAAAACATCTAAAGTGCACACATTCTGTAAATGTACCTGCAGTCACATTCTATATATACTATATATACTACTAGTGACTGTCAAATAATATTATCCCAGCTGCTGGAACTTTAACCCTGTGTAACACTTTGCTTAATTCCTATGTGCAGCCCTTCTGTCTGTCCAATGAACAGCTGACTGCAGTTAAACGTCTGATGTTGGACAACCTAAGGGATCCTCAGAAGCAACACACACCTATAAAGTTTCCTATGAATGTGAACTTAATTCTTGATGGCACAGGCAAGTAGAAATCAGTGTCCCCACTTCAATAGTGCTCTACTTGATATTTAAATGGTGCAAAAGAAAAATGCTGTCCTTTCTTGGGTAAAGGGCCTGCTTTTTGTTTTAAAAATTGCAACCTAAAACCCACATAATGTGCCATTTAGCAGATTACTATTGGCCAGGGAATATCCCCTTACTTTGTGCTTACTTTTCCACATTTGCAGTCTTGTTTTGCACATTCGAATACCTTTAAAGGAAGTGTAAACCTAGCTCAAATTCGACACCCGCTAGCTCTCCAAAATGGGCAAGCTTAATTACATATGCAGGAAGAAGCTTTAAGCTGAGCTGATGCTACAGGTTGGATTATAAAATTCTGATACTAATTGTGCTGGTTTTCAGAGCTGACTAGTGATGAGCGATTTTTTTCGCCAGGCACGGATTTGCAGAGGAATTCTGCCATTGGCGAATTTTTTTGTGAAACTTTTGGCACGAAATGCATGGTCACGTCAAAAAAGGCATGGTCCCGTCACAAAAAGGGTCCAGTCATGTCAAAAAAGTCACATGCTTCAAAAGTTGCGCGGTACCCACATTTCGCAAATTTTTGCAATTTTACTCATTTTTTTTGCAAAGCAAAACTGGACAGATTCACTCACTAGTCATAACATGAGTAAAATGGGAACAAATGGGAAGAGATGAGTCTTATTAGAGGATCAACTGGACCTCTGGCCCTGAATGATTTGAAGAATTGTACAGTACAGCTGCAATTGTACAGCGTTGCTTCAAGAATCTGTCTGTATTGTTGCTAAACTGCAGCTCACACCACGCTTTTTAACCGTTGACAATATGCTGTAAATTGCTGCAGTTGCAATTCCAAAATGCTACTGGAATAAGAGTAAGGTAAGGATGGTTATTTGGCTCAGAAAATCTTGCATAACCCTAA
Organism: Xenopus tropicalis; assembly: GCF_000004195.4. Taxonomy (NCBI): domain Eukaryota; kingdom Metazoa; phylum Chordata; class Amphibia; order Anura; family Pipidae; genus Xenopus; species Xenopus tropicalis. The sequence goes on along the minus strand of NC_030679.2, from coordinate 46,498,315 downwards.
TGCTTTCCTTTTTAGAATGTGGGGAATACTTGGTGTTGGCTTTGGAACAAAATAAACTACAAATTTTTATGGTGAAATTAGATGTTTGTAATGAGCCACAGACTGAAAGTGAAGATTTCAACATCCCAGAGGAGATAGTTAATGGGACAAACAAGAAGGTAAGTAATAATAATCAATGAATCATGGGTTAGAATAATGTTATAGAAATGCCTGGGAGGGTTTGAAGACATGTACAAAATAATAGAGGTATCGGATCTCTTATATGGAAATCTGATATCCAGAAAGCTCTAAATTACAGGAAGGCCATTTTACATAGAGTACATAAACCTGTATTGGTGGCAAAACAATCCTACTGGGATTATTTCATATTACATGTTTTTTATTAGATTTAGCGATCCTAATTATGAGGGAAACATCCCTTACCCAGAAAACCCCAGGTCCCAAGCTTACCAGATAAAAACTTTCTGTGCCTGTTTAATACAAAAAGTCAGTCATAGGAGGTATCAGCATTAAGTACTGCCTTGTCTGTAAGCTAACACAGGCACTGGCATCCCTGCTTTTTTAATGAACAAGTGTGATATGGTCAGATATGGAAAATAGCCAGTGTAAATGGAAAAATAATATGTAATAATCCTGTATAATCTATGTAGTACATTTGATTCTTTCAGCTTTCTGATTACCTTGATACATGCTTGGTCAGTTTAAAAAAAAAAAGAAACCTAAATCAGGAGTTACCCATTGGCCTCATCTATTTATTTCCACGTGATGAAGTTGACCTGGAACAGGTAAAACAAACATGTTTTCTATGTGCTTTTATAGTCTATATAACGTCATATTTATACTTGACACAATATTAAGCATAACAGCTTATGCTCACATCACTAGGCACACAAAAGGCACAATAGTGAACTGGAAAATAGTTGGTAACTGTGTTTCAAACTACAGCTCTATATAGACATATTTGTAAATTAAAGGACAAGGCAACCCAAATTCACTGGGGGAAAGGAGGTGCCAATATGATAGGTAGTGCCATAAGAATCAAAACAAGTTGGTAAGTAGCCTGGAGATTGGTTCATATTTAAGTTACCTTTTGGTATGTTGTAAAATGGCCAGTTTTAAGTAACTTTGCAATTGGTCTTTATTATTCATTTTTTATGGTACTTAAATGATTTGCCTTTTTCTAACTCAGCAGCTTTAAACGGGTGTCACTAACCCCAGCAGCCCTAAAAACTATTGGCTCGTGAGGCTACAGTTTTATTGTTATTGTTACTTTTTATTACTTATCTTTCTATTCAGGTCCTCTTCTGTTGATATGCCAGTCTCTCATTCAAACCACTCCCTGGTTGCTAAGGTAATTTAAACCGTAGCAACCAGATAGCTGGTGAAGCCCCAAACCGGAGAGCTGCTGAACAAAAATTTAAATCATTATAAAACTCTCAAATGATAAAAAATGAAGAGCAATTGCAAGCTGTTGTAGCATATTACTCTCCACATCATACTAATAGTTAACTCAAAGTTGAACAACCCCTTTAAGTGTTTAACTGAAGACCAAGTATAAAGGAGAACTAAAGAAGCAGAAATGTTGTACATTATGTTTTGGGCTTCTGTACCGGCCCCAGGCAACCTCAACCCTTTAGCAGGGAAGATCTGTGCCCCAAAGATGCCCCAGTAGCTCCCCATCTTCTTTTCTGCCGATTCCCTGCACATGCTCTGTGCTGCTGTCAGTAACCTGAGCTTAGGGGCCAACTTATAATATACTGTATATATAGAATATAAATCTCACAATACAAGGCCAATTAGTAATACAATCACATTTTCATTGTCACTACATGTCAGCTCTAGTGATGAGCGAATCTGTCCCGTTTCGCTTCACCATAAAATTTGTGAAACAGCAAGAAAATTTGCAAAACGGCGGAAAATTTGCAAAACGCATTTATCTCACGATTTTTTTGTCGCCCGCATCTTCTTGGTCGCCCGCGTCTATTTTTTGTTGCCCGCATCTAATTTTTACGGAAGTTTCGCTAAACAATTCGCCAATGGTGAAATGCGGAAATTCGCTGCGGATCCATGCCTGGCGAAAAAATTCGCTCATCACTAGTCAGCTCTTAAAACCAGCACAATTAGTATCAGAATTTTATAATCCAACCTGTAACATCAGCTTATATGACAGGCAAACCTTATTTTCTGCTTGATAATTAGCGACAACCCCTAACTTAGCTTCTCAACAGCTGCCAGAGCATAAGCATGTGAATGTCATAGACCCTTTCCAAGAGGGTGACCCCCTGTGACAAGTTTGAAGTTCTGGATCATTGCTTTTACTGGGATGCTGAAACTTTAGGCTGGTGCAGTAAGTCCAGTATATTAAAAAAATGGCATTTCGATCCATATTCATTTTTAGGGTTTAGTTCTCCTTTAAGCAGAGCTGAAATAAATGATACCCATCTCTTTGTTCCCAACTGTAATGCCTCTGTATGGTGCAGGAACATCATGAGTATGATTTAGCCTCATCTGCCTCATGAGCTTTTACTTTTCTTTCACCCTGTAAAAGTATATGCATTAAAAAATGCATAAATCAAATCTATACTTCAAAATATCAAGCACAGCAAATGGTCACAAATTACGGCAAACAAAAGTCGCCAGATGAAGGGCAAATACACAGAAAAGGAATGAATTACAGGCCCTCAGATTTTTCATTGACACATTGATGGACGCTATCACAAGGAGTGATAAATGTTTATGTCTTTCTGCGATGTTTAACATTACCATCATTTCCATAGCGTTATCCTGCTGGTCTGATCACTACTGTTAATGATGCTGTTGCTAAAATGATGAGCTGCAGATACAGAGAGCCTGCCTGTGAAGTTGACCTTATTGTAGGTAAGATAAATGATCAGGATACAAAGATGTACAATGGAAGGTGAGAAGGGCTCTTGGAACAAACTCAGTGGTTATTTCCCTTGCAGATACTGGTGGCGTCTGTTACATGGAAAGAGAAGGTAATTGCAGGACATGCGGGAAGGTTGAGTGGGGGACACTTGTCAATGATGGGGTGCTGAGCCACCTACAGACAGAATATAATAAACAACTAGTCAGTGATGCTCCGACTCCTAGCAAGCAATGGTGAGTAATGAAATGAACTATAAGGAAGGCACAATTGAGGGATATCTAACACTTTAGCAGAATTCGGCTTGAACTGCCAATGAAACTTTAAAGGGAAACTAGTCTTCTTTTCTTACATTTAGGTGAATGTGTCATGCTGATACTGTTGCAGGGCTAAGCTACTTGTGCATTGTGTGCTGGTAGTAAATTTGATAAGATCAGCTTTTGCTTTACTTAGCCTTGAAGTGCTCCCACTACACACTGTGTAGCTAAAAACAAAATATAAAATAGGCTGTACCAGTCCAGTAGCACAGAGCAGCTTGGCCTGATGGAATCTGTGGCATGAGCAACCAAAAGAGGCCAAGTATTTAGGGGCAGGCCAATCCGACTAGGCACCCTAGGAAACTCGGTCTGCTATAGGCTATAGGTTAACTATACATTTTTAAAATAAAAAAATAACATTTTCGTTTATTAAAATTATTTTTTTATAATTAATTGCAAATGGCAGATATAATTTTTTTTCATACATGTCCCAGCTGAAAGATATCATGCTTTTATTGTCACTGGAGTATTTGTACCGCAGCATGTATTTATTATGAAACATTGGGCCAGATTCAGTTTTGGGAGAAAATTGTGTTTTATCAAATGAAAACTTATGGGTGAAATTCAGTTTGGAATTAATTCATTCCCACTTTTTTCCATAGAGTTTTCATGTGATAAACATTGAGATTTTTTCTCATTGAATTGCACCAGGTTTTATGAAAAAATCTGGAATTGAATTAGGAGATGAGCTTTTGTCTTTAAATTGAATCTGGTCCTAAATGTGATATTCACTCTGCTTCTTGGAAAATAGAAAATACAAGGAAGGGGGTTTGTAGAACACTGTGAGGTAAATTAAGTTGTAACCACCCCTCCCCGAGTTCATTATAAACTTATATACATGATAATACTGCCTTCGGCTCAGTGCATTGGCTTGTGTGTGGCCTGCATTAACACCATGCATCAAGGGCAAACCCACCTCTGAACTGAACTATATTTTCCCAAACAGTTTTAACAAGATGTCGACTCTCAGTCCCCAGCTGCACGGAGCAGGACTTGCTGCTGTCATTGACTGGATGTTAAATGAGTGCCCTGCAAGAACAGGCATTACAGTGGGTGTAAATGGGCAACTGTACAAGACTGATCCCAAGTGAGTAGAAAGCAAACACTGGGGCATCAATCATTTTGTACAATGAGTACTATGAGTATAATGCAATATCTCTGGCTGCTATGTGTAACTGCACTGGTGCAATATAGTGTCAATGTTAGCATATACTGTATGTATATATATATATATATATATATATATTTTTTTTTTTTTATTTTTTTTTTTAATGATTGTGCACTTTCCATACAGTACTGCAACAACATAAACAGATCAAATATTTTACCAGAACACCAACAACAAATTAAACTCACCTAACTAAACTATACTACTTACAATTACATGCACTTAAAATTATTTGTGGCTCTTCAATTATTTCACAGTGGCAACATGTGAGAGTGGTTTGAATGAGAGATTGATATATGAATAGAAAGGGACCTTTTTGGCTGCTGGGGTCAGTGACCCCCATTTGAAAGCTGGAAGGAGTCAGAACAAGAAGACTTATTATTCAAAAAGTATAAAAAATGAATACCAATTAAAAAGTTGCTTAGAATTGCCCATTCAATAACATACTAAAAGCTTTACAATACAGTTTCTTCAAGAATGGACAGTGGAAATGGACTGACCACCCTATATATTTGATATAGTCTATATGAGGAGGAGAACCACCCTAAAGACTTGTGCACCATCATTTGTTTAACTAAGATCTACTGTACATTATGTATGATTTGCTTTTCTGTATACTCTACTCCCAGCTTCAGCCAGTGCTTCCAGAAGACTGTGGTGGACTTGTCTTTAGGTTGTCCTGTGACATTTCAGGCACTAAGCTATGGCCCTGAGATAGGCACAGCCTTAGTGACTGCAGTAGAGAAAAGAAGAACAAAGATAGAAAAGATAGAGAATTTACTGAAACCTTTGCAAATGTCAGAGAAAATCTTACAGGAAGTGCAGGCACGAATGCGCCAGGAAATGGAGAGGGGCCTAGAGAAAGAGACACATCAATGCGCCTTCCTCAAGATGCTTCCTACTTATATTTGCTCCAAACCGACAGGAAACGGTAATGCATCTTATTTTGTATCAAAGAAAAGAAGTGGAATCCCCTTCATCAGTCACAGTCTTACAAACACATTTTTGTTCTTTAGAAACTGGAGAATTTATAGTACTGGAACTTGGAGGGAAAAATATGCACATTGTCCATGTCAGGATAGGAGGCAGACCGGAAGAAGAGAGATCACCTATAAAGGAGACATATACTTTGCCACAAAACTTGATGAAAGGAACAGGGGAAGAGGTTAGTGTGTGAGAGATTCCTACTCAGATTATACTTTAATATTATACATGATACACAGTTATACATGATACACAGTTATACATGATACACAGTTATGAGTGATACACAGAGGGATAACCTTGTGATTTAAAGTTCAGTAATAAACCATATGATTATAAAGCTCATTCAAAGAGTTTTTCTAATATTGCTGTTTAGCAAGAAGTAGAAAAGGCTTTAGTGTGCATAAAAACCAGATTGCATGCCAAATAAGTTCCATGGGTCTATTAAACCAAGGAGCTGACTTTTAGGGGCCTATTTGCTGAAGGTTGATACACTGCCATAACAATAGAGAAAGTAGAACCCATGGTTGCAGTGGAGCCCAGGGGACAGAGAAGCCTCTACAGTTCAGAAAATCCCCCCTCTATGGCCGCTCTCCTATCTTGGTGGGAGGGGACGGGGATGTGAGCGGAGGGCAGTGCTAGTTGGGAGGGGAGTTACAACACTGGGTCAGTAAGAAATAATGCATACAATGTGATCTAAAATAGGGAGTTATTTACATAAGGTATTACCTACACTCAGATATTTTCACCTAGAACTTTACCTACCTAAGCTAAAATCAGAAAAATAACACAAATATGGCCAGATTCAACTGTGGCTGAACAACTGACAATCAGCTGCTAATTTCTATTAATATGTAAATGAAGTTTTACAGCACAACTAAAAGAGGTGTGTAATGACGATTTATAAAATAATGTAAGGCAGAATGTACTGATACTGTGTGATATACATTTTATTATTATTTGCGGTAATAACGTAATTTCAAAAAACTTGATATTAACACTAATTTTGTGATATCCCAAAAAATAATGGGCAAAATGCATTCTGTAATTTAGCTGCCTTTTGTAAATATATACCCTATTATAAATAATGGCTATCGCTTAAATCAAGGCACCTACAGTATTTAGACAAGGCTTTGGTTCTATAAGGCACTTTCATTTTTGTTTCCATCATCAGCTTTTTGATCACATTGCATCTTGCCTACTTGATTTCCAAAAAGTCCATAATTTGGGAGGAAACAAGATGTACCTAAGCTTTGTGTTCCCCTTTCCTTGCAAACAGACTGCCCTGAATCAGGTGAGGCACTTGGGTTTGTCATACAGGGTGCGGCTGAGTTAAACTGTCTAAGGGTGAAGACACACTGAGCTACTAAGTAGCAGCTACTTGTCATGGTTACTAAATGCAAGAAAATGCCCTGCCATAGACAATACTGAGAATTGCCTCTGCTAAAACACACATAGAGACAATTATCAGTAAATGATCAGCATTGTCTGTTTTAGTAGCCATGCCAAGTAGCTGCTTCTAGTAGCTCAGGGTGTCTTCACACTAAGGGCTCTGGCACACGGGGGAGATTAGTCGCCCGCGATAAAACTCCCTGTTCGCGGGCGACTAATCTCCCCGAGTTGCCTACCCCTGCCATCCCACCGGCGAACATGTAAGTCGCCGGCGGGATGGCAGACGCGGCGGCGCGATTTCGCGCAAATCGCCGAAAAAGACTCGCGAGTCTTTTTCGGCGATTCCCTGAAATTGCCCCGCCGCATCTGCCATCCCGCCGGCGACTTACATGTTCGCCGGTGGGATGGCAGGGGTAGGCAACTCGGGGAGATTAGTCGCCCGCGAACAGGGAGTTTTATCGCGGGCGACTAATCTCCCCCGTGTGCCAGAGCCCTTAATATTTTGTTTCAGGTTGAGGCTTAGGCACTGAGCCACTGTATACACTTGACTACAGATTTTATCGTTTAAATTAACTTTTAGTATGACACAGAGGCAGATTTACAACAATTCTAAATTTTTTTCTTTCTTAAAATTCGAATAAACTAATTTCCAGAAATGTCTGACATTTACTAAAAAGTCTGAACTGGAAAAGTCACAAAAGTGCAACTTATTTTAATTGAAGCACCGAAACCTCTACTTTTTTGAATTATTGCACAAAAAACAGTGTCAAAAACCCTAAACCTCTAAAGTTTTGAAGCTAGAAAGGATCCTCCAGGGAAGTGAGGGGACATCTACCATTAACTTCTACATGATCTTAGCAAGTTTTAGCTGGTGGATTTTTAGCCATTTTTACAATCTTGAAAAAGTTGCAACTTTTTTTTCTGCAACTTTTAGTGCTAAAATTCTGAATTGGTGAAAAACACACAGACATTGACATGTTGAAAGAATTTACAATTTGTTTTTTTTTTCATTTTCTATATTTTGTGGTTTTTCAGTTATTTCACTTTTTTATTCAGCAGCTCTCCAGAATTTCTGGTTGCTGGGGTCTTGTTTACCTTAGCAACTAGATGTGGTTTGAATGAGAGACTGGAATATAAACAGGAGAGGGCCTGAGCAGAAAGATAATAAATGAAAGGTTACAAAAATAATAAAACTGTAAGATCACAGAGGAATAGTTTTGATTGCTGCTGGGGACAGTTACCCCCATTTGAAAGCTGAAAAGATGCAGAAGAGAAAAGCATATAATTAAAAAACTATAAAAAATAAATAATGAATGCCAAATGCAAAGTGTATAGCAATAGAGCATTCTATAACATACTAAAAGTCAGGGTCGGACTGGGGGGTGCAGGGCCCACCGGGGCTTCTGCCTCAGGGGCACCCCAACACCCTCCGATCCCCTCCCTCAAGCATTCCTAAAAGGAACTTACCAACGGCGCCCACTGGGTTTTTTCCCGGTACCCCGGCAGCCCAGTCCAACGCTGCTAAAAGTTAACATCAAGCTGAACCACCCATTCAAAGTGGCTTAGAGATACCTTTGCAATAACGGATTCCTCCAGAGAGTGTGGTTCAGGGGCAAAGTACTAACCTGAATCCTGTGTCTACTGGTCCCTTAAAAAGGCAAACAGAGCCGGGGTAGGCTAAACCCTTAACACTCCTTTGATGGGGCTAAATAGCTGCCCTTACTAAATAAGCTATCTGTGCTCAGCTCTCCTAGAGGGTGCTATTAAATAGTTCTGACTGTGCTGGCTTGTTCTCATTCACGGGCCCTGTCCCCGACTTCAGATGATAGGTGATTCTCCTTACTGGGGCCTTATGCCTCCAGGCTCAATGGTCTGATGCCTGAGACAACGGCAGCCAAAGAGGAAGACACTCCTCCTTACAAGACACTATATAGATCTCCAAGGGGAGTGGTCAACCAGGGCTAAACCTATTAAGGATAGCTTAAGAACTGTAACCTGAGTGTAGAGGGCTCTGCCCTATAACAGTACAGATAACATAAGATAGGGATATGAAGCCATAGGGCACTTAACCCTATGGGTCCCTACAGTAACTTAAGTAATTTTCCCATAGGGTTGTCTTATTAAATGGACCAAAGGTTTTGCAGCATCGGGCTGTGAAGAAAAAAACGTGGTGGAACTTCTAGAAAGAGCCATAAAACAAAAAAGGGTAAGTGCTTTGCATAACATTGGCATGTATTTGAAAAGTAGTGGCTTTCTAGTTAGAGCTTGGCCTTGCAGAGGTTTAGTGCATCTGTGGTGTATCAGCATGTCTGTATTTTCATAATTTATATATATATATATATCATAGGAGCTGAATATGACTGTAATTGCTCTGGTCAATGACACTACAAGCACCATGATGGCTGGTTGCTCTAAACATAATAGTTGTGAAATTGGACTAATTGTAGGTAAGTGACAGGGGTATCAGACAGGTTGGTATGTTCACTCAGAGTTGGCATATTTTCTAAGGAGCTTATAACAAACAAAAGTCATGAATAACTTTGATAAAATATTAGCGTAGGTTGCGCTCGCATCTAGGGGGAGGGAGAAGGTTTGTGCACGCGCATTTTCTTACACGGCGCCATGTTGGACTAATTTAAACATCCAACATGGCGGCCGCAATAAGCAAAATATAGCGTTTATTAAAGTCAGAGCGTGCAGACAATATACGGGCTATGAAGGTAAAAAAGGTAGCGATCAGCTCCAGGGACAAGAGGCCTTTCTAGTTATGGGGTCGCACTTTTAACCCTTTCCTTCTCCTTTAAAGAGCAAGGATAGGTAGAATAACTGGGGTGGCAAGTTGTTTGGCACCCCCTGTGATTCTAGTTTCCTCTCAGCACCGTGCTGCCATATTTTCAGGTGCACCAGCATCCTCAGAGCTTGTGCACATGCAGAACAGAAATGGGAGAAAAATTTCTATACTGTGCCAGCGCTGCTCCAGGGTGTGCAGAGAATACTGGGGCACTGGAAGATTATGGCAGCACACACCCGAAATGAACCTCAGGCCGTTGAATTTCTGGAAGAAGAGGAGTGTCAGCCTGGGGTGTGAAGTAAGCAACTCACTGGTGGGTAACTAACAAGGAACCCCCAGTAATTTTGCCTTTCCTTGTCCTTCAATGATATGACATATGTTGTAGTTTAAAATTGTGTATTTTGAAAAATAATGTACAATGATGTATAAAAATGTCAAATATGATCATAGTGGCCCTCGATTACTTCTGATATCCTTATATTGTCCAAAAGTGGGTACATTAATCCCTATAAAATTAAGAGCTATACATACTTAGAGGATAAGTGAGAACACAAGCTATGTTTTAACATGTTCCCCTTACAGAGGAAATGTATATTTACCTGAAAAGACTAGATGAATTCAGTTCTTGCCCCAGCCCTCCAACAAGGGAACTATAGATAATTCTTTAAACTACTGATGCAACATTTCTGCCGCTCCATTTGCACAATTTTTCCATTATGAGTTAAAAAGACGTGAAAGAGTAGGCTTCATTTGCTATTTTTCTTGGTTAATTTTAGTACATTTTATCTGTTTGTTGATTAAGGATGTCCATTATCCACAGGTACAGGAACCAATGCATGTTACATGGAGGAGACAAAGAACATACAGATGGAAATGGAAAATATGTCAGGACAAATGTGTGTTAATATGGAGTGGGGCGCCTTCGGGGACAATGGGTGTTTGGATGATATTATCACTGACTTTGACCAGGAAGTGGATGTATCTTCAGTTAATCCTGGGAAGCAAAGGTTAGTTAAGAGAAGTGCCATACTACACTTTAGCCTATGTAGCCTACTGCAGCCATATCTGATTTCCTCTGGTTGGTTATATGCTCTCAGTTAATAGGCCCACCTCACAGGGTAACTTCCTCTGCCCCTGTGCTACAACAATAGTGTAGAGAAAGAGAGCTTTCAGTGTTTAGATCCTAAAAGTTTACATTTGAGTTTTTTGTGTTTTTTCTTCACTTAAAAACAAAGTCCCATTGCATATCTCTAAAACAAAAGGAATGTGCCTTCAAAATGCACTTTTTGTGCTGCTTCAGTTACAAGTTTTTGCTGGCACCGTTCATTCTGCTGGCTGCTTTTTGAGGTTACTCAGGAAACTCTGTGGCACTGAGCTCTGTAAGATGCCAGCTAATTTTAATAGGCAGCCAATGGCTGGGCAGACCTGATAGGGAACTGTAGCTCATCTTTCCCTGTATGAGCTGTGATTTGCTGCCTACCACCTACTGTGTTTCTGGGGTAGTTCTGTTAGGATATGTACATCACTTATTTGTAACACATCTATGAGGATCACCAATAAAGGTGTTTTTTTTAAGGTAATAATTCTTTCTGACTGAATTTAAATCATATGTTACTCATCATGACCTTCACAATTAAGAAAGATTTTTTTAAAATGCTTTGCATCCCCTGTAATGTACAAGGGAAGCATGAGTGACTGCTACAACATACAAGTGTGGCAAGTGCGGGTTCTGCAATTGTCTGCACCATACAACAGAAAGACTGAACTTCTTAGAATCGTGGCTCTAAAACTGTTCCCCCTCCATGGGGGCTCAGAGCATGGGCTGGTGGGGCCTAAACCATTACGGTTATCCTAGATACTCTTTTAAGCTCAGTTTAAAGGTTAGTTAGAGCAAGATTTGGTGTGAATACATATATGCTGCCCTAGATATTCCCGCAACTATAGCTCCATAGTTGATACAATCATTTTGCATACATCCTTATTTCTGGTATGAGATAAAAGGCTTGGCCAAATCTTGCTCCTCACTATTAATTGCAATAACAAGTGCCTTCATGCAGTTACTAGTGATCTGCTCCAAAACCCCACAATAGGCAGATGGTTTTTTATTGAATTCAATACATATTTGATCCTTGATATCTCCAGGTTTGAAAAGATGATCGGTGGAATGTACCTGGGGCAGATTGTTCATCGGGTTCTCATCGGCTTGGCTCATAATGACTTCTTATTGAGTAACTTGGAACCAAGAGAAAACTTACTAGAACTTAAACACCTCTGCTTGATTGAAGGGTACATGGGTAGAATTATAGAGGGATTAGGAATTATGTGCTAGCTGTCTCCTTTGATCTCTCCTGCTTACATTCTTTCCTTTCATAAGCTAAAGGTCTGTTTATTTTTATTTTTAGGAAAAGCCTCCAAACACAACTAATTTGGTCGAAGTTTTAACTTTCCTTTATTCCTTCATTCCCCACCAGTAATCACAAATGACATTTAGTGCCAGATCAAGTTCTATTTGCACCTAAGGCCCCGCTCTGAGTCATCCCAGTGCTTTCTCTACTGCTGAAAACTTGCAAACACACACCCCAGCTTGACGCATGGAAAGAGAAAGGATTCAGTGCTGTGCTGGAATGAATCGTTCCACCACAAAAAAAAACAAAAAACAGATCTTACTCACTTTCATAAGCAGTACACATTGCTAATGATCATAAAGAGTTAACAATGTTACTAAATTGCCCGCTATATGTTTTAACAGCTTCAGTTTTCAAAAAGAATTGCAGCAACCCTTTTCCCCCTTTACTCATTGTTATTATGTGGGATGGTGAGTTGGATTTTTATATCAATCATGTCAACTTTTATTCTTTATAAAGGGATAAACTCAGTTTGGTAGAAGTACGTTCAGTACTCTTGAAGTGTGGCCTTAACTGCGCGTTGGATGAAGTAAAGATGGTGAAGATAGTGTGCCGCGCTGTGTCAACACGAGCTGCCCAGTTGTGTGCTGCAGGGGTTGCTGCTGTGGTGGAGAAGATTAGAGAAAATCGTGCCTTAGATCATCTTAAAATAGCTGTTGGTGTCAATGGACCTTTATACGAGGATCATCCAAAGTGAGTAGTAGTATGTACATTAGGGTACACCAGTTAAGCATGTTGGATCTTACTCACAGACTGAGAATGAGAAGGTGGGAACTTTTAAGACCTGATTTGCAGTTTAAGATGCTAACACAAGGATCAAATAGTTTTAAAAGAATTATATTGCAGAATTAAATACCCCTATCAGCAAAACTGATACAAGGACCTTAGGTAGTATTATGATTGCTTTCCAGACAGAGCTGTATTTCCATCCAGTGCCGTCCTAGGCACTGGATCAGACCTTCACCCCTTTGGAAACCAGTGCACATACAGTATGTGCATGTGATGATGGCCAAAGGAAGAGGTACTCCCTCAGTTCCACTGTCAGATTTACCCACAAGTGTCCTGCAGCAGGTGGGGAATTTTTTTTTGTAGCCATACCAGCACTAGACAGACAGCTGACTAACCCTACAAACCACTAAGGAGATATAGTGAGGTCATTACCCTTATGTTATGGGTAGGTATAATAAATGTATTCCTTCAGATCAGTGCAGAGGTGCCTCTGTATGACAGAAGCATTATATAAAATTTTGTGGGTACAAATATCAATGGTATTGCCAACAAACTGCACATAAATAATTACTTTATCCTGATTAATCAATTGCTATTTGCTTAAGAACCACTGGTGCCTAGCATATAATCTATTCTAAAATGTGTTCTGTATTACCAGCCTCAATACCTTAAAGGAATTGTTCAGTGTGAAAATGAAACTGGGTAAATAGATAGACTGTGCAAAATAAAAAATGTTTCTAATCTATTTAAATAGCCAAAAATGTAATCTATAAAGGCTTGGGTGGGCAGATGTCTAACATAATAGCCAGAATTCAACTTCCTGCTTTACAGCTCTCTAAGCTGTTAGCAATTAGTAACCAATTAGTGACTTGAGTGGGGGCCATATGGGACATAATTGTTTAGTTGCTAACTAGCCCCCTAAAGTCACTGACTAACTAAGCGGTTAGAGAGCTGAAAGCTGGAAGTAGTGTTCTGGCTATTATGTAAGACATCCACACACTCCAGCCTTTATAGATTACATTTTTGCCTTACTAACTATAATAGAAATATTTTTTATTTTGCTCAATCTATTTATTTTACCCAGTTTCATTTTTACACTGAACTGTTGCTTTAAAGGAACACTATATCCCCAGAATAAATACTTAACCAGCAGATAGTTTATATCATATTAAGTTGCTTATACTGTACCAAATTTGAATATATCTATCAGTAAATATTTCCCTTTACATCTTTTGCCTCAGGCCACCATTTTGTGATAGTCTGTATGCTCCCCCAGAGATCAGCTGACAGGAAATAATGCAGCTCTAGGAAGTAGTTTTTTTTTAGGAAAATTTTCTATTTAGGATTACCTAATAGCACATACTTCTAAAAATATTATATTTATGAAAATGGTTTATTAGATGAAGCAGGGTTTTACATATGAGCTGATTTATGCAATATATTTTATAGAGACCTACATTGCTCAGGGGTATAGCTTTCACTCAACCTAAGTGTAGGAGGTTTATGTGTTGTCACTGCTCCAACACAGATAGACAGGCAAATGGGGACTCTATGTATGCTATATTATGTGCTGTTCTTTAAACCAGATCCTATACTTACCCAAAATGAACAAAGCATACTATTGTTTATTTTTAGCTTTACAGACTTTAAAAACATGTTGGACCTACTGGTATATTAACACTGAGATGACAATCTACATACCTGTCCGCACCCCACCCCCCCCTGTAATTCTGTGACAACATGGGGTATTTCAGCTTCATAAAAAATCGACAATTCTATATAAAGTGGTGTTAAACACGTGTGCACTGTATTGAATGACAGAACCAGTATGTGCTCCCTGTTAATGAGTGCATTATTTTATTCCCACACAGCTTTAAGGATGAAATGGAGAGCACTCTGAAGAAGCTTGCACCTTGCTGCACTGTTACATTCGTGCAATCAGACAGCAAGGGGAAGGGAGCAGCTCTCATTTCCGCTGCAACCATTAATGCTCAAACAAATCAGTCCACAAAATGATCTTGTGTCAACAATCGAGGGATGCAAAATAGCTCCCATTCTGCAGATTACCATGATCAGAAATAACACTTGATGTGCAAACCTGCACATCTTCTCAGGATCTTCTGGCTTCATTGATCTGTTCTTTCATCTCGACTTGTCACTCCATGAGTGCCCCTTCTTTACAATGGGTTTGGGTAGGGGAACAAAACCATAATTTTTTCCAACTGTTATCTGTTCAAACCGGTGCCAATAAAAATAAGACCAGAGGGATAATCCAGTTGACCAAGGAATGTCACTGCTAACTGCACTCAGTAATGACCAGACTTTGAATCCTACTGCCCAAGGACTAAACATTTAGTTATACCGAGTTTTTCCCTATATTTGGGTAGATGTTAGCACTTAAAATATACTGTAAATATAATTTTGCATTGTGTGCTACAGATTTACTTTATTCTTGTATACCATGGGATTTGCATGTACAAAATGTAACACTCTACATGTATATGCTAGAAGTACATGGCCTGCATCCTTTGTATAGCACTGAAATACATAACTATAAATAAAACAAAAGTTCATATATTTCTTTGCAATTGAAACCTTTATATTAAATAGCATTACCATTCTTCTTTCTTCTTCCACAACACTGTACAAAAGAAGGATATACAAAGATACAGGTTACAAACAAATAGTGACTGATACAGTGGGGCTGGACAAGTTTAGGAGTCAGCAAAGGGAGGCATTTAGTTTAACTTTTTTTAGTGTACTTTTTTTTTGTTTATACTGTTTTTTTTGATTATCCTAGAAGTGCACAATATTGTTTTAAACCATCTCAGAGCTGTAGACTATTAAAATCAATGATACTGGTGAGAATTTCTGGAGTTAAAATAAGTGTAAAATATGGTGTTAGTTGTAAAGTTGTGTATTTGGATTCACTTCAAATATTCACCATCATTTTACTCCTTAGAATAATGTCAACAGGACAGCTTCAGGCATAGCAGATACTTGTGTAGAAAGTGGTAGAAGTTTACTCTGTTTTACATGGTTCAGTTGTATAGATATCCCTTTTATTTCACACAGCTTTATAACTACACACGATTTTAAACAAATAATTTTAACTACACTTTGTTTACTCACTTTCATAAACCTGGCCTTTACTGTATCATTAAGGCATGCTCAACTAGATAAGGAAGGGCCACATTTATAACCAAAGTATAATGCTTTCCATTAATTATTTGGCAGAAGGGTTTGAACATCTTCCCATCAGTCTACCCAGCATGCCTGAGAGTTGCCATACCTTGTTCCACCACAGTAAGTGTAGTAGGCTAAATTTCTGTATAGGGACTAGTTGACTGTGAAGCAGCAGTAGAAGATTCAGTGGTGAGATCCAGAGCCCCCATAAGGGTAGATAGGCAGAAACTCTGGTAGGGGCCAATTCCAAGCAGAAGGGTTAGACAGCTGTGACAGGCATGGAGCTTCATACTTAAGGAGCAGAGTTAGAGGGTTTTACAGACAGGCATATATACGGTACCTACAATTACTGAAGGCAACCCTTGGGTCAACCCCAAGCAATATTGCCTTATGCCTTATGTGGGATATAATGTATTGAAAGGTCTAGTAAACCATAGTATACAATAAAATGCTTTTTTTGAAGAGTCATTAGAAAATTCCAACTAAAAGTGCCAGCCAGAAGGAGCAGGTGGAGTTACTGACTCTTACCATACTGTTTGTGGCTGCTGCTTCTGGAATCTTAGACATAAGGTTTACAGGGGCACCACCATGCAGAGGCCTTGCACACTATATGCATAGACAGTAGAATATACATGTACAAATGACCCCTTCAACAGTATTACTTTAAATGGAAATCTAATGCTGGGCCATATAGCTCATGTACTTTTAACCACAAAAAAAGACTGATGGAGCTAGATTTTCTAACCTTGATTAATCACATTTCTATTTATGGCATAAATATCAACTAGCGGTGAAAAATCATCAAAGCCTGGAGTTACCCTTTAGTTGGGAAATAATTCCTATAATGGCATTATTGCATTTATGGCTAGCTATACTGAACCAGAGGATGCAGAGTAATGTTGTTCCTAACTTCCTTCAGCAGTTACCCACTGTATTAGTAGGATACATCCGGCACTCAAGCCATCTGTCAAATAACAAATAAGGAGAAAAAGGTTAATGCTTTCAAATAAACTATTAATGTGCCATGTCACAATATATTAGCGTTAGGGAGAGAGATTATTTACTGCAGGGGATTACTTTAAATTTGAGTTTAATAATTACTGTCAATGGACTTTTAGGTAAAAGCTTATTATTAATTTGTTATTTGTACATGTTCAGTAAAAGCTCTACATATTTTCCACCATACTGATGTTTTGGGGGAAACCCACAGACACTCATAAGTATTTAGTTCTAGGCCTGCAGTAAGACTTACTACTCAGTTGGCCAATAGTAGGACTAGTAGAAGCTACTAAAATAAACACAGGCTTTCATTGGACTGGGCCACAGATAGATGGATAGAGAAGATATGGAATATATATTTATTCGCTATAAGTTTACATCTAAAATTGCATGTACAATCTATATGACAAAAAGACAGACTACATTTCCTGGAATTCTCTGAACATCAAATTCAGGACAGTGTACCTGTGCTCTGTGATGAGTTTTGTGTCTACTTCATAATGGTTTACATTTAACTGAACATATTATAAATATATATATATATATTATATAATCAGGGCTAGGGCATGTAAATAATAGATATATATCAGTTCACTTATTTGGACCGTATTGGTGCTATAACATGCCAGAAAACCCCTGAAGAATCTTTCCCAAGTCATACAGATATTTATGGTGCAAAATGAATAAAGACCCCTTTCATAGATAACAGGTCCAGACTGAGATATAAAATAGGCCCTGTCATTTCAAGTTCAAAGGCCCAAACAACCCCCACCAGCCCAATAATAGCCTATAGGAGTGATCCCCAACCAGTGGCTCGTGAGCAACATGTTACTCATCAACCTGTTGGATGTTGCTCCCAATGGCCTCAAAGCAGGTGCTTATTTTTTAATTTCTGGCTCATAGGCAAGCTTTGGTTGCATAAAAACCAGGTGTACTGCAAAACATAGCCTCATGTAGACTGCCAGTCCACATGGGGGCTACCAAATAGCCAATTCCAGCCCTTATTTGGCACCCCCAGAATCATTTCTTGCTTGTGTTGCTCCTCAAATCTTTTTACATTTGATAGTGGTTCACAGGTAAAAATGGTTGGGGACCCTAATCTATAGCATCTTCAAGGAGCCCCTCTGGCATTAGCTGGAACTTACAGATTGCCAGTTTGGGCCTGTAGATAACCTGCATGAGTTCAGCAAGCCCTAACTAGTTTGGGAGGCTGTACTTGACCACTGCAATAATTACCTGTGGCTGAAAAAAGGAACATAGTAAGTATAGTAGCAACTCGTGGATCTGTGTAATGTTTGTTTTGTGCAGCAATGATTTTGCCAAGGCGAGTATGTTGCTTTAGGCGGCACTCTTGCAGGGCAGCAAACAGCTACCCGCAGAATGTTATGTTCATTTCCACAATTTTTTTTCGTCATAAGACTTGTCCAGAAGTTTGAGCCAACCCCCTCCTCTTACACTAGGGACACAATATTTAACTCACATATTAAAAAGGCATATGGCAGGCATACACTCAATGAATTGGAAGCTGCCAAGATCATCAGCAGGGGTGAAGCTACAGAGGAGACAGACCCTGAGACTGCTGGGGGCAAGTAGGCCAGTATCTTCTAGTTACACCATAGATTACCAGAATAAGGCGACATGCACATGGCCCAAAGAGACACTGCCAGACCGACAGTTTGGAAACAATGACAAGACATTCTAAACACAAAATATTGGATTCCCATAAAGCATGAAGCAGATAGTAAATGAGTGCTTCAGTCCTTAACTACAGCAAGTTCCACAGAAGCCGCAGTTTACAGTGCGCATAACTCTTTCTGTGCAATAAACAAACACTGAACTCCATGTACGGAGTGAAAGCATCAAATAAAACAGAGTGAAGGATGGGGCTTTAGATTCCAGCAGGTGCCATTAATCCTCACATGAGGCATTTTAAAAATGTGCAGGGGAAAAAAAATCAAAAATAAATTGACTCAGTTCTATTAGTAGTGACTGAATGCAAAGCTAAACTTGTCCCTAGGGTGTAAAAATACAGTAGTTGTGGCCTTGTCTGTTCTGTGTTCTTACAGATAAATCTTAATACTAATTGTTTACTAAAGTGGATTATATATGAGAGAAGCACTTTGTGCAAGTGCAATTTTTAGACACAAAGTAACATGTTTTTTGTTTTTACACAAGCTTAAGTGCAGTGGTGGACCCCCACAGAAGAATCTTTGGTCTGGGGTCTATTTTCTTTATATTTGCATCAGTGCTTTTGTGCAGGTCCGCCATTAGTAATTATGGGGCCTCATACTACTAAGCTAAGAGGTTCTTCTTAAGAGGAAGCCGCAGGGTGGTGGGCCCTGCCAGCAAGTAAAATGGGCTCTAATTAAACAGCCCCTTGCACGCACAGCCACACCCCAATCAGCCCCAGCCATGCCCTTTAATGCTAAAACTCCACCCAAATCCCACCCACTCCCACAAAGGCTCAGCCCCTTCAGAAAAAACAAATTGCTCTTCTCCATCTCAGGGCTCAGGCTCTCTTTCACAGGGTTTTTAATAGCTGTACCCTCTGATGGCAGGCCTGCTTTATTGTACTTTATTGTACCAATATTATTATTAAAATATTTGTTATATGGTAGACGTATTAACAATGGTCCGTGTTTATCTGGGCCAGTTCCAAGTCAAGGGGCATAGCTTTTTCCAAATATGCAAAGTTTTAGTTTGGGGGTTTATTTCTAGCAATAACTTTACATTATACACTAATAGGCTGGGCCGTATAGGTGAGAAATGGTCCCTCTGCATACAGCTATTTGGGACCACCATAAAACTATATAATTAAGTTGATACAAATATCTAGGTATGTAAGTCTGGGGGAAAGCCACACTGTTGGCTCAAATTATGGGAAGACCATCTCCCACTGACTCCATTTTAATCAAATAATTTATTATTACATCATTTTTAAAAAGTAAAACAAGACCTTGTACTTCATCCCAACTAAGATATAATTAATCCCTATTGCAGGCAAAACAATTGTATTGGGTTTAATGTTTAAATAATTTTTAGAAGATAAAGTTTAAATTACGGGAGGACCCCTTATATGGAAAACTCCAGGTCCAGAGGATAACAGGTCAAATACCTGTAAAAGCATTTCATTGAAAAAACTTTTATGCACATTTTATTTTCTTCATGGAAAGAAATGTAAATTATACATGGGAAAACTGCCATACTGCTAAGGCCAGTGAATTTGGGTTTCAAATAAACCCTTAAAAAAATAAATATTCAAAGGTGTTAGCATGGCATGACAGCACCAGATTTATTGCAAATGTACTCAACTTAAGATAAAAATGTAAATGTTAGGTACCAGTGGAATATGACTGCATTTTGACATTGGCATCCATCACTCCTCATTATTTCGGCAATAAAGCACGGCTGGGATGAAGGGGAACCGTTCAAGCAGTTATGTTTGCTGAAGAAATCGCTCCAGTGAACTGATGGGAATCATTAGACAAGCACCTGAAAGCAGAATTCCTTGAAATGATATCGTAATTCAGATTTACACAACTATAACTTCTCCAGCAGGGCAGAATAAGGGCAGGAAGAAGGAAACCTTAGCAATGCTTCCAAGCAGGAGGTTGGGGGCCTGGGGCAAACGCCCTTTCTGCCCTTCCTGAAACCAGCCCTTAAGGATGAAAAGATCAGTTATATGTCAAGTGCAACGTAGGTTGGAGATGGGGTATTTCGAGAAAAATGTATCCTGCAAAAGAACACTGCATTCATTAAAGCTGTATTCATTTCACTACCTTTGTCTTTAGTCAAAACCGTGTAGGTTCTGGATCATATTATGCCTTGGAACAGTGGTAAATGCCTTTGTAAAATGTATTATCCTGCTAATAGATGTTTCTGTTTGTCTGACAGGCCCAGGCAGAAGTAAATCCATGCTACCTTGCTACCAATAGGTCCTTTGTCTGGTGGAGCAACTATTTTTTTTTCCCCAACCATTAGTTTAACTACTGATGTAAGATTCTCACATCAATCATTTGCTGATCCCCAAATTATCTCAGGCCTTTTTTTTTTTTTTTTTTTAACAATTCTGATTTGTTCTGCCACCCCATAGTAATTTTATTTTTATTTGTAGCATACAGATTTTGATGTCTGTTTAAACAGTATTGATAAAGGCTATATTACAAATACCACACACTATTTTGCATACATTACTAGCTCAACTATAATTAGAATCAGGTACAATTGATGAGAACATAGTTAGAGAGGATCTTGGAGGAACCTGTCTTAATTAAACCTCAGAGATTTTGTAAAAATAATTGAAATGTGTGGCATCACCATGACGAGACGGCAAGAGCTCTCTCAGGCTTTTAGAAAGAAGATTATAGGTGCTTAGGAGTCTTTGAAGGGATTGAAAGACAACGATCATTCATTCATCATAGGACCTACAGGTAGCTCCTCCACTATTGATTGAGGAAGAATGAGCTCTGGCCAGACAAGGCAAAGAGTTATTTGGCCACAGTACCAGAAGTCATGTTTGGTGAAGACCAAAGACAGCATTTTACCAGATGAATCCAGCCCCGGGCCAGGATGACCACACGCCCTAGGCAACCTGGCATGCCCCTAAGTTTTCCTTGCCCTTTAAAAAAAATCATTATTTTGTTTAGGTGCTCTCAAAGTTATTATTCTGCATCAATTCCCTGAGATGTCATTTAGACAAATTACAGACAGATGGCCATGTGTGACTTAACTTATCACGAGACAGAAAAATAAACTTTGTCTTGTGCTATTCTGCTAAATGTGCTTATAGCAAAGTGGTTCAGTTGTTTCTTTGAGCAAAAAGAAGAGGAGAGGAAAGGGCAGCAAGAGGGTTGAATGTAGAAAACTCCAAGAGGATCTATATTCCGCTGCTTTCAAGTTGAAATCAAAGGGCTGAAAAGGGGTAGACTGTAGAAATTCACACAAAGGGTCTATATTTCTCTCCTTTCAAGTAGAAAACATTTTGGTTACCCTACAACTGCCTGCATGTTAGGCATCCCTTATGATAAGGAAATCTTTGGGGAGCTGGAGATGAAATGAGCTCTGATGCAGACAAACGTGAACTAAACACTACTCAGAAGCTGCTTACAACTGGTTTGATAGGAATATTTCTAACATCACTGCACATGCAGCTACTGTCATTTCCCAAAAGTCCTTAAAAAAATAGAAAACTAGCCACGTTTATTAATATTCAAAAGAAACTCCAGTTCTTCTAAGGAGACTGCAACCAGGACAGTTACTTGCAATCAACAAACCAAATATATAAAACATACAAGAAATCTGCCAACTTGTGGCCCACCTGGTCCCAAACCCTAAACCTTGGATTCTCAACCAATGGGAAATGGAAACGGTATTTTAAAAACAGTGAAACAAATAGTAATAGTGCCACATTAGCTGCCATTGTTATTCACATAGATCAGTGCTGTCCAACTGGCAGCCTGTGACCCAACCCCTCTGTGTGTGTCCCCCTCACCTGTCTGGTAACTGTGACTGCTTACCTTTGTGTAAGCATTAAATGGTATCAGTACTAAAATTCTCATTGTTTATTTGTTTACACCTCTGACGAGACTGTAAAAGCAGTGCCAGCATTGTGTCACTGTATGCACTGCCTACCCTATGCTGCCTGTGTATGGCACACACAGGCAACATAGGGCAGGCAGAGTATGGCACACACAGCAGCATAGGGCAGGCAGAGTATGGCACACACAGCAGCATAGGACAGGCAGAATATGGCATACACAGGCAGAATAGTGAAGGCAAAGTATGGCACCCACAGGCAGGGTATGGCAGGCAGAGTATGGCACCCACAGTATAGGGCAGGCATGGATGTGGTTTAAAAAAAGATAAGTGGTCAAAACTGGCTTCCATTATTGGCCCTCCACCATGTAGGTCAGAAAAATTCCAGCCCTTGGTACCACAGAAGTTGGACAGCACTGACATAAATGGTTTTAGGTTGCCCTGGGCTATCTTCTAAAAATCTGCTGGGTTACAGTGCCATTCTTCTAAGCTTATATGGGGCTGATCAAGTGGGGGGGGGGGGGGCCTGAAGCAATAGCAGTGGGGCTAAGCCCAAAGCTAATTATTGTGAGAGTTGGGGTGAATGTTGGTTTGCTCTCACACAGACAAATGAAAGCCCATTTAAATTATGATGTTGCGAGAAAATTTATTTGATGTCCCTCTTGGAACTGTAGCTGATCAGTAGGCAAAACAGAAGGCAAAACAGTAGGCAAAACTGAAGTAAATGCAACCTATGTTAACAAATGTTGGACTGCAAACACTAAAAAACACCTATGTTTTTCTGTTTAGACTATAGAACTATAGCAGAGCACTGGGTGGAGCCATTGTTCTGGGTTCAAAGGCTGGATCTCCAAGGTGGGCTTAAACAAGATGGCCATGCTAGAGCATGGTTATATAGGCTGGGCCATACACCAGTTTAAATTGCAATAGATGTTACAAGAAAAAAACAACATCTTAACAAATGGGAGGTTTAACCTCACCCAATAAAAAAAACATTATTTTGAAAAATTAATAAAAACTATTAGAAAGAGGAAAAAAAAACATTGTTTTTGGTAAAGAACTATAGCAAGGCACTGGGTGGAGCCATTGTTTTGAGATAAATACAGTTGGCATTAAGGCAGCCGAGTCTTTGAAAAGAGAAAATACCAACTGAACAATGTTAAAGAAAAATATGAGATGTACCAGTTCCTCTATTTGTCTGAATTCTCTAAAAATAGTAAAGTTCAGCTGTTCAAAAATTCAATTCATATTGATCGAAGCTGGAGGAACATAAAAAAAAAAATAAAATCAGTGAAGCATAAGCCAATTTAGCCTCAAGAGGAAGGGAAATCCCTTCCCTATCTCAGCAAGGCAAGCAGATTTCTATTTGACTCAATACCCATCTGATTAGCTCAGTGAATTATTCATTTCACAGCTACAAACTCTTGCTTAAATTTATGTACAAACCTGGCAGCCATTACAGCCTTTGTAAGGAATTCTACAACATAAATTCATTATGGCAGCTGGCCACCTTAACCAGTATTTTAGCATGCAATGTAAATAATATCCCCATTGCCTCGAACAGTGTAAAATACAACTTTGCTTTATTTGCAACCACTGCTATAGTCCCTAACATTTTCCTTTTGGGAGGTGGGGCTGGGCTGCAGGTTGAGACTAAACTAAGCTGCCTGTGAGTGGATAGGTGAGTTTTGGTAAATTTAAACCTTGTTTCCTCCAGTCATGAGGGATAACCATGTATCACTCCACAACCCAGAGAATTTCTATCTATATTTCAATGTCATTTCGATCCTTTGTAAAGAACCCAACCAAACTATTATAGCTCTTTTTAACTCACTGTAGAGCAAACACTTTGGGTTCTATTTTATCATTAGAAACATGTTTTTTTCTCCTCATGTTACATAGTAACATAGTAAGTTGGGTTGAAAAAAGACATACGTCCATCAAGTTCAACCATAATGTCTATATATAACCTGCCTAACAACTAGTTGATCCAGAGGAAGGCAAAAAACCCCATCTGAAGCCTCTCTAATTTGCCGCAGAGGGGAAAAAATTCCTTCCTGACTCCAAGATGGCAATCGGACCAGTCCCTGGATCAACTAAGAGCTATCTCCCATAACCCTGTATTCCCTCACTTGCTAAGAATCCATCCAGCCCCTTCTTAAAGTTATATAATGTATCAGCCAGCACGACTGATTCGGGGAGGGAATTCCAGAACTTCACAGCTCTCACTGTAAAAAATCCTTTCCGAATGTTTAAATGGAACCTCCCTTCTTCTAAACGAAGTGGGTGCCCTCGTGTCCGTTGGAAGGACCTACTGGTAAATAAAACATTAGAAAGGTTATTATATGATCCCTTTATATATTTATACATAGTTATCATGTCACCTCTTAAGCGCCTCTTCTCCAGTGTAAACAGACCCAACTTGGCCAGTCTTTCTTCATAACTGAGACTTTCCATACCCTTTACCAGCTTAGTTGCCCTTCTCTGGACCCTCTCTAACTGGAGACCAAAACTGAACAGCATATTCTAGATGGGGCCTTACCAGCGCTCTGTAAAGGGGAAGAATAACCCCCTCCTCCCGTGAATCTATGCCCCTTTTAATACAGCTCAAAACCTTGTTTGCCCTTGCAGCTGCTGCCTGGCATTGCTTGCTACAGCCAAGTTTATTATCTACAAGGACTCCAAGGTCCTTCTCCATTATGGATTTGCCTAGTGCAGTCCCATTAAGGGTATACGGGGCTTGCATATTTTTACATCCCAGGTGCATGACCTTACATTTATCCACATTAAATCTCATCTGCCACTTAGCTGCCCAGATTGCCAGTTGGTCAAGATCCTGCTGCAGGGATGTCACATCCTGGATAGAATTGACTGGTCTGCAGAGTTTTGTGTCATCTGCAAACACTGATACATTCAATGTTTTCAATGTTGTGACAGCACGGTCTTTATTGACATCATTTATTAAGTGGTGCCAATATAATTTTGTCCATTTGGAAAGCAAATGTTTTCTGTTCCATAGAAACACAAATATATTTCTGCCCAAACATGCCCTAGCTCAGGGGTCGGGAACCTTTTTGGCTGAGAGAGCCATAAACACCACATATTGTAAAATGTAATTCCATGAGAGCCATACAATATGTTTGGCCGAGAATGCTGCGGGGCAAGGTAGGGTGGGTCCCAAGGATGCCGGATGTGGATGTGATGTGGAGGAGGGCGTGGCCTGCGCTCGGCGGATAGAAGACGTGTTCTAAGGCTTAGAACACGTCTTCTATCCGCCGAGCGCAGGCCACACCCCCCGTTATTTTTTTTATTAAAGATTTGGCAGCGAGCCAGATGCAGCCATCAAAAGAGCCACATCTGGCTCCCGAGCCATAGGTTCCCTACCCCTGCCCTAGCTCAACTGTACTTACCTCAGCTGACACTGCAACATGGTTTCATGGTCCAATTGTGTTGCTCTGGGCTGGTGGCCATGAGATCCTTCAATAAACTAGAGTGGTATTTTCATGTGTAATCTGCCTATAGAAAGAAAGCACTGCTCACAGCACAGTGCGAGTAAAGAAAACAATGTGGCCACTACACGGTAGAGCAGGGAAGGAAACAGGGAATCCTATCATGACTACACAAGAATCTGATCATGAACACTCCAAGATGAACAGTTTGTACTGCAGTACATACAGTGACACAATGCCATTTGGACAACACTACTGCTAAATATTTCGGAAAACGCAGTGATGATAATAACTTATGCAAAACTGTTGCATGCATATACAATTGTCCACAATGAGAACCAAAATTCCAAGCAGTTTGTTGACATTACTTTCCAGGAGAAAGTCTCAACAACAGATCATGGACAAATCTAGAATGATACCAATCTTACTTCAGTATCCAGTCCCTTATAAAGTCATTATAAATGAGATTTGGGCTTATTTACTATTAGTGGGCAAAGCAGTAGGTTCCTAAATTGTGCAGAGAATTGCATATATGAAAAAAGCTTTCATCTCCCTGCACCAATGTGCTTTCTGCAACCTGTACTGCAAGGTTCATCATGCAGAGGATGCACAGGAGAATTTTGTGTCTTATTAAAATGGATTTACAGGAACTATGCACACACACGCTATATTATGCATGAACTGGTGGTTATAACAAAAGAGGGTAAGCTCCCCACCACCATAATATTATTTGTGTGCATTTCTTTTGAATCCTTTATGATTAAAATGCGATGTGTGCCTACTGTATAAACCAGTGATTCCCAACCAGTGGCTTGTGAGCAACATGTTGCTCACCACTCCCTTTGATGTTGCTCCCAGTGTCCTCAAAGTAGGTGGCTATTTTAAAATGTCAGACTTGGAGGCAAGTTTTAAAAGCACAGAGCCACCAGTAGGCTAGCAGTCCACATAGGGCAAGAAAATAACCAATCACAGTCCTTAATTGGAATCCCCAAAACATTTTTTCCTGCTTGTGTGGCTCACCAACACTTTCACTTCTGAGTTTGGCTCACAAATAAAAAAGGTAGAAGATCCCTGGTCTAAACAGTCCATGCTGCAATTGCAGGAGTGGAGGTGAGGCAGAAAGTGTTTGACTAGATGTAAGGTACAGCACTCCCTTCGTATTCACTAAATCTCCTCTGTGACATCCTGTTCGCTGTGGGTGCCCAAATGCATGCCATATACAAATTGACATAATCTAGTAAATTGCAACAATTTTTTTTTCTCCAACGGTATTTAGTTTAACCACCATATTATACCATTTGAGGCACTTGCCAGGCACTTCGAAGACACAATAGATTTTTATATCTATGATCTGGTATAAATGTCAACCAATGTAGTAATAAAATCCACTAGGAACGTAGTCATGCAACCCCTCAGGGAACTGTCATTTCTGAGAAAATCATTTCTAGATCGATAACTGTGCCAGTTACTATAGTACCTGTGCTCTTAATTTGCTTTCTTGTACCCTTTACATTTTATTCTTCTACTTTTCTCGCGATTCCTTCCGGTCAATAAATTCACTTTAAATAAAAGCATACTTGCCCACAGAGTCGAAAACATTTAGATAGCTCTTCTGTCTTTACATAGTCCAGTTAGATTACGGATATCAGAAATAATTAGCAGGCACTAGTACAAAACCCTTTATAATTGACTTAAAATGAATTCATTAACTTCACAACTAAAATATTGGAAACTTTTGATAAATGCAAACAAATAAAATATTTTTATAATTTAGTAAATGGAGTAGTTCGCCCACCAGTAACAAGCAATTCACACATGTAATGCAAAGCCCTGATGGATGTTGCTCCCTTTGAACTTGCCCCACCTAGCAGAATGCAAATTAAATACCAGGAATAATAGATATAAGCATTCTTGGCTTGAGAAAAGTTTGCTCCAAATGCTAAAAGAAAATAATTTCAGTAAATTTCATACATATTAGCTGCAGTAAAAAAATGAAAGATAAATAACAATGTGTATTATCAGTTTATCTTTAGATCACAAAAAGACAAATTAATTCAAACAGTTCTCTCCTAAATGGAAAAAATAATTTTCCTATCACATGGTTTATTTTGTGCACAGTCCACTCTGCTAGGTAAGTCCACATGTATCAGCAGTTTATTGTGAGTATTAGCGCCTTCTCCGTCTACCTCTTGAACTCTGCCTGGTAACTCTATTACTTGGCTTGTGGCTAAACTGGTGCTTAAAGTCCACAAGGCAATCTTTGGCTTCTGAGATGGATATAAAAGATTTGATAGGAGATTCACTTAAGTTGCTCATCACAGCACTCTCATCTTCCCTTGGTGGAGAGAAACTATAGGGAAAACCAGGATGTTAAAATGTGTAAAAAAACAAGCAAAATATACTATATCATAAAAATATATTCTGCATGTACTCAAATTCTGTTCATATGTATCTGTTGAAACGCTTTTTCCTCTTTAGTAGCCTCTGAATGTGCAATGTAAGGAGTTAGAGAATAATTCAGTAGAAAGGGAAGCCTAGTAGAAGGATGGCTTGTGATAGGGAGGAAGGCAGAACCAATTGAGTAGTTGGAAAGTAAGGCCATTGGTATAAAAGAGATTAAAACACATTAAAATAAAAATGTTTGATTCTTTGTACAATTTATTTAATGCAACTTGAATATCTCGATAAGCTTACCTGTTATGACCAAACTCTTGGGAACTGCTGTGGGGCTCTGCAAAAAGACGAAACAATATTTTTTTATCAGAGTTGCTGAGTTTTGGTAGTGGAAATTAAAGTTTTAATCAAATGATGCATAGGACAATTGCTCTATTTAGGAATATTTTTGGGACTCGCAGTCAGTATACCATCTTAAATGTCAACGTTTTACAGGCTTTTAGCATTTAAATACAACTTCTTCATGTCTGTCAGAAACACATATTTCACCAAAGGCGATGGGCAGAGGCAGAGAGGCACTTTACAATGAGAGCTGAAAATACAAAGGGCAGCACTGCAGGGCATGATTTCTTTTTTTTATTGAAAACCCCCACTTAAAGAGATGTTAAAATGTCCTTACAGGTGTCAGCATCACATTTAAATAGGTGCAGTAAATGGAAAAAATCTAATTAATAGATCCCATATCTCGGTATTTTTGTTTAGTTGCAGATATTCAGTGTGTTATGAGCACGTGAGTGGCCAAACTGGGCAAAGATACAAAGATAAGGTCATTTGGCAACTTTGCCAAACAAGGACATCTCAACATATATGCTCAGTTTTATGTTGAGATCTAGTGCTTTTGAGATCTGCAGTGCCAGGGCCAGGCTGATGCAGACTGCAAAAAACAT
Organism: Xenopus tropicalis; assembly: GCF_000004195.4. Classification (NCBI taxonomy): domain Eukaryota; kingdom Metazoa; phylum Chordata; class Amphibia; order Anura; family Pipidae; genus Xenopus; species Xenopus tropicalis. The sequence goes on along the minus strand of NC_030679.2, from coordinate 46,469,135 downwards.
CTAAAATAAAGAAATATGGAACATTTTTAGAAGAGCTCTTAAAACAAATCCGTCCATATTTTCTCTTTAAAGTTCATGAATACACCATACCTGTGGGTACTGTCTCTGTCTGTTCTAGCATGCTCAGAAGTCTGCCATCTTGTCTGGAAGTTCCCTGCCACAGACAAAAACATATTGTGTTTATAGAAATTAGAACATAACATCAAATTACTTAAGGGTTAAACAGCATGCTCAAGAGTGTTAAGTGACTCTTAAGAGAAACATTTTTAATGGGACTATCATTTTTAACACTGTCACTGCAGTCAGTTTTTGTCAGAACTGGCCTGCCAGAGAATCGTCTAGAGTGCCCCACAGTAGGTACATTTCTATTAGCTCTTACCACTGTAGGCACCTATAAAACTCCTATTAATTTAGCCCTTATGCCTACCATTAGTGAGAGTAATATCAGGTTTTTCTGGTTGGCCCTAGGAGGCTCAGTCTGACACTGTTTGTTGTCGATAGGCTGGAAATAGTTCTACAACAGGTTATTTATTGTACCTCTATAAGGACAGCAAGCAAACCTGGAGAGATGTTTCTGCAACAATTCTGTTTTGCAATTGCCCTTATGGCAAACTCTCTTGCGTATTAGCAACACCCTCTAAAGGATTAACATGTGTTCCCTTTTATTTCAAGAGGCAAAATGATTTGCAATGAGCAGAGTAGCTCTGTGCCAAATCTGCAATTTGTTTAATTATTTGGCCAAATTCCAATTTCTGTTTTTTCAAACTCTGGATTAAGTTGACTCCTTTGTCTTAAACTGAACCAAATCAGAATCCTTTACATATTATACAGCGCTGCGGAATATATTGGCGCTTTATAAATAAATGTTAATAATAATAATAATAAATCCTTTATGTCATGTGAAAAATGTGACAATGATTTCACAGATTACACAGTTCTGGTGAGTTTTCTCAAATTAAAACATGCACATTATGGTTCAGTTCTAAAATCAAGGGTTTTAATATTTCTAATGCATAATATATATGGACATTTGGTTTAAGATCTATAGCACAAGAGGTGTCATTAACAACACAGATAGTAGTTTATATTTCTCTAGCAATGGGTACTGAATCACTTGCAGTGTCAAATTCAAGTGGGACAAAAAGCATGGATCAAACACTGCATGTGCCATTGCCATTAGGAATACAGGAGATGTATTTGTAGCTAGTCATCAAAATAACTGATGAACACACTATGGGGCCTATTTATTAAAGAATGATTTACCACAAATGAGAAAAATTCGTATTTTTTTCTAAGTTTTAGAACTTTTCTTATTGACCACGATAATATTGTTAAAATAGTATGACTTTTTCGTGGTTTTTGTTTAATTCCACGAAAAAGTCATATGACCCTTTCGGAATTCATTCAAGCTTCGGTATCATGACCAGGTTGGAGCTGCAGAGTGCCATTGAGTCCTACGGAAGGCTTCCAAAATCATGCATTAAAGTTTCAAAGCCAGAAAGGTTTTTTTCGCCGTTTACATTCGTTCAGATACAAAAATTTTGTGACTTTCGGATCGCAACCACAATATTTTCGTACGAACAAGAAAAGAATTTTCGCACATCAGAACTTATCGTGGTTACTCTGAATTTTTTCCAATTGTGCTTTTAAATGGTGAACATTTGTGCTTTAATGAATGGGCCTGTATATTTCTCAAAGGAAAGACAAAGTAATTTTTAAAGCCATCTTTGAGATGATCAATCATGCTGGGTTAGCAGATGATAAAGCAATATGTTCATGTACCAACAATATTTTAACATGAGCCCTTTTTAACAAGAACTTTAGATACAGTGTTGTTAATTATCTGACGTACATTTAACTGTTAACTGGCTGCTTTTCTGAAATAAAATGCGTACCCTTGTGCTCCTGAGAGTTTGGTTGCTCTGGGTCTCCCTTGCAGCAGTTTGAAGGCAATTGTCCACATGGGTCTGGTAATCCTTCAGCGACACCAGTGTTCTGCATATGTAGCATGTCTCATGCCTGTGAAAAACAAGAAAATGAAGCAGGAGTTATTTGAAAGTTACTGTAGTTCACAAGTTACAGTGGCAAACGTTATAGCTAAACTCTAGACTGGGTCCAGATAGACTGCTTATAATTTATACATTTCCAGTAAAAAACATTAATCATAACACGAATATGTTCAAAGTTTTGTTTAACCCATACTGTACATACTAACTGCCAACCGTGGCAGCTGCAGTGCACTAAAGTCAGCTATTTGCTTCCTTGCCAAGGGCTCTTCAAGTCTAGCTAACTCCTTCACCCTCCAGGCCTGTCCTTTAACATCAATACACATATTTCCAGTGCAATGGTATACAAACTAGGGTGCAGAATGCTTGCTTTTTGTGTCAGGCATGGAAGTTCCCTTGATTTAAACAGCAGGACAGGGCATACAAACGGTTGTTGTTTTCAAAATCCATAATTAAATGTCTATTTAAGTGCAATTATAGGCAATCAAGTAGAAAGTTAGTGGATTGCGGGTTGGACTAAACATAAAAGCCCAACACTATTTCAGAAAATGGCTTCATTAACATTGATTGTGCATCACAGCACTAAAGGTAAATTGCCAGCAGAAGAAAACGTATAGTATTGCTGACAATTTGGATGTGTGTTATTACACTGGTTCAGTAGACCCTCTGTATTTAGTTTTGCTATGTGCTCGCACTTAAGTCAATCATACTTTTCTACCATGACGGTGGCCTTGGGCAGGGTAAAAGCTGAATATAGAACTGAGGTCCAACAATTTGTTTTGTAATTTAACCGAAATACAGAAATGGAGCTAAACGCTGCACACATGAATTAACACTCCACACACACACTGCATGTTAATGCATTTTACCCAAATAAAAATTCAGTCTGCTATTTAAAGCTACCAAATTTTTACAGTTCAGACACTTCAAAAGTAATTAATACCAACAGCATTACAATAAAACTGTGAGCTAATGAGTGGATATTCAGTGGGCTGCAGTGTGATGTAAATACATCAAATTTGAATACACTTTAAGGAAAACTAAACCATAAAACTAAATATGGTTAGGAATACCATATTTTATATACTGACCTTATAGCACCAGCCTAAAGGTTCAAGCAGAAAATAATGCTGACCTGTCTTACAAGCTGATGCTTTAGGGCTGATTAGTAAATTCTGATCCTAATTGCACTGGTTTCAGAGCTGTCATGTACTAATACTCTATATTATTTACTTACATTTATCTATATATTAGCCTTATATTGTGACATTTATATTCTATATTTAAAGCATATTGTAAATCCTGTTAGGCCTTCAGGGTAGTTTTAAGCTGTCCTGAAAGATTTATGGGCAGTTTCAAGGTACCCTGCATTCTTGGTTACATCGCTAGAGCAGGTCTTATTAGCTACTACTTTGTACTGTGGTCTTGTGGTCTTGTTTTACTGCTGCAAAGCCAAGATGCAAGCACAAACCCACTGAAACCTTGGTATAATGTGTGCTTGTAAGAGGGTATATACTCTCCCAAACTCTTTGTCCGACTGTTCTGACTCAGTTTTGCTCAGAATCCACATGCCTTGACAAATCAGTTCATAGGCTCACCAACTGACAGAAGCACAGAGCAGTGAATTAGCAGAAAAGAAGATAGGGAGCTACTGGGGCATCTTTGGGGGCACAGATCTTCCCTGCTAAAGGGTTGTGGTTGCATTGGGCTGGTACAAAAGCCCAAAACATAATGTACAACATTTCTAACTTTCCCGCTTCTTTAATTATGCTTTAGCTCTCAAGGGCAGGGTGAAAAATGACTTGTTACATAAGGAAAACATCCTTGTTTTCCTCCTTGCTATTCCTGTTCTGTTAGCACAATAACGTATAAAGATACAGTCATATTTGAAGATAGAGAACAATCACCATACCTACTTACTTGCCAGATTCGACAGATGGGAGATCCCCCGGACCAGTAAACTTCCTCGATAGTCTAGGCCCACTTCTTAGCACTTTATATAAAACACGTAATAAAACAAAGGCAAAAGATTGAATGCATGATTAAAAAGAAATAAAGGAGAACGACAAAACAACTGCAAGCATCTGACAGCAGGTTTAGATTAAATGCCACTAATGATAACACACATTTGTAGTAGTGATGGCTATACACTGAAATTGAGAAAACAAGGATAAGAAGAATACCAACCAATCATTTCCTTCTCGTCACTTTTCTTAGTGCCATCACAGTATGCAGCATGAATCTCAATCTGGGAAGGGGAAAACTGCTGGCCACACAGTGGGCATTCCACATCTTGGGGACGCTCCATAGGTACAGTCTCCTCAGCAGAGGGCACACTAGACTGATAAAAAGAAAACAATATTAAATGTAGACAACTGTGAGAATTAACACATAGGCAGGCTTATGACAACATAATTATTACAGGTACTGCTGCTTAATCACACAAAAATATCCCTTTCTGCATTTTAATGGCATTTACTTATGGCGATTTGTATACGCAGCTGTACAAATGGATTTCTGAAATTCAGGGGGAGCATGATATCCCATGCTGCCCCTAATGCCCTGTGTGTATCCTTCTGTAATAGCATACTGTTACAGTCCTATCACAAGCCTTAAAAATACTTTTAAATGTGTATTTGATATTTAAAGGCACGCATGAGAAGCCACTGCTTACATCAAGTTTTGATAAAAGGAAAAGCATATGAGCAATTGCTGCACACAGAAAATATTGCTAGTCAGCAGGAAGAAACCAAAATGGACTGGGAAACCCATTAGACCATATATGTCATGTAGTGTGCTAGGTATCAGCTATTATTGTACTCTGGCATTTAAGAAGAATAAAACAAGCCTTTTCTGTCCAAGATGTAATGAAACCTGTGGCAGTGGTAATAAAGCAAAGCTATTTTAGTTGTGGTCTATGCTGCATGTGTGTGCCATCCTCTGCCTGCCCTATGCTGCCTGTGTGGCCAACTCTGCCTACCCTGCTTGTGTGTGCCATACACTGCCTGCCTGTGTCTGCCATACTCTGCCTGCCTGTGTGTGCCATACTCTGCCTGCCTGTGTGTGCCATACTCTGCCTACCTTGCTTGTGTGCGCCATATTCTGCCTGCCCTACCCTGCCTGCTCTATGCTGTCTGTGTGTGCCATACTCTGCCTGACCTATGCTGCCTGTGTGTGCTATACTCTGTCTGCCCTATGCTGCCTGTATGTGCCATACTCTGTCTGCCCTATGCTGCCTGTGTGTGCCATACTCTGCCTGCCTTATGCTGCCTGTGTGTGCCATACTCTGCCTGCCTTATGCTGCCTGTGTGAGCCATACTCTGCCTGCCCTATGCTGCCTTTTTGCCACATTCTGCCTGCCCTATGCTGCCTTGTGGCTTTTTTGCACATTGCACACTATGCCCTGTTGTAACTGAGTCCAGGGGCCTGTGACAAGGTACACCATGCAGGACAAAGTCTGCATACTGCATTGAAAAGACATGAAGTTTCATAAGTACTATTTGAAATCTGAAGTTTCTATATGTTCCATTACCAATATCATGGAAATACCAAACTATTAAGAAGATACTATTCATATCTAGGATGAATTATCTTAGTACCTAATGAATGTAACTATTTTACATAAATAGTATTCATTTTATCAAAGCTTTGTAGTTTGGAGTGGAAACACATATTTACCCATTTCAGCATGTGGATTTTGCAAAAATATAAGGTATTCTGGGGTGAACCTAATTCTTGCAGCTTTTACCACACATAAAATGTGGGCAACTTGTTGATTGTGTGTACTATTTTCATTTTGGGATCTTTACATACAACTGTAGAAGACTCTGGACATTTATAAATAGGATTTTTTATCTTTCTTTGAGTTTGCTTTTTTTTTTTTTTTTTACAATTCAAATTTTTTTTTGTGCTAAAAAAACTCAAATTCAAATTATAGTTCAAAAACTCAAATGTCTGGTATTTATTAGGTGCCAAAAACCTCAAAAACTTAAATGTAAAAATTAGCCAACTAAAAGCTTGCGAGTTTCTATAGATGTCAATGGGGTTGTCCTATGCAAGTTTTTTCGGCTTATAAACAAATTCAACCTCGAATATTGATAAATAAGCCCATTACTGTCTAATGAAAAGTGGGAAGATGCTGTAAGTTGCAAGCTTTGAGATAATTTTCAGAAATTTCATAAAAACCACAGACTTTAGCAAAACTGTAAAGTCCTAGTGTCCTATATACAGCAATCAAGGGGTGGATGTTTTTTTGGGGACACCTGGCGGTGAGAATATATATATTTGAACTGTATTGGATAACTGTCACATGCAAATGATGATGTCACTTTCACACCTTTTTTTTGCACCTGAAGAGTGGTTATTAAAGCTCAATTTTTTTACTTGTGAATTATTTGTGATAAAGGTCCAAGTAAGGACTACAACACTGGATTGGACAGTGATTGGAAACTGCTGTTTCACCAGGTTGTACACAATACAAATAGTATACCAACGCTAGCATCCAGCTGCCTGACAACCTTTATGCATTTTTCACCTAGGATTTAAATATGCCACAGTACAAGTCTTTTTTCATCTTTAAACTCCATTCATCTTAATAAGCCAGATAAGGGATGAAAACTACAGCAATGAACTGAAGAAAATCAATTACTTTATCAGTGACCATCTGTGTTGCCAATGTGTAGTAAGACAGCAACTTGAAATGTAATACCTCAATAAATACAGAATACATAAAGGTAATCATAACCAAAGCTATACAGATATACAGGGTTTATATATAATTTCTACATATAGATGGGAGCTGCCAGAAAGCATCAGCTTGACTCTTTTTCATACCTGTGATTAAGTTGTATCCTTCCCCTAGCAGTCAGCAAGAAAACTATACAATAAGCCTGACTTGCAGTCATTATTTAAATAAATGCCTTTTTTTACATAACTGCAGTCAGAGGATAAGAAAATATTAATGGAAACTATTATAATATTCAGTTTATTCCCTTTTACTCTTTTTGAGCCTGCGTTAAATAAAAGAGTAGTTTTTTTGCTAGTGAAGAGATCCATTTGTTGAAAACCATTTATTCCATATGTTCTAGGACACGGATTCTTTTTTTGCTTGTATATTTCTTTAGTCCTTCACTTCTCATGTGTAAACAAATACATCATTCAACTTATCCACATTTTTGCCAAGTTTGCCATGGGTCAAATCATCAATAGCATCAAATCATCATGTAAAATTTAAAAGGCAAACATCTTATTAGTTGCTATAGGTTAAATGTTCCTGTGCTAATATTGTGCCATTATTTAAATATGGGGGGCGCAATGGATAGTTTGTCAACAATGTCCATTTAAAAAGAGAATTAAAACCTAAAATGACCAATAGCATACAGTATAATTAATGACCAACTGCATACAATAATTCTCATTCATTTTCCCCTATTATGCCCAGATCCTCACTGTTCCCTTCTTGCCCCATACTATCTCCCATACCAATGTACATACCACTGTGTACTAAGACCACCAGTCAGTTCAGCATGTGGAATTCTTTCAATATATTTCCCTATGCACCTTTTTAATAACCATTACTAAAACCTCACTTTATTTCCTAGGTGTCCTCTCCCCACTGGAACAAGAGCAACATCATAAAAACTATTTCAGAGCTGTATTCCACAACATCTTCACCAAAATGGCAAATCTGTTGCTGCGGTCTAGCTATCCCATTCTTCTTTCCCTTACTTCCCATTTCATTAGTAAGATTAGATACAGCCGAAACACAATTTCCAATTCTTTTAATGATTTTGCCAATATTTATGAAAAATAACAAATTAGTAAATCACAATTGCATAAAGTCTCAGCAAAAAAAATTGCAGGTAAAAGGTCAGAATGAAATATTTCTGTGCATTTTCAAGCAAGCTAAAAATAGCAAGAAATCATAGAAAATTATAAATATTAAACTTGCCCGAAAGCTGAAGATAAATTTCCCTCTGACATCTCTACAGGTTTCAAGTTACATAAATGAAAATCTTAATGTAAATAACATTTGTATGCAGAAAATTGAGGCCAAAACCAGTCACATCTTACCATGATTAATAAACTGGACTTGTGATACATTTAAGATGGAAATATTCCATCTTACCAACCAAATTACCAGCCTGAAAATGTTAAGTGTATTATATAAAATTTCTGAAAAAAAAAATGCCAGGAGTATTCAGAACAAATTGATACCAAATATGCATTCAATTTAAAAAATATATGGCATCTAGAGACTCCAAAATGAAAACAGCGCACACACAATTTTTATGGGCAAAACTAATTAAGAACAGTGCAGAATGCAATAAAACCACAAAAAAAAATAGTAAAACAAATATATAAACTTTTGCACAGTGAGATTGCTGATAAAAATAAAGTTTTAGTAGTCTCAATGTGCAAAAAAAAAACAAACAAGAATAAAGGGTTTGTACACATGCCAAACGGTGTATGTGTATCTATTACCATGGTACAGCAGCGCAAGCAGGCAGTAGATACAGGTGCTGATGGGCTGCCAAACTGAAAAAAATGGCAGGGTGTTGGTGCTGGGGGCAATAGCTGTTGTTGTCGTGGGCTACTGGAGGGTGGGTAATCAATAATAATGACTGAACTGCCTTTAACAGTTGGTTCAGGGCCTCTATACCTGGAAGTTTTCAAATAATATAATCAACAATCAGTGGTACTTTAAAGGAGAAGGAAAGTCATTTTGGCATTTTACTGCCAATAGATTAGCCCCATTTGTGCCAGCTAGAATGCTATATTTATTCTGCAGAAAACATTACCATACCTGAGTAAACAGCCCTAGTTTGGTCTTCATATCTTCCTGCTTGCAGCTTAGCCTTTATAGCTCAGATAACAGATTCCTGTGGGGGGTGGGGGAGTGATATTTATGAATTCTTATGGGACCCTCCCAGAGGGGAGAGAGGAGAGAACTGTGCAGACTCTGGCCTGGGGAATAAAGAATTTTTCTGAGGGTGGAAGTCAGATACCCAAAGAACATGTTTACAAAAAAATAGACAAGAAATCTTTTTTTGATAGAGGACTCAGTGCAGCATTACTGTGCTTATGGCTGCATTGACATAGACCTTTCTGGTAAAGATTTACTTTGTTTTTAACTTTCCTTCTTCTTTACCTTTTTAGATTCATATATTGCAATACTACTGTTGTAGATAAAAAAATCAATGTAATAACACTTACTATGATGGGTGGTACTTGTGCCGTGTCTTTGACTTATTAATGAATCATGGAGAGCACACAACATGGCCATTATTATATTTTGTCAATGCTATTGAAAATGAATTCAGAGATCTTTACTTTTAGCTTCTTACCTGGGAGAGAGGATGCTCCTCTGTCAAATCTGCCACCTCTGCAATTAATGTCTCTGCTCTTGCTGGGCTGGGCTGGGTCTCTACAAAAATATAAAGTTATATTTTTAGGTAATAATTTTAAGAGATTAAAAAAAACGTATCTATCTGCTGACTCAGGGTGTTAGGACCAGATTTAATTAACAATACAGAATCATTTTCTAAAACAGCACGCCTATTTAGTAAAATATAGCTCAGTATTCTAAAGTTCCATATGTTAAGGTCTGAAGACATTTGCATATATTATTTTAAAATACGGCACTAAAATTTTATTTTCTCTTTTTTCAATGAACCTTACCTTTTTGCCAGTGAATATGTATTGCTAGTTATATGCTCATCTATAAACATCACCGGCTGCTGCTAGTACTGCATACAAAAGAGCTTAGATACTGCCCTCTCCCTTTACAACCTGCATGCTGCACACAAATTGTCTGCAAAACAACTTTCAAAATATCTTCCATGAAAAGTCTCAATTTAATTTAGCAGGGTCTAAAGTACTGCATAAGGTTACAACAAAATGTCTAAAAGGGGGTTATATTCTTGACTTGGTTTATATTCTAGGCCCCTTAGGCCAAAAATATAAACCAAGGGCTTTTAGGGCCTCTCAGGGGGCAGGGGAAAGCCTGTAAAAGGGGCTGGGGTTGTACTCATGGCTTTGTTCTCCTTTAGCCTCAAAAAGGGCTCCAAGATGGTGCTGCAGCCTGCATATGTTTGGCTTTGTAGACTCTGGAGACTGGGTAAGTGCTGTTATGCAGCCCAGCTGGAAACATCATATGCAATAGAACCCAGTAACAACTTTCATTTCCAGCACAGTGAAAAAAAGCTGGTCACTTGGTAGGTTGTGTTTGGGTGGAGATGCCCTTTAAGGCTACTGCCACATGGGGCTGATTAGCAGCTTGCGGATAAATGCAGGTTGAGAATCAGCCCCTACGCTAGCAGCAGCGTTCTCCTAAGCCTGCACCCAGAGCCACTGTGTCAGCCCGGGTGCAGGCGCAAGGCATGGATTTCACTAATCCATAAATTGAGAATCAGCCCTGGGTGGCATTAGCCTGATTAATCAATGTTGGAATTTGAATTTTTGCAGAAATTTGAATTTTTTTGCACTAAAACGAATGAATTCAAACGAGGGCTTCTAAGACTTTAATGGTTCAAATTTATTAAGAGCAAAAGAGTGTTAAAAAATTATGCAAATTTAAGTGATTTTTTTTTTAACTCGATTTTTTTACATTTTTTTGAAAGTCTGTAGACCAATTGAAAATGATGAGTAGATGCATTTAAGTGTGATGTCTTTGAGTTTCTTTCCATGGTTTTTTAGATTCAAATTATTTAATAAACAAGTAAACATTTGAGTTTGTTAAAATTTTGAGTTGAAAAATTTAAAAATGAAAAAAATCCACAAATCCAAATTTTTATAAATATAAATATATCTCGCCAAGTCCAAATTTTCCAGTCTTATCATTGCAGTTACTACGTTAGACAGCAGTTGCAAATTAGTTCCGCTCTTCTCAGTGTGGAGATGACCAATGCTTTGGTGCCAATGCCCACTGCTTCTCTCTATATTTAATGTACTTGACATGCCAGTACCTACTGCCCCTTGATTTATTAAATGTGCTTGGGACATCATTGCCTCCCAGTATTTGTTTGGGACACCACAAGCCTTGCTATGTATATAACGTAATTGGAATTCCAGTACCAACTGCCCCTCAATGTAAATAATGTATTGAGAATGCTGTACCTACTGCCTCTTCTATATAATATGCTGAGGGTCCTGCCCACTACATATTACTATATATAACGTGCTAGTTCCCGGACTACCATGTTCCCATGCTTATAGTTTTAAACAAACATGGTTGGAGAAACAATAACTGGTGAGGACTTTGCTACAGGTATTACAAGCCATACATAGCAACCACCCAACATCTAGCCAAATAAACATAAATTAAATCTTAATATCAGGTTCTTGTAGGTTTTTAGACTTGCAATAACATGCTGCTCCAACTGCAACAGAGCTGGAAAATGTGCGAGGCTTATTTTTGTCACCAACTCTTTTATTTGACCTTCTCCAAGTAAAAACATCCTTTGCTCACCTATATAATGTAACTGCTTCATGGGCTAAAAGCTTTCCTGAGGGATATATGGATGTCCATCATATTGAGAAGATCTGTACACTAAACTATATAGACGGCATCTTTACTGTAAAGACTACAGAAATCAATAACCTAGCTAAAAAGCCCATGGAAACTTGAGTCAGAATGGCTCACATCAAAGCAAAGATGCAAACCAACCTCATTGCAGCATTACCTCAACTGGGCTTCTTAAGAGACTTCAATTTGGGTAGAAGTTGGGAATATTGGGGGAAGGAGGCACATAGGGGCCTGAGCTCCAACTCTATTGCTGAACACCGATTACTGTGTACCATAAACTTTTTTATACTTTTAAAAATTAACAATTTAGGTAAATTAACCATCAGTCCCCTTCAGATTATATAGTTTATATGACTCTCTGAACACAACAATGTCCTATATCAATACACTAGAAATAAATACCTTTTTTAAATTACAGTTTATTTTTTTATTTTTTTGACATTGAAGTTTAAAGTTTAATATTTAATCTTCTCATGTCTCGCTATTGTAGCCCTGGGAGAGGGTTCATCGATTATGTAAACTGTTCTAATTTTATACATTACATTTCTTACTTTTGGCCCTGCTGTGCATAATCCATGAGTTTTATTAAAGGCATCTGTAATAAGTGATACAGTAGTTGCTAACATCCCACAGATGCTGCTGAGAAAGGTGTCAACTGAAGTAGCAAGTTGTAACTATCTGAAAATTACTGCACTGAAAAAATAGTTTTGAAGGTGAACAAACTTACATAAACGAAGTCTTTAAGTGTATTTTGCATGGAAAGTCAATCCCTTATAAAGTTTAAGAGGCTACCTTATTCTTTGAGAAGGACAGTGTTGCTTGAAACAAGTTGAGCAGGTGCACATGGTGAACATATAACTGGCGTGTGCTATGTTCATTAGTAGTGTACCCCACAGACTTGCAAATGGTATAGATTCCTGTATAGCAGTGATCCCCAACCAGTGGCTCCTGAGCAACATGTTGCTCCCCAACCCCTTTGATGTTGCTTCCAGTGGCCTCAAAGTTGGTGCCCATTTTTGAATTTCTTATTTGGAGGCATGTTTCGGAGGCATATAGGCCATCTGTACTGCTAAACAGTACCTCTAGTAGTCTGCCAGTCCACATTGGGCTACTAATTGACCAATCTAAGTCCTTATTTGTGCTTGTGTTGCTCCCCACCCTTTTTTCATTGAAATGTTGCTCACAGGTAAAAAAAGGTTGGGGATCCCTGCTGTATAGGTTCAGTTATATGTATTCAATCAATCAGTCAATATGTATTCCTATAGCAGGAAGGCTGTGCGTAGAAGCTGGACATGACACATGTTTTGAGTTGTATAGAGCTTACCTGAATGAATATAGGCTTGATATCTTTACTATACAGGAAAAAAGCTCTATCATGCCTAGTTGGACATAGTTATATACCTAAACACAGGATTTGGGTGACAAATTTGCTCAAGGGGTAGTGTGGGTAGCGTGGGTAGCAACTCATCACTTACAATTCATGTACTTGGTGGTACATGGATTACTTACAGTAAACACAAAACATCTGCACCTCCATTGTTAAAACCGTCTGGAAACAAATACAAATCCTCTTGCAAAATTATTCCCATTTGATTCTCAACAGATCCCCGTATGATGTAGAAAGTGCTATTCTCAGACAATTTGCAATTGGTCTTTTTTTAATTATTTAAATTTTTGTTCAGCATCTCTCCAGTTTGGACGTTCAGCAGCTATTTGGTTGCTAGGGTCCAAATTACTTTTGCAACCAGGGAGTGGTTTGGATGAGAGAACGAAATATGAATAGGAGAGTGCCTAAACAGAAAAATAAATTATAAAAAGTAACAAGAACGATAAACATGGAGCCTCACAAAGCAATAGTTTTTGGCTGCCGGGGTCAGTGACCCCCATGTGAAAGCTGCAAGATGTTAGAAGAAGGCGGCAAATAATTTAAAAAAAAACTATACAAAATAAATAATGAAGGCCAACTGAAAAATTGCTTAGACAAGGCAATTCTTTATACTAAAGTTAAAAGTTAACTTAAAGGTGAACCACCCCTTTAATCTCCCTATAAAAGACCCTGGCAAGAGACCTGTATGGCTCTGGCCATCATTTGACTTGTATCAAGCAATACTAGGGGGCATATTCTGAAAATAAACACACTATATACTATGGAGAGACTCTGGCTTTTGGAGGAAAAGTTCTACAAATTCAAAAATTTTGACTTTAAATAACTTAGGTTTAATACTATTTTCTGACCTAGTTAACCCCCCTATCATTTTTACCATACTAACGTCCCCTCTTCAGGAATGCCCTTACTATAAAAAAAACACATTTTGAATTTCAATAATTTGGGATTTTATATTCCCATAGTACAACTTAAACTAATAAATACATTTTGAATTTCAGCGCTTTGAAATGAAAATATCACAGGGAAAGAAACAATTTTGGATTTATTTTCAGTCATACAAGAAAATAGTGTGTCTGAATGTTTTGTATGCAAAAACAGGGTGGACACAAAAAATATTTTTAAAAAGAAACCATCTTTTTTAGGGCAACATCTTTACCACCTTACTGCTCCAAAAGCACTTAATCACAGGCTAAAAAAGAGCAATAGGAAGTTAAGTACACAACACCCAATAGTAACTGAGAAAATATATAAGATTTTTTTTAAAGGAACAGTACATCCCACAGTACAACTTAAACTAATACATGTACAAAAAAATCACAATATCCCAGACATGAAAGGCATATAGTAAATAAGTGCATGATAGAAAATGTTGTAAATCATATTAAGAGGGAGACATTAAAAATACTGTATACAGACCCCAAGCTAAAAGCTTAAAATTTTTAAACCTGGTTGTAAGTTTGTAACTCCAAGGAATCATACCCTAAGAAATGTACTCTCTACTAGTATGATTACTGGCCAAGAGTCAGTCATACTGTATCTATCTATGGGTACCTTTACCTCATTTTTTACAAAACAGAAATGAAAATAAACAATATATTAGTTGCAATCCCAAGAATGTAATACAGGTATGGGATCCGTTATCCGTAAACCCGTTATCCAGAAAGCTCCAAATTACGGAAAGCCTGTCTCCCATAGACTCCATTTTAATCAAATAATTCAGATTTTTAAAATTGATTTCCTTTTTCTCTGTAAAAGTAAAACAATACCTTGTATTTAATCCCAACTTAGATATAATTAATCCTTATTGGAGGCAAAACAATCCTTTTGGGTTTAATTAATGTTGTATTGTTTTTAGTAGACTTAAGGTATGAAGATCCAAATTACGGAAAGACCCCTTATCCGGAATACCCTTGGTCTCGAGCATTCTGGATAAGGGGTCCCATACCTGTATATCTAATTATATGAACTTCATGCAACAAACAGCACGTGGGACAGACACCCCACAGATTGAAGGAGTGTATAAGGGTGCTCAGTTTAGATAAGTACTAAGGGAAATGAATGTCTCCAAACATTTTCCCTCATGCCCACCCAATCTTTCATTTTTAGAAGGCATAGACAGAATTTTCCAGGGATACAGAGATGGCGATATATATATATATATATATATATATATACACACACATACAGTATTCTGAAGTGAGAAGTTATTTTGGATATATAATTTGAATACTTGAATTCCTAGGGGCATGAACTCTTCCTTGGTAACTTCCTTCATACTCTTCTCTGTGTATACGTGTATACTTAAATAGCAACTTCCTGTAGCCGTTTTTTTATTCTGTGATTAAGTGCTTTTGGAACACGAAATGTGTAAGGCGGTGAAGATGTCCTAATAAAGATGATTTTGTTTTAAACACATTTTTGAGTCCTTACCGTATTTGAATTTTCAACTGAGCATTTAAAAAAAATGTGCTTACCTGGACAAACAGTTAACTCTTCTTCCTCCTCACCATCTTCAATTTGCACAACATCATTATTGCTGTTTACTTTAGAAGTAGGAGTCACTTCACTGAGAAAAAAAAAACACACAAAACAATTATAGTGGTATGGGATCTACTATACAGAATTCTCTGTTCTGGGGGATATCGGATATTGGGTCACAAGGCAGCTTTGGGCTTGCGTAAATTATAAGATAAAGGTGATATTTACTAATAAATGTAACCACAGTTGATTGCAAATCATCAAAGATATTTTATCTATGCACCATACTCCCAAGAAGTATCTGGTGATAAGCTGGCCAAATAAATTTCATATCTGGCAAGACAACTTGGTGCTTTTAAAAGATTAAATTCAACTAGAATTGATCCTTCAGAAAGGAATAACAGGTTGGTACATGAAAAAACAAAGTATAAGGTCATCTGCTGGACCGGATGTAATAACTGAGCATTTTACATTGCAATCTGGTAGTTCAGCCCAAAGCCTGAACAGATATGTACACAACTCACCAAACTGCTTCAATTAAAACTATAGCAAAAAATTACAATCCCATTTCAAAGTTATAATTATTCTGAAAATGTACTTATATGAAAAGGCACTCTTCTAGGGTCATCCAAAATGATGACTGATGATACCAATTACTACTGAAATCTGCATACAGCGTTTTGTTGAATAAAGTAGGGTACGGTATACAATAAAGCAACACTTAAGAACATTAGTTCAGAGATTATCGCCGGGTAAAAATCAATACCTCCTGCGATTTTCTATAACTTGGGGGCACTGTTTTATTAGAGATTATGGCTCATGTATCTTTTTACATATCTGTGTTATTTAAATCATGGGTTATATTTCTGTTTTTCTTTATTGTGCATCTGACAAAAGATCTCCTTTATGATTTATGAGTTCAAAATGATAATCTGAATTACCATATTTGTAATGGTTTTCAATTTCTTGGGAAGACTGCTATGAAATGTATTCCTTCTTCCCATGGCACTGTGCAACATCTTTTTAGCAAGTCTGCTTGATTGTGCTGAAAAGATTTATTGCAACAACCTTACCACAAACACTTAAGCAGACAGCTAGGATTTATGATAAAATATCCAGGTGGTGAAAGGTAGTCCACAGAGGCTCTCCCCAACGCCAAATATGTTCTTGCTTTATAAAGAAATAAACAGAAACAACACTGACAAGTGACAGGCATGGAAGCAGATTTGGGGAGAGGGGAAAAAAGCCTTAAAAACCAACAATTAACTCCTGCATTACCAACTATCATACTTGTAAGGTTCTTTTATGTACACAATGCAAGCAGAGAAGGCAGTTTCAGCATCTTGTCTAATTGCCCCACTAACTACTAATTTCATTATAATTGTTCCTTATAAGATTTGCATAAACATTATTCTAGCAGGCAGCATAATACAGTGCTGGTTAGAACTGATGCACTGCTTAATATAAATAATATATACAATTAAAATTTTTAAAAAAATCATAAAAATAAGACTGAAAAATATTTGCGGTAATTTTACCAGAACTATGATTTTCCAACTGGAAGTGTAGGTTGAAGCATGTTCCTTTAATGAAGAGGAATTTTGTGGCAACTGACAGCCAGGAAATTTGTGGCCTACAACTACAACACAGTAATTGTCCCCCCAAGGACTTTTTAGAAAAATTATTTTTTTTACTGGAAATCAGGCAATATTGTGAAACTACCATACTATTAACTCTAGTGAAAGAATGTGGTAGAATATGCCTGACAACCTGTAATCTACAGCAATATTGCAGCTCAGGGCCACTTTGATAAATGGGTGAAAGGGTCTTTTGTGAAAGCAGGAATCACAAGAAAGGTAACCTACTGTGGGGGAAAAAAAATAAAACTTGATAAATGGCTCATTTCAATAGGTTACCAGATCATGTGAAAATTCTGAGACTCCTTCACAAAGTTCAGTTAGAAGGACATTTGAAAGCTGGAAAGATGTAAAAGAGGAAGGCAAATAATGCGAAAACTATAAAAAATAAATAATGAAGAACAATTGCAAAGTTGTTAGGAATAGGACATTCTATAACATGGAATGTAACAACCCTTTTAAACTAATGTTTTGATGCCATATTACCTCTTATAAGTGAGATGGCAAATGAAATCAACAACAGTTATTGATACATCAAAAATTATTACATTACAAAAGAAAAAAAAAAAGTACATATACAATATCAACAAAATATGTCTGGGTGCCAGTTTTATGAAAATGCCAGCCAAGTACAAAATATATTTTCCCAGAGAGAGATGTCAACAGTCTGTCCCCTTTTAAGTTCCCACAAAAAATATTAATGGTAAATGCTACAAAGAACAATTTACAAACATATAGGTGAAAGGAAAAAATAAGCAAGTGGTCTTACTTCTCACAAGAGACTGGCTCCAGATCCATTCCTGCACCTGGAATTGTGCTGGCAAACAGCGTCTGGGAGGATCAGTGGGAAAAAACAAAAAAAAATATAAGCAGATGCTACGACTCATTATCAGCACCGGTTGTGCTATATTAAGCATTTACGAAACAATTCAAGCAGTAACTTTACAAATACATGGGGGATGCTCGTAAGGGACAGAGAAGCTATTCCCTGTAACAAAGCATATCTGGTACATCATGCCCCACAAATTCTGTCAGATTATGTCATGGAAGCAAAAAAGGAGAACAGATGGTTAGTACTGTACAGATATCACTGTAATAAGTGGGCATGGTGCTACATGGAAAGCTTGATAAATGATATCCCTTTCTCTAATGCATGCAAAGGCAATATCAGCATATCTCCAAACTGTCCCTTATTTAGGTGGAGCAGACCAGATTCATATACCTGAAAGGTGTGGGGCTTCTGGAAAGCAGACAGTGTTTTAGAATGAATTGAGGAAATGGTTGAGCACAATGTGTGGTATGGGTAGATTAAGATGTGGCCTAAATTTGATTGACCCTATCTGTATAAAATACTGTGCTTATTTAAATATTTATGCTATGATTCTAAACCTCTCTCAAGCAGAACAGCTTGAGCCTCCCACAGTAACACCTACCCATCACTTAATATTTTGCAAGCAATTTACTTTGATAAAAACAAAAAATAAGGTTCTTAGACAGCATTATGGATGTGGATACTGTTTTATCAGAAAAAAACCTTCTGTAATCGTGTGTTGCTTTGACTCACGCAAACACACAATTACACCATGTAAGTTGATTTCACACATCAGCAAAGGCTCTCTTCAAGGAGAGCTAAACCCTAAAAATGAACATGGCTAGAAATGCCATATTTTATTTAATGAACTTACTGCACCAGCCTAAAGTTTTAGCATCTCTATAGTAACAGCAACTCAGGCCTTTACAGTTGTCACAGGAGCTCCCCTTCTTGGATTTTATCACAAGTGTCTCACATGTTCTCCCCTAAGCTTAGGGGGTGGTCGCAAATGATCAAGCAAAATTTAGGTTGGCCTGTCATTAGCTGATGCTACACTTGCACTAGTTTCATATATGCCATGTAGTAAGTATTTGTACCAGCCTTATATCATGACATTTAATATATCATGATATATTTAGAGCTTAATACATAAACACTCACCCACGTTCTATATATTCCTATGGGATTTTTAGAAGGGTATTTATCAAATGGTGAGTTTCACCCATTGTTTCAGTGACTTGCAAAAGTATTCGGCCCCCTTGAACTTTTCCACATTTTGTCACATTACAGCCACAAACATGAATCAATTTTATTGGAATTCCACGTGAAAGACCAATACAAAGTGGTGTACAAGTGAGAAGTGAAACGAAAATCATACATGATTCCAAACATTTTTTTACAAATAAATAACTGCAAAGTGGGGTGTGCGTAATTATTCAGTCAGTTGCCTATAGACATTGCCTGATGAGTGCTAATGACTAAATACAGTGCACCTGTGTGTAATCTAATGTCAGTACAAATACAGCTGCTCTGTGACGGCCTCAGAGGTTGTCTAAGAGAATATTGGGAGCAACAACACCATGAAGTCCAAAGAACACACCAGACAGGTCAGGGATAAAGTTATTGAGAAATTTAAAGCAGGCTTAGGCTACAAAAAGATTTCCAAAGCCTTGAACATCCCACAGAGCACTGTTCAAGCGATCATTCAGAAATGGAAGGAGTATGGCACAACTGTAAACCTACCAAGACAAGGCCGTCCACCTAAACTCACAGGCCGAACAAGGAGAGCGCTGATCAGAAATGCAGCCAAGAGGCTCATGGTGACTCTGGACGAGCTGCATAGATCTACAGCTCAGGTGGGGGAATCTGTCCATAGGACAACTATTAGTCGTGCACTGCACAAAGTTGGCCTTTATGGAAGAGTGGCAAGAAGAAAGCCATTGTTAACAGAAAACCATAAGAAGTCCCGTTTGCAGTTTGCCACAAGCCATGTGGGGGACACAGCAAACATGTGGAAGAAGGTGCTCTGGTCAGATGAGACCAAAATGGAACTTTTTGGCCAAAATGCAAAACGCTATGTGTGGCGAAAAACTAACACTGCACATCACTCTGAACACACCATCCCCACTGTCAAATATGGTGGTGGCAGCATCATGCTCTGGGGGTGCTTCTCTTCAGCAGGGACAGGGAAGCTGGTCAGAGTTGATGGGAAGATGAATGGAGCCAAATACAGGGCAATCATGGAAGAAAACGTCTTGGAGACTGCAAAAGACTTGAGACTGGGGCGGAGGTTCACCTTCCAGCAGGACAACAACCCTAAATATAAAGCCAGGGCAACAATGGAATGGTTTAAAACAAAACATATCCATGTGTTAGAATGGCCCAGTCAAAGTCCAGATCTAAATCCAATCGAGAATCTGTGGCAAGATCTGAAAACTGCTGTTCACAAACGCTGTCCATCTAATCTGACTGAGCTGGAGCTGTTTTGCAAAGAAGAATGGGCAAGGATTTCAGTCTCTAGATGTGCAAAGCTGGTAGAGACATACCCTAAAAGACTGGCAGCTGTAATTGCA
Organism: Xenopus tropicalis; assembly: GCF_000004195.4. NCBI lineage: Eukaryota > Metazoa > Chordata > Amphibia > Anura > Pipidae > Xenopus > Xenopus tropicalis. The sequence goes on along the minus strand of NC_030679.2, from coordinate 46,448,717 downwards.
GCAAAAGGTGGTTCTACAAAGTACTGACTCAGGGGGTTGAATAATTACGCACACCCCACTTTCCAAAAATTTTTTACAAATAAATAACTGCAATCATGTATGATTTTCGTTCCACTTCTCACGTGTACACCACTTTGTAATGGTCTTTCACGTGGAATTCCAATAAAATTGATTCATGTTTGTGGCTGTAATGTGACAAAATGTGGAAAAGTTCAAGGGGGCCGAATACTTTTGCAAGCCACTGTAAATACACTTCTAAAACTCCCATAAGAATGAACAGAACATGGGTGCTTTACAAAAACAGTATTCTACTTTTTCATGGCAAATAAAACACATTTGCAGCAAGTAATATATGAAGCCTCTTGCATCCAAATACAACATTTTGATACATTTTGACTTCCCAGCATATGCTCAGCTGGAACAGTACAAAGTGCTTGAAATGTGACCATTTCACAGGCACTATTTTGGGCTTGATCCTTACCATAGTGATCACAAAGAGAGGACTGCACAAGAGCAGTATTTTACACAGGTTATTACTGGGAAAATAAGAGCAATATTTTCTTTGCCTTCAACAATGAGACAGAACATCAATATTTCCCCATACTTGTGCTGAAAGAACGCAGACATAAACAATGCCAGACACGCTCAGTGTCTCAGGGAGGAGATGATTGTACAGTGGCTGGAAGAAGACTAACAATCGCAATGAGCATGTGGTCAGAGTGAAGAATGAGGACAAGAGAGGGTAAAACAATACTGAATAAAGAACAATGTATCACAATGCACAATGAAATAAAAAATGCCACAGGGGAGTGAAAGTAAAAAAGGAACGGAGCACGATAAAATTTGTATACAGTTTCTAATTTTGTTAATTTTATTTTTTTTTTTATAACTGTTTAGTAAAACATACTGGCATAGATTTTTCTGACCAGGTGGTTATTATCAGAATCTTCTATGCAACTTTCCAATATATATTCATTGACAATATAAGTCAATAGATCCCACTCCTACAGTGATGCTGGGTTCACCATTTCCACTTCCCAATATCATATACAGGTATTCACTGGAGTACCAGTCGGTGCAATCAAAGTTACATTAGAGATGTATAGCACATCGCTAATAAATGTAACTTTGATTACACTGACTGGCACTCCAGTGAATTACTTTACCTGTACAGGTATAGGACCCGTTATCCAGAATGCTCGGGACCAAGGGTTCTCCGGATAAGGGGTCTTTCCGTAATTTGGATCTTCGTACCTTAAGTCTACTAAGAAATCAATAAAACATTAATTAAACCCAATAGGATCATTTTACATCCAGTAAAGATTAATTATATCTTAGTTGGGAACAAATACAAAGCAAAGAAAAGGAAATCAATTTTAAAAATCTGAATTATTTGATTAAAATGGAGTCTATAGGAGACAGGCTTTCCATAATTAGGAGCTTTCTGGATATCGGGTTTCCGGATAACAGATCCCATACCTGTATATGATATTTTTTTATTAAAGGGGTGGTTCACCTTTTTGACACTTTTCAATAACCCCTTATTTAGCTAACATAGGTCACAGATGAATCTTATTAGATGAGTCTAACATGGCCTGACTAGGTCAAGTGATCCCTGCAGTTTTCAGTTATAATGTATATCTACAGAGATGATTCATATACTTCAAAATTAGGCACAGTAGGGTTTGGGAGCATAAATGATAAATCTGTATGATTAATGATATTTTAGATTTTGGAAGAAGCATTTTGCAGACTTTTGGTTAGCGCCCAACATGATCAGTGCACTTCTAACTAGAGTGCCTGGTTTTGGAGAACATACTCAAAAAAAGCAGCATGAGGTGAGACAGATTCTTCGACTTTCTCAAGAAACATGGTGTTCATTTTGTACCATCCCACAGGACATACCCCAGAAATCTCAGAAAAGAGTAAAGGATGTATTGTAACACTTTTCAAGTCCTGATGTTAAGGATCCATATTCTCTCCCTTCCACTGTTCTGGAGGACCCTTACAGTATGTTAAAAAAATCTGTAAATGTACTGCAGGCTTCTAGGGCACAGATTTTCTTTGCTGGAAGTTCTTAGAACATTAGCAAGGCCCCTTTTTGCTTAGAAAACAGCATGGCACGGCTGGACTTCACAGAGCTAGCATTCCGTTTGATGCTCTTTCTTGCAGTATGTGTCTTTTGTAAGCCATCATCATCTATTTATAAAGCACCAACATATTTTGTGGCAACTACAGCGGTAAGCTTGTTGAATGAGAATTATTCATATTGAGAAAAAGTATAAGCTAAAACAAAAGCAAAAAGTGTTTAAATCACTTTACCAAATGGGTTTTGCAAATTACTTTCCTATTGGTACAGGTATGGAATCTATAACAGACAATGATTGGCTTTTCCAGATAAGGGCTTTTTTGTAATATGGATCAGCATTTTTGTAATATCACCATACTTTAAGTCACTAAAAATAGCTAGGTACCATCAAAAAACAGATATGGTTTCATTATTACAGAGAAATAAAATCATTACTAACTAATTTTTTATGTGCTTGCCTTATTCCCTGTCATGTTAACACTAAAAAAATAGAAGAAATAAATATAGTTCTGATTATACAAACCTATCCGGACAATGTGAATTCTATACTCACAGGGTGTTTTGGAGCACCTTGCTTCCCCAGCATTCTGTAACTCTGTAGACAGATGTCAAATACCCCAAATTGCCCCTCCCTCCTTTTTTGATGACCAATTATATGATATTTTTGTTCATGACCATACTCAAGGCCAAAGAAATGAAGATTGTTGGGAGAAAGATGAGATAACTTTATGTATTCTAATTCAAAAGTCCTACTGATGTGCAAATGTGGGACAAATAAGAAAAGGACTTGAGCCAATCTTCATCACTTTTATTATTTCCAAAATGTAATGTAAATAGGCAGGTGATCTATTCTGAATTTTCTGATGTGGCAAAAACAACCAAACATTTTGGAGCTAGAAGAGATGTCACATGGAGAATAAAAGAGCAGATTGTGAAAAAGAGAAGAGATTGCATTAGAAGTACCAAAACTGACCAGTTCACAGAAGATGCCAGGGATACGAGGAGAAACCATACACCTTGTAAGTAGTGGTATAACAATATAGGCAAAAGGTACTGTATATGTTACATTATTCTCTATACATATACAAACGTGTGTGAAGTTATAAAGTCCCCCCTTTTTTTTTTTTTGGAGATGAGCAAACTTTTTGGGGTTTGAACTTCCAAAAATATCACATTAGAGGGTGAGTCAGATACCAAAGTGACTACTACTTTCCTCTGTACACCATGTTTATACATAATTATGGACATGATTCTTTTTGTGTGTTGTATATAAATGGGGGGGTCAATCTAAAAATGTTATATTGCATTAGCGGCAGCTTTATTTCTTTAATTGTCAGTAGTATAAACATAAATCAGCTAATCAGTTATAGATATAGATATTACTTCATACATGACCCTGTTATGCCCCAGCTGTACAGGTATGGGAGCCATTATCCAGAATCCCGTTATCCAGGAAGTTCCAAATTATGGGTCATCTCCCATAGACTCCATTATAAGCAAAGAATCCTCATTTTTACAAATTATTTTATTTTCTTTATCTCTGTAATAATAAAACAGAACCTTGTACTTGCTCCCAACTAAGATATAATTAATTCTATTTAAATTATTTTTTGTAGACTTAAGGTATGAAGATCCAAATTACAGATGGATCCCTTATTCGGAAAACCTCAGGTCCCAAGCATTCTAGATAACAGGTCCTGTATCTGTATTACTGATGATACCATACATACACAGATGCAGATTTTTACATTTTGCAGGTGTTACATGCTTATCAACTATGTTCCTATATGCTCAATCTGGACTAACTGCTAGGTTCCTGAAAAAGAGCAAGTATTTAAGGGGAGTGAGTATTTAAGCTTTAAGACTGTGTTTTAAACAATTGTCTATGTACTGTATTGCAAAATATGCATTTAATACTTAAATGTCAACAATTACATTGAAAATGACACTTGCAAGTCTTACATGTAGAGCAAGACCACCACCTAGAGGATGCAAATATAACTGCGGCCATTCTCAAAGAAACACAATCTAAAATCTGTGTGAAGCTCAAGCATTCAATACACATTGCCTATAATATAGCACTAAGTGCCACAAGGATAGCTGACACACAACATAAAAGCTGTATGGTCTTCTTGTTTTATTTGTACTTAATGGAAAGTATTTTAGATACTTTTTCCCAGCAATGTTACTACAAAAGGGTATGTCAGTGTTGCAGATATGAAGCTATTATTTTAGGAAGGGACCCTGTTAGATAGTGCTATCATTCATCAGCATGGTGCTTAGATGTTACAAAAGCAAAAAAAAAAAAAAAAAAAGCAAACTTCTGTCACTGACTGAAAATGCACAAAAACTGCTATGCTCTTTAAATTTATGAGATACGTTACTTACTACAAGGTATATAAGCAGGCTTGAACTCAAAATAGGCCCTGCCATAGCAAGTACACAAAGGCCCAAACAGCCCCCACCAGCCCACTAAACAGTGACTGTCTATGGCTTCTTACAGCAACCCCTCTGGCATTTGCCAGAATCTACAAATTGCCAGTCCTGGGTATAAGGCATATTGCAGTCCAATGCAGAAAAGCAACAGTCCTTACAATCAATAAATGTATGGGATCAGATGGCTACATACGATATTGTTACTGACCTGTGAGTTATTATCTTGCTCATCCTGTGCAGGAATTGGGCTTTCTTCCTCTAAGCTTTCTGCTGGCTGCCTACTACTGCTTGAAACACACTGGTTCATCGGCTTCTCAGAGTCGACTTCCTCATCATCTACTGGCCTGGGAGAATCTTCATCCTTTAAATCCTCTGATTCTTGGCTTAAACTGTCCTGGCTGTCCGCTTTTCCCCTCTCGGTACGACGTAAAGGTGGAGCAGACAGCTGCACTGGTTCTCCAAAATTCATCTTTCGCAAAAGTTGTCTCTGAGCTTTCTTCAAGCTCTTCTCATACACTTCTAGTTGACAAAGTATTACCCGAGTGTACAGATTTGGGTCCTCCCCTTTTGGGCAAAATGGCACTCCCCAATAATAGTGTACAGTACTGCCACTTTGTCTCTGAGAATCCAGACAGCTATTACTTGCTCCTGTCTGCTCTTCTGTAGTGACCCCATTCAATAATGTATTATTTTCTTTCAACACTTCTGTTGCAGTGTTGCTCTTAAATGGTTCAGCCTGGAGTGAGTTGGGCAACACAGAATAATCTAGTTCAGAACTCTCTGAACAGTGTGAACACTGATCATCTACTTCCTGCTCCTTTGAATCAGAAGTCAGGCTAGCACCTTGAAAGAGTTTGCGAGGCGACAAGCCTAGCCTGCGAGGTAGCTGTTTAGGAAAGACAGGGCTTAATGTAAGTGCTTTATGAGGCAACATGGAAACAAAGTTACTGCTGTTACTAGGACAAGATGATGCCATCCCACTTTCCATATCTGAAAAGGGATCTCTACACTTTGGTGACAATATTACACTAGAGCTTTCCACAATATCCTGACTTAGACGCATCAGCAGCACTACTGGACTTTTGTGTCTACTTTGACTAGAAACTGTAGAATACTGGGTGAGAGCCTCACCAACCTCTTCTGTGACAAAAGTTGCTGAAGTGGTAAAATCCTCCGTGTTCATTTCTTGCGTTGAGCTCAAGGGAGTTTCAGAAACTGTAAAGGTTTGGGAAAGATGTCCCTCTTCAACAACATCTCCTGTGACAACTGGCCTTTCTGTGGAATGTGCTTCCTTGTTCATCTGTTGCTCTGCAGCACCGCTGGGTAACTCAAAAAGGGCAGATACCTGGGAAAAGGACTTCTCTTCAGCATGTTCTTGCAATTTAACAGGTTCATTAGTGGAAAGTGTCTCTTTATATACCTGCTGTACAGTTATGTTGTTGGGTGGTTCAGATAGGGAACAGTTCTGGGATATGGGATGCTTTTCAGAACAGTCTTCTGCGGCAAGCGTTCTATTAGTGGAATGTAAGGTGTTGGTGTTTTGCTGTGTGGTTGTGTTGCAAGGCTCAGAAACTGTGCAGCTCTGAAAATTAGATAAACAAGTAGAATTTCAACAAAATATATGGTAAATGTAGTGTATGTTTTTTTTTAAGTCATATAAAAGTTTCTAAATATAAGGAAACCAGTCATTCCCTGCTGAGAAAAACTGAAATAGGTCTCTTTTTACGAACTTGCTATTTGCAGGTTAGGTTGGTGAACAAAGTAGGAAGCGACAAAAAAATACATACCTGACAGAGTTCATCTACATCAAGGTGCAAAATTTGTCCAGAGTTTATAAATGATCCCCATTGTATTTTAACCCCATTCACTGCCATACGGTTCAAAATTCAGCCCATACAATTTTTCAACATTTTGCATTTTCACTAAACAGTTTGATACTCAATAAGCATAGGATTTATCAAAGTATGTGGCAGGCAGAGAGCCCAAAAAGATATTTATGTCATGGCTGACACTATAAGTATTGCAAACACAACACACTGCCTGAATTTTAGGTGTCATAAAAGCCCTTTAATAGTAAGCCAAGCACAATATCCAAATATTTTTTTTGGGATTTAATATAAGTAGATAAGTCTTTCTACTGAATGCATGCATTACTAACTTGCAATCTGTGGTCTTTATGAAATTTCTTTAAAAAAAAAAAAAAAAAGTCTCAAAGCATTAACTTTTACCGCATGTAATCATCCTCAAAAATCATATGATCACAAGTATATGTATGGCACCAGTCCTCTAAAATTGAAAACAAAGCTGTAAGGCATGTAGAGGTACACATAACTGGGCACACACACTTTTTACAGGTGAATAAAGTAATGAAGAACAGTGCAAACTACAATATAAGTTTATAAAAATCCAAAGCGCAAAAAAAAAAAAAATTATTGTTGTGGGACCCAGTTACTTCTAGACATACTACTGCCTCGGCACAACACTTCTCTTACTCGTCTACTAACACAGCTGCAGATATAAATGTGTGAATGACAAGAGCAACCAGTCAAATATTTATTTATATTCCAAATGCCCTAGGCTGATCAAAATATATTGATGGTTGATATTATGGGTGACTAGACCTAATTAAATTGGTCTGGTAACCCATACCATCAAGCAGCAATATTTTTATCCGCCTAGGGCAGTTAGTTTATAATATGTAAAATAATTGAGCACTTATCTCAATTTTAATGGAGCCTGTATATCAGGGGTCCCCAAATTTTCTTACAAATGAGCCGCAGTCAAATTTAAAAAGACCTGGAGAGCAACACAAGCATCATAAAAGTTCATGGAGGTGCCACATAAGGGCTAAGATTGGCTATAAGGTAGCCTCTATGCACACTATCAGCTTACAGGGGGCTTTATTTGGTAGTAAATCTTGTTTTTATTCAACCAAAACTTGCCTCCAAGCCAGGAATTCAAAAATAACTACCTGGTTTAGGGGCACTGAGAGCAACATCCAAGGGGTTGGTGGCCACTGGTTGGTGATCACTGCTGTATATCAAAATGTACTATGCTGGAGAAGTCACACAACTGGTATACCAATGATAACCTTTGTGGCCAATATATATGTTGCTTACATTTATATGAATGCTATAATAAAGAATAAAACAGTCACACTGGCTTACCACACAACAAATTTAACACAAACTGCTGTTCTGTGTGCTAAGCTGTATGCTCTTACCTCAAAATTCTAAAGTCTGTTAGTGCTGAAAAAGATGGCTGTACAAAATATGCAAACAGCATATTTTAATGTCTTCTTACCATAAACCAATGTTGTCACATTAAAAAAAAACAAATTTTGAGTCTTAGTGCTTTGAAATGGAAACATCACAAAGAAAAAAATTCAGAGCAGGATTTGTTATTCAGTAATACTTGAGTTGTTCAAGTGTCGGAATGTATTTGTAAGGTGTTCTATATGTAGCAACATAATATTAAGGAAAACATTTACATGTAGACTTTCTTCAATAGCCTTTCTCAAGAGTTCATCCTCTTCTTCTTGACTATAATTTACATGGTTGGCTTCCTGCTCACTCATCCTCACTGCAAGGGCCAGCTGTTCTTCCTCAGTCATCTCTGCAAATCAACAACAACAAATATTTTAGTCTTTGCATACTAGTTTTTCTTCATTTATCCTGTGGCCAAAAAAAAAAAAAAAACCAGCATAATTAAAATAATTATTTTTATTTTAAGGATCAATGAAAGAAAAAAAATTTGCCACTTTCCCGGCATTGGTATGTGGTGAAGACACTTCAAAATGCATAGTGGTGGATAAAAAAAAATATTTTTTTTTTAAGGTACCCAGGTATGGCATGGAGTGCACCTCTTATGATGCTTTTAGCTAGGCTAATGTAACATAACTATTTTCTTTTACTTCATTTGTTCAAGTATCTTGTACGTAATACTTTCTACTGTAGCATACGGTTAATCCACACTGATCAAAAAAAACAAATCACAAAACAATCTATTTTTTTATTTTTAAATTTTTAAAGAACAAAGAAAACCGCAGAGTCTTTTCCAGGGGTTAGGTAGCATTAAAAAGAGTGCATACGCATTTACCAATCATCCCAAACATGCAGACTTCCCCCTGTGGTACTATAACAATCCAGAATTTTTTCAAGACTTGGCTAACATCACATTCTGCTACAGCCAGCGCTCCCCAAGTTAAAATAATACTCAGTGTATGTGCAGAAGAGTAAAATATTGCATGTGCAAAAGGGACACCAGGGACAGTTAAGGTGGAGGTATGACACTCCCCATTTTTCCCAGAATACAAGCACTGGCCACAGAGTTTTTCTTTTTAGTACTGTAAAGGAATACTGTCATGGGAAAACATGTTTTTTTGTTTTTTAAACACCTCAGTTAATAAAGCTTCTCCAGTAGAATCCTGCATTGAAATCTGTTTTTTAAAAGCGCAAACAGATTTTTTTATATTTAATTTTGAAATTTCACATTGGGATAGCCATATTCCTAATTTCCCAGGGTGCCATGGCCATGTGACCTGAACATAGTCTTTTTTACCCCTAGCAACTTCCAGTTTTCTGAATTTCCACAACACTATCAAACATGAACGCATTTGCACACAATCAAAATATGCTGATAGGGTGCATAGCTACAAGGAGTGAGTATTACAGCAAAATCATTTGTAAACAGCATCCATGCATTCTAGCACTTTGCCCTTGCGTTTATAATTGCGCCCTCAAAGACCAGTTACCATAATTAATCAGTAGAATACAACTGTTACTGCACCAGGATTAATCATACATCTGGGATAACAAAAATATAATACATGTATGGGAGCCATTATCCGGAAACCCATTAACCAGTAGGTTCTGAAGTACAGAAAGGCAATCTCCTATTATTAAATGATTTAATTTTTCCTCTATTGTAGCTTGTACAGGTATAGGATCCCTTATCCGGAAACACGTTATCCAAAAGGCCATTGCCCATAGACTCCATTATAAGCAAATAATCATAATTTTTATAAATGATTTCATTTTTCTCTGTAATAATAAAACAGGACGTTGTACTTGATCCCTACTAAGATATAATTAGTCTTTATTGGAGGCAAAACAAACCTACTGGGTTTATTCAATATTTAAATGATGTTTAGCAGTTTTAAGTTGTGGAGATCCAAATTACGGAAAGATCCCTTATCCGGAATATCCCAGGTCCCAAGCATTCTGGATAACAGGTCCCATACCTGTACGTCATCTCAACTAAGATACAATTAATCTTTATTGGACGCAACACAATCCTATGGGGTTTAATTGACGTTTAAATGATTTTTCAAAAGACTTAAGGTATCGAGATCTATATTACAAATGATCCCTTATCCGGAATCCCTTATCCAGGTCCTGAGCATTATTGATAACAGGTCCTATACCTGTACCAGATCATGGTGATATACATTTGATGCAGGTTATTATACTGAATTAACGCAACCCATGTACACATTGAAAAAGTACTTGGCACAACCCATTGCCCATTATTCTGATATTCCAGGGACTATTAGCTTTTTGCAATTTAAATTAAGCAGATTGGACTAAGGAGTTAGTTGTGCGCAGGAAGTACTTGTATATGTTAATGCTGCTTTGTCCAGGGTAGGTGACAAAAACATGGCTTGAACTTTTAACAGTTTAAACATTGGTTAATTCAATTGTGGCTTTCACAATTTTCAACTCATTCAGAAAAAACAAAAGAGAGGAAGGCTAGGGTGCCCCAGTGTTAAGTTGGTAAGCAGGTTAGGAACTGGCTTTTATACCCTCACATTAGGGATGTGAGCAAATATGGTGGGGGATAAATTGTTTTTTGTAGGGTAAGGGCTAGTAATTGTGATAAGGATTTCTAGGGAACTGTCATAATTGGTTGAAGGTTTAAATGATCACTAAGGGGGTGATATGGAAGGTGCCTACCAATCTCCAGCAAGCCCGCTCCTATGTTCTAGACTGGATAAGATTGGGGTTATGTACTACAAATGTACTTTTGGTTAGTTATTACAATAAGATGTATTTAACTCTCACTTACGTGCTATTTTCCTCTTTACAGATGTCCTTCTTCCATCTGGCTGGGCTATGTTTTTCCCAAATCTAATCACCTCCTTTTCTTCCTGTTAACAAGACAAATATAGTAAACACATGTAATAAATCCTAAATGACCAAAGTAACATATATAAATATATTTATTTATTTTTTTTTTTTTTCCAAAAATGTTTGTCTCAGTGGGAATTGTCTGTTTGATGGCAGATATATAGCACTCAGGCTGAGGCACTGGCTCCTTTAAATCTCCAGGGCAAGAGAGGCTAGTACCCTGGAGCATGGCTAGAGAACGCTAAAGCCAATTAAGGAACACCTGAAGCACTTACGGGGAGCCTGGGTGTGCAGCAGGAGTTGAGTAACTTAGAGAGGCTGTGAGGGGAAGACTGCTCTGAAAGCCAAGTTCCCCTGACTCTGGGACTCCAGCTTGTATACCCCTTGTTGCAACTACCTGCTGGTGAGACTTTATTTTGTTGAACTTTTTCCTTTCAAACATGAGACTGAGACTGTGTTATATGTTATTTTGCTGTGGAAAATAAAGCACAGACAGGAGCCTGATAATTTTTGTTGCAAACCAGAGTTGCCTGTCTCATCTGTGAAGCCCAGATTCCCATCCGCTACCAGCTGCTACCAGCTAAATCCCCACAATATACAATATATATTATATTTATTTTATATTAAAAAGCATGCGATAAATAAGTACCGATTCATCAAATTCATTTTGCATGTGTTAAGACGCATATCGCAAAGCGATTGTGTTAATTAGCGAATAGAAATAGTACTAACGCATGATTCACAAACACATATGAAGCATTAAACGCGCAAAATATCGTTTTAATCTGTGCGAATATTAACACCTACTTGGGGTAGGCGGTACTTAAAGGAACAGTAACATCAAAAAATTAAAGTGTTTTAAAGTAATTAAAATATAATGTGTTGTTGCTCTGCAAAAAACTGGTGTTTTTGCTATAGAAAAGCTACTATATAAATAAGCTGCTGTGTAGCCATGGGGGCAGCCATTCAAGCTGGAAAAAAGGAGAAAAGGCACAGGTTACATAGCAGATAACTAGTAGATAAGCCCCATATAATGGGGGTTTATCTGTTATCTGCTAAGTAACCTGTGCCTTTTCTCCTTTGAATGGCTGCCCCCATGGCTATACAGCAGCTAACTTATATAAACTATAGTAGTCTTTTTGAGGCAAACACACCAGTTGTAGAAATGCAGGGCAACAGTACATTATATTGTTATTACTTTTATACACTTTCATTTTTTGGTGTTACTGTTCCTTTAAACAACATTGCGGTTCATGAGTGCTTGGCAACACAACAGTGATAACATTTTTAACGCATGCTATAAATAGCACTCATTTTATTGACCTTTAGTGATTTTTAATTTCTGTGTTTCTGTGACAAAAAGTCACGTGATTTTCTGAATTTTGATTTGGTTTGGCCAGAAGCACGGATTCGTCCTAATCCTGCTGAAAAAGGCAGAACCTTGGCCGAGTCCCAAACCAAATCATGGATTCGGTGCATCCCCAAGTTTTTACTTTGCCTCTGGATTTGTCATATGGAAATTGAAGGGAAGTATGTATAATTATATTCATGTTACAGTTATTTAACACTTCCCTTGCTGCTAGCCACTAAGGACATGTTACAGGCTTCCAAATTAGAGAGATGATCAAAGAAAAGACAATTTGAAAACACAATTAGTAAACCTTCTGCAGCTCTGGAATATCCAAGAAAGCAATAAGGTTTTCATTCTCACATCTTTCCACAGCTGACCTTCAAGCTAGGCCCCCTACAGCAAGGTGGTCAAATTTGTGCCCATTCTTTGCTTTGGTTCTGGCAAGTTTGATAAGAGAACTGAGCGACTGCAAACCTCTAAGCCTTTCAAAGAATCCTTAACTGGATTTGAGTCTGGAATTTTAAAAGGCTGCTGAAGAACATTAATTCTCTCTTCAATCAATCATTGCAATATGAGCTTTGCTTTGTGCTGAGGGTCAGTGACCTGCTGAAGTGTGAATTTTCCCATGAGTATTAAAAACGCAGACATGTTTTCAACAAAGATTTGACTGCGCTATGTACATCCTATTGCTTCGCGTTCCTCTGGCTAAAGCCTTAGAAGCATCATACAGGTGCCCCTCTTGCTCATCATTTTAATCATGTTACACAAGACCTCCATGTTTGTTTTTTTTGTAAATAATATTCCAGTTTTTACAGTACAGTAGATTTGCATGTTCTAATTTAATGTAGAATTGGACTGCTTTTCACTATGGTCTACAACCCTAGTCATTTTTTGCTTAATATGCAATAGTATATTTTTGTAGTTTGCGGCAGATAAGGTATTTAAAGCCTTTTTTTAACTGTTTGGACAGTGTATTTAGGCTTGCACGAGATGGAATAACAAGGTCAACAGTTTTTACCTTACGTTAGTGGCACACATTTGTTCAACTGGTGTGAGCTACATTTGCTGTACTTCTCCGGCAATAGTGCAAAAAATGTGATTTTTGCTATTTACCAATGACCCCACAGACACTAGCACTGGTGTGGTTGCATTTTTATTCATTTATCGACACTAGGCAAATTTGCACATGGGAAGTAACCTATGGCAACTAATCAAATTGTTGAATTTACTGTTCTACCTGCAGCTAACTCGAAAAAAAGCAAATCAGTGAATTTTACTATTTGTACATGTATACCCAGTTTTAATTTCAAGTACCTACAATTTCACAAGACAAAACAGGCAAGGGTGAGATCCAGCATATCTCTTATTCATTTAATCCACCCCTTGAGTGAGGCATTTTGTAGCAACATTTTTCCTAAAAACAAAATGCGATGCATAATGCCAGGAATTGTCTCAAATTACTTCCCATTATAGTTAAGGGGTGCTCCAACAAAAACTGTTACTATGTTTGTATGAAATGTAATTTAAACCAACTTTCCTACACACGGTTAATGGCAATAGTTTTAGCATAGGGGCACAAGTAGCTGAAGAGGCAAATGCCTAGGGCGCCTCCCCTAGTCTGTGCACCTAGCTGGCATGTCCTGGTTTACAACCACAGACTAAGTATTTCGGACCACAAAGCCATGGAAAAACACTGTACTTTAGTAGTCAATGCAGATATAAAGATTACACAAACAGTGCCATCTTGAGGTAATAGCAAGGTGAGAAAAAAAGGTTTTCCCATCTGGCAATCTGATTAGAATTCACTCCATCTTCTCTCTGCTCCGCACACTTCTCATTTCTTAAATGGCACAGCTGCCTTCCTGTGTTTATCATTTAATGAATAAGGAATTTAATAATTGCTGCTGCAGACCATTAAAATGCTAACGCAGCTTACATAGTCTATGCATTTTCTGCCTAAAAAAATCCCAAGTGCTCCTTTAACACATTTAAAATGCATAGCAGTTTCTCTTCTGCCGTATATCAGCTCAAGTCCTGTAGGACTCCAGCTATAAACGGCAAAGATTTCAAAAACTGCAATTTTTAATCATCTGTGTCGACAGAGATGCAATAGGTGCTTAAAGCGATACACACTGCCAGGCAGATACGGCAGGATTTTGTTCAGGCCATTTCAGGAGATTACGCACGTGGCTTGAGTAGAAATGGTCCCCGAGAGGAGCTGTTTGTGGATTCTGAGCAATATATGTGGAGTGTCAGAAATCCCAACTCTCTCCTACATCTTTTGTGTGAATAAAGGCAGATAATATGATCCCAAGTGCCTACTGTATCCTACCACCTTTATTCCACGAAGAAAGGGTTAGCTGCTATAACTCTTGACTATAAATGAGCTGATCTACATCTTTTTTTGCACAGTTGCACCTACAGTATTTCTTTAAACATGGCTGATTTTATGATGTTTCCTGCTGGTTATAATTCATCTCTGCAGTTTTTGCATTGCTTTCCATGAGAAACTCAAACTTTATGCAAATAACTAAGATTTCCAGAATATGATGACACTATTTTTGTGACACTTCTGCGAAAGAAAGATTTCAAACTGAGTAAAGTATCAGGATACCATATTTCAAGAAACATATTATACACAGAGAGAAAATACCTATGGTAAACACTCTGCTTCACTAGTTTGCCAATAAATACCCAGGATGCTGCCAATTACCAGCAGAACTGCTCTGCACTTGAGTACTAAGTACTAAGTGTTAAATTTGAGCATGAGCATGAGCCTGAAATTGGCCAGATCTCGATCGGCCAGGTTAGAAAATCTGGTCGGATCGGGGACCGCATCGGCTCGTTGATGCGGTCCCCGATCCGACTGCCCCATTGCCGCCCACATAATCCGATCGTTTGGCCCCAGGGCCAAACGATTGGATTATTTTTTTTTTAACCTAAATGCTCCCCGATATCGCCCACCCGTAGGTGGGGATATCGGGGGAAGATCCGCTCGCTTGGCGACATCGCCAAGCGAGCGGATCTGCTCGTGTATGGCCACCTTTAGTCTGTTATAATGAAAAGGCCTAGAAACTGCAGGGAAATTAGTAGGCAAACGTATTACAACATTATGGCTGTGTGACATTTGCTTCAACAAGGTCTTCTCCATATTTTGTAGTCTGGAGGAAGTGCACTAATTTGAAAACTTCCTATAAAAATCTCTCTGTCTTTGGTCTGCTAATGATAAAATAAAGTTCTACATGCTTGACTCCAGATATAACAAGATAAAATGTTTTGCCAACCCTAACTATGGAAGCCTTACATCCTATAGTCATTTAGCCTTCCTGAGCTATGTGTACTTACAGATGGCATACAGATGGCATAAGCAGACTTTAGAGGAAGAGAACACCTTTTCCCAGTGGATAAATAGAATTCCAGGTGTTCCATGTTATGCTAGTCGTTTCAATACAATATTTAACACAAGTTAAGTTTCAGTTCAGTTTCATCAAGCAAAAGACACAAATATGTTACCAGTAATGCTGACTGACAATCATATCTAGGAGAAACTGGTGGATTATAACTATTAATGCTGGGGCTTAATGAGCCACACCCAAACTTCTGTGCTGCTATTGTTACTTTTAGTTTGTTTTTTGCAGCAAATCTCACTTTTTGGTGTTGGAATTTACTAGTTCTTATCCACTCCGTAGTAAGACAGCAGATATACATTGTTTTTAAGGGTAATGGCCCCCTGTATGTTCTAGAATTTAACTGTGTAACCAAACTGGAATATATACAGTGGTGTGAAAAACTATTTGCCCCCTTCCTGATTTCTTATTCTTTTGCATGTTTGTCACACAAAATGTTTCTGATCATCAAACACATTTAACTATTAGTCAAAGATAACACAAGTAAACACAAAATGCAGTTTTTAAATGAGGGTTTTTATTATTTAGGGAGTAAAAAAATCCAAACCTACATGGCCCTGTGTGAAAAAGTAATTGCCCCCTGAACCTAATAACTGCTTGGGCCACCCTTAGCAGCAATAACTGCAATCAAGCGTTTGCGATAACTTGCAACGAGTCTTTTACAGCGCTCTGGAGGAATTTTGGCCCACTCATCTTTGCAGAATTGTTGTAATTCAGCTTTATTTGAGGGTTTTCTAGCATGAACCGCCTTTTTAAGGTCATGCCACAACATCTCAATAGGATTCAGGTCAGGACTTTGACTAGGCCACTCCAAAGTCTTCATTTTGTTTTTCTTCAGCCATTCAGAGGTGGATTTGCTGTTGTGTTTTGGGTCATTGTCCTGCTGCAGCACCCAAGATCGCTTCAGCTTGAGTTGACGAACAGATGGCCGGACATTCTCCTTCAGGATTTTTTGGTAGACAGTAGAATTCATGGTTCCATCTATCACAGCAAGCCTTCCAGGTCCTGAAGCAGCAAAACAACCCCAGACCATCACACTACCACCACCATATTTTACTGTTGGTATGATGTTCTTTTACTGAAATGCTGTGTTACTTTTACGCCAGATGTAACGGGACACACACCTTCCAAAAAGTTCAACTTTTGTCTCGTCGGTCCACAAGGTATTTTCCCAAAAGTCTTGGCAATCATTGAGATGTTTTTTAGCAAAATTGAGACGAGCCTTAATGTTCTTTTTGCTTAAAAGTGGTTTGCGCCTTGGAAATCTGCCATGCAGGCCGTTTTTGCCCAGTCTCTTTCTTATGGTGGAGTCGTGAACACTGACCTTAATTGAGGCAAGTGAGGCCTGCAGTTCTTTAGATGTTGTCCTGGGGTCTTTTGTGGCCTCTCGGATGAGTTGTCTCTGCGCTCTTGGGGTAATTTTGGTCGGCCGGCCACTCCTGGGAAGGTTCACCACTGTTCCATGTTTTTGCCATTTGTGGATAATGGCTCTCACTGTGGTTCGCTGGAGTCCCAAAGCTTTAGAAATGGCTTTATAACCTTTACCAGACTGATAGATCTCAATTACTTTTGTTCTCATTTGTTCCTGAATTTCTTTGGATCTTGGCATGATGTCTAGCTTTTGAGGTGCTTTTGGTCTACTTCTCTGTGTCAGG